>NC_134268.1:211416741-211771741 GCF_031893055.1 Leptodactylus fuscus | reverse complement strand
AAACACAGTGTTTTTTTGCTGCAGGTTTTGTTGCAGTTTTTTGAACTAAAGCCAAGAGTGGATTGAGCAGATGGGAGAAGTATAAGAACTTCCTAGATATTTCCTATTCCGTTTTTAGCCATTCTTGAATTTGGCTCAAAAAAAAAAAAAAACACAGCAAAATCTGCAACAAAAAGGCTTTGTTTCCGCAACGTGGGGACTCAGCCTTAGATGGAAAATCCAGTTATTTGAGTAACTTTGACCAAGACCTGCTCATATAAGTGGGGTCCTAGCATACTATTCTGGAGATAAGTGGGGTCCTAGCTCACTGTTCTGGAGATAAGTGGGGTCTAGCACTCTGTACTGGAGTTGAGTGTGGTCCTTGTACACTGTTCTGGAGATGAGTGGGGTCCTAGCTCACTGCTCTAGTGATGAGTGGGGTCCTAGCACACTGTACTGGAGATGAGTGGGGTCCTAGCATACTGTAATGGAGATGAGTGGAGTCTTAGCTCACTGCTCTGGAGATGAGTGGGGTCTTAGCTCACTGCTCTGGAGATGAGTGGGGTCTTAGCTCACTGTTCTGGAGATGAGTGGGGTCTTAGCTCACTGTTCTGGAGATGAGTGGGGTCTTAGCTCACTGCTCTGGAGATGAGTGGGGTCTTAGCTCACTGCTCTGGAGATGAGTGGGGTCTTAGCTCACTGCTCTGGAGATGAGTGGGGTCTTAGCTCACTGCTCTGGAGATGAGTGGGGTCTTAGCTCACTGTTCTGGAGATGAGTGGGGTCTTAGCTCACTGTTCTGGAGATGAGTGGGGTCCTAGCTCACTGCTTGGGAGATAAGCGGGGTCCTTGCACACTGTTCTGGAGATTAATGGGGTCCTAGCTCACTGCTCGGGAGATGAGTGGGGTATTAGCACACTGTTCTGGAGATGAGTGGGGTCCTAGCACATTGTTCTGGACACAAGTGGGGTCCTAGCTCACAGAATAGTTAGCTAAGTGGGGTGGGGTCCTTGCACATTGTTCTGGAGATGAGTGGGGTCCTAGCCCTGTGTACTGGAGATGAGTGGGGTCCTAGCTCACTATTCTGGAGATGAGTGGGGTATCAACTTCCTGTTCTGGAGACAATCAGGGTTCTAGGTTACTGTTCTGGAGATGAGTAGGGTCTCAGCTCATGCACCCACCACCTCTGATATCTTTCACATTAAAAGGCAGAGAATAAATACTTGACTCTATCTTGACCTTTTGTGACCCCCGGTCGCCTTCAGGACTTTGATAGTTGTGTCCCATCAGGTTGTAGCTCCAGTTCTTACCTCTGCTGGTCCGATGCTTCTGTCTTCTGTACACGGGCGTTGAACACCGTATGGTCTGACAGATTTTAAGCTCTACACATCTTCTCTTGGACATAGTATGAGGATGATATAGCAGATACAGGGATGGTAGTGGCAGAACGTACAGCCTGGTGTGATGGACGCCAAGCAGGACCCGCACAGGTACTACATGGTAGAGAGTGAGAGATGAATCATTTATCAGGACGGAGTTGGATGTCAGACATTGTAAT
The DNA here is from genome assembly GCF_031893055.1 of Leptodactylus fuscus. Taxonomy (NCBI): domain Eukaryota; kingdom Metazoa; phylum Chordata; class Amphibia; order Anura; family Leptodactylidae; genus Leptodactylus; species Leptodactylus fuscus. The sequence goes on along the minus strand of NC_134268.1, from coordinate 211,770,206 downwards.
TTAAGAACTCCTTTATTACAGACAACTTTCAGGATACAGAGACAATATATAAAGCGGGAGGCGCTGCAGAAAAATGTAGCAGAGCTTAAATTGTCATTGAAGTGTTTGGGGATGTTTTGTTTGTTCTCACAGTAACTTTATCAGATACAATAATACTGCACTGCTAGGATACTGCGTAATACATAGTACATACCTACATTATACACTGTGATGTCACAGTACAGGGATAATACACACAGTGATGTCACAGTACAGGATAATACACACAGTGATGTCACAGTACATAGATAATACACACAGTGATGTCACAGTACAGGGATAATACACACAGTGATGTCACAGTACAGGGATAATACACACAGTGATGTCACAGTACAGGGATAATACACACAGTGATGTCACAGTACAGGATAATACACACAGTGATGTCACAGTACAGGATAATACACACAGTGATGTCACAGTACAGGATAATACACACAGTGATGTCACAGTACAGGATAATACACACAGTGATGTCACAGTACAGAGATAATACACACAGTGATGTCACAGTACAGGATAATACACACAGTGATGTCACAGTACAGGGATAATACACACAGTGATGTCACAGTACAGAGATAATACACACAGTGATGTCACAGTACAGGATAATACACACAGTGATGTCACAGTACAGGGATAATACACACAGTGATGTCACAGTACAGAGATAATACACACAGTGATGTCACAGTACAGGGATTATACACAGTGATGTCACAGTACAGGATAATACACACAGTGATGTCACAGTACAGGGATAATACACACAGTGATGTCACAGTACAGGATAATACACACAGTGATGTCACAGTACATAGATAATACACACAGTGATGTCACAGTACAGGGATAATACACACAGTGATGTCACAGTACAGGATAATACACACAGTGATGTCACAGTACAGGATAATACACACATTGATGTCACAGTACAGGATAATACACACATTGATGTCACAGTACAGAGATAATACACACAGTGATGTCACAGTACAGGGATAATACACACAGTGATGTCACAGTACAGGGATAATACACACAGTGATGTCACAGTACAGAGATAATACACACAGTGATGTCACAGTACAGGGATAATACACACAGTGATGTCACAGTACAGGATAATACACACAGTGATGTCACAGTACAGGATAATACACACATTGATGTCACAGTACAGGATAATACACACATTGATGTCACAGTACAGAGATAATACACACAGTGATGTCACAGTACAGGGATAATACACACAGTGATGTCACAGTACAGGGATAATACACACAGTGATGTCACAGTACAGAGATAATACACACAGTGATGTCACAGTACAGGGATTATACACAGTGATGTCACAGTACAGGATAATACACACAGTGATGTCACAGTACAGGGATAATACACACAGTGATGTCACAGTACAGGATAATACACACAGTGATGTCACAGTACATAGATAATACACACAGTGATGTCACAGTACAGAGATAATACACACAGTGATGTCACAGTACAGGATAATACACACAGTGATGTTACAGTACAGGGATAATACACACAGTGATGTCACAGTACAGGGATAATACACACAGTGATGTCACAGTACAGGGATAATACACACAGTGATGTCACAGTACAGGATAATACACACAGTGATGTCACAGTACAGGGATAATACACACAGTGATGTCACAGTACAGGGATAATACACACAGTGATGTCACAGTACAGGATAATACACACAGTGATGTCACAGTACAGGATAATACACACAGTGATGTCACAGTACAGGGATAATACACACACTGATGTCACAGTACAGGGATAATACACACAGTGATGTCACAGTACAGAGATAATACACACAGTGATGTCACAGTACAGGGATAATACACACACTGATGTCACAGTACAGGGATAATACACATAGTGATGTCACAGTACAGGGATAATACACACAGTGATGTCACAGTACAGGGATAATACACACACTGATGTCACAGTACAGGGATAATACACACAGTGATGTCACAGTATAAGTATAATTTATAGTGAGAGCAGAGATGAGGGATAACACACATCTTTGGATGGAGTTGCATTTATGATACCTGACATTACACCAGTATTTCTGATCGCCCCTCCTCTTCACTGTCAAATAAAAAAAAGGTTCTGGATGAGCGGTGTGGACGCCTGTACCTTGGGGTATACATGTATATATCACACTCACATATTCTCTATTCAGCCCTCTATGTAATGCTACAAACATGGCAGTGGGGAAACATCCCTGTTGCGCTGTCCATAAATCTATTACATTGAGGCCTGGATCGCTGCAGGGGACAGTCAGACACATTCAGTCCTCAGCCATACTAAAGCTTGTTATCTAGCACCATCGCCTGGTGACTGATGGTATTACAATACATATTCATTTCCAGACATTTATGGGCCTCCATATGGTTTATTAATATATAGTAGGGCTTGGTGATTAGTCGCATTTTGCATTTCACATCAATTATAATTAATTATTCAGGCCACGCTCCTTTTTAAAACCACAACCCTTTTACAGTATGAACAGGAGTTGGGCGATTTCATTCACCAAACATGACCACACTGGAACCAATAATGTGGGGTCTGACCCTAGACCTGATGAAGTACGAAAAAAATAGAAGAAACTTTACAATGTGTCATATTAGAAAAATGCTTTTTCCCCACTTATCAACCTGCTTTCCTACTCCATCCCTCCATCCTAAACTGCTCAATTTACTGATCAGACCAGTGAAGAATGGCTGCAGTTTATAGAAATCTAGTGGGGAGGGGGCGAGCAGTGTACATGAGGAGCTTAAAGACACAGATGCAAAAATCCTGCTGCAGATAACAGTAAGTTTTCTACCTCAGAATCAAACATTTTTGCAAAATACATGTGTAAAAATAAGACTCCCATTGACTTCAATGATATTTTACACGTGTATTTTGCCAAAATGAGCGCTCGTTTACTCCGTGTGAATGGACCCTTAAAAGGATTCTACCATTAAAACCTTTTTTTTTTGTGGATAAGACGTTGGAGTAGCCTTTAGAAAGGCTATTCGTCTCTTACCTTTAGACGTGGTCTCCGCTGCGCCGTTCCTTAGAAATACCAGTTTTTACCGGTATGTAAATGAGTTCTCCTGCAGCGATGGGGGCGGGTTCCAGCGCTCAAACAGCGCTGCCAGAGAAGTGTCTCCAAGCGCCGCCTCCTTCTCCAGCGTCATCTTCAATGTCTTCTTCCGGCGCAGGCTTGTAACTTCTAGGCCTCGGGCCTTGGGCAGACTGCGCAGGCACACAGGTCACGGGAAAATGGCTGCTGGCACAGTATTGTGAGCGGCCATTTTCCCCGCGGCCTGTGCGCCTGCGCAGTCTGCTCTGCGAGAAGTTACGAGCCTGCGCTGGAAGAAGACATTGAAGATAACGCGCTGGACGAAGAAGGAGGCGGTGCTGGAGACAATTCTCTGGCAGCGGTGGGGAACGCCCCCATCGATGCGGGAGAACTCATTTGCATACCGGTAAAAAATGGTATTTCTAAGGAACGGCGTAGCGGAGACCACTTCTATAGGTAAGACACAAATAGCCTTTCTAAAGGCTACTCCGACGTCTTATCCACAAAAAAAAAAGGTTTTAATGGTAGAATCCCTTTAAACTGCTGTAGCAAAATCAAGACTGCCCTGTGATTGGTTTGTATGGACAGACGTCCTGTGTTACTATTAGACGGTTTTGATAAATAAGTCCCATTGACTATGCTCTATTGACTCACCCCATTAGGGCGTAGCCAAATTTAGGCATTAAGACTCAAGGCAACTTTTTTCATTTTTCCATCTCCTGCAAAAACCATAACTCCTTTAATTTTCTGTTGACTTAGCCGTACCAGAGCTTGATTAAAATAGTAATTCTGCATTAACAAAACTTTTAATTTTCATAGTATAAAAAAATAATTCTACAATTCTAATATTATATTAATAACTATATTTTCTATTCATTGCGCTACTCATTTGATAAATAAAAGTGTGAGTTTTCATGGAAGACAAGAAATTGTCTGGGTGACCTCAAACTTTTCTACAGTAGTGTACCTATCACTATCCTAGGATATATGAAGCTCCTGGACCCCAACGCAGAATATGTAATGGGGCCCCCACCTTGTGCCATTTGGAATAATGCTAGATTTTGGGAGCAACTGCTACCTCTGCACCCCCTATAGCTATGCCCCTGTATCCTAAATCCAGTGGCGTAACTACCGTGGTAGCAGTGGTAGCGGCTGCCACAGGGCCTGGGACATTAGGAGGCCCGGTGACAGCTGCTACTGCTGCGTTTTTGTTTTTTTTAATAGGCCGTTACGGGCCCTATTTACTTACCGATCCTGGCTGGGCTGGGATCGGTAAGTGACTCCGCGGGCCCCACAAACACTATCATTATTATCGGGGCAGACCCCCGAGTATAATGATCGGAGGCCTGGGAGAGGTAAGAAACATAAAAAACACTGTTACTTACTTCTCCACGATCCTGCCAGGTCTCCTTCCTAGTTGTCTGACGTCTCAGACATCATATGAACCCGGCCTGGGTCATGTGACGTCTGACGTCTTTGAAGAAGGACGGCAGCAGAGGCCGACAGCATAGGAGCCGGGGGACAGGTAAGAAACAGTAGTTTTTTATGTTTTTATTCCGCCGGGTCTCCGATTATTATACTCTGGGGTCTGAAAAGATATATAGAGTATAATAATTGTTTATGGGTGTTCACAGTAGGACATAATACTGTGTGCAGGGGACACTATGGGGGATAATAGAGCGCGCAAGAATGCGTAGGAGGTGGCGAGGTCTTCGGTGTACCCCGGCGGGGGGGCCATGTCAAAAGTTCGCCACGGTGCCCCGCCATTCCTAGTTACGCCACTGCCCTGTATCCTAAATCATATTCAATGTCTAGTATATATCTCATATGTATTATATATAATTTCTCATATCTAATCTAGTATCTATCTCCTGTGTATTACATATATAAAACTTCTCCTATCCACATCACTTCTCTCCTATCTCTCTCTTATCTCCTCCCATCTCTCTCAGGCCCCGCCTCCCTGACAGTGGCCGCTGTATTAACCCCTCCCCCGTCTATAGCGCGCCGCTTAGATCACGTGACCGTCCTCGTACAGAACGAAACTACTCCAGGATGAGACAGCCAATCACAGCGCAGATCTGACTAGCCAATCACAGCGCACATCTAAGTGACCAATCACAGTACACGACTGATGATCCAATCCCGACGGCCTGAGTGTGACCAATCCGCGAGCGCGTAACAAGGCGGCAGGAAGTGGAGCGCACATGGTCGCTGTGTGGCCGCCGGAGCTGTCATGGCTGTAAGGTTGTTGTATTGTATGCGTGTGAGGCCGTCACTGCCGTGTGTGTGTAACTGTAGTGCGTGTGTGAGGCCCTCGTGTACCCGCCCGTGTACTGTGCTGAGGGCTCGGCCTCTATTGTGTCTGTAACTTTGTGACACTTTTCTTCAAGGTGAACTTTTTCCATTTCCTTTCAGGAAGAATTAAAGGGATTTTCCATGTTTTCTAGAAGGTGATATGGAGATATATTCCCAGCTGTATCTATAAGGTAATGTATCAGTATACATGTATATAGGGTGTGTACTGTGTATATTCACCACCTGTCACTTATAGAGGACCTTTCATCAGATCGGGCACAGGCAGTTTTATATACTGCTGGAAAGCAGACAGTGCTCTGAATTCAGCACACTGTCGGCTTTCCCGATCTGGGCCCGGTGTGAAGAGCTATTGGTCCCGGTACCGTAGGGCTTTACAGTCAGAAGGGCGTTTCTGAGTTAGCCAGGGACGCCCATCTGCCCAGCAGCGCCTATAGTGCTGTAGAGTGTGAGCGGGGAGGAACGTCCCCTCCCTCTGCTCACAGTACTGGTCCATAGTCCAGTATTATCAGGAGGGGAGGGGGACGTTCCTCTCCGCTCACACCGTACAGCTCTATAGGCACTGCTGATCAGAAGGACGTACCTGACAGACTGTCAGAAAAGCTCTTCTGACTGTAAAGCGCTACGGTACCGGGGCCGATAGATCTTCACCTGGGGCACAGATCGGGAAAGCCAACAGTGCGCTGAATTCAGCGCACTGTCAGCTTTCCAGCAGTATATAACACTGCATGTGCCCAATCTGATGAAAGGTCCTCTTTAAAGGCAAACTTTGGTTCTCTTAAGGGAGGACTTTATATTTGTGCAGTGTTATAGTACATTGTATTTTATACTATATATCATGTTATAGCAGCCATATGGCGACATTTGTGATTTCCGAAAATAGCAGAGCAAAAGTGAACATAAGCAGAGCTGCAGTAACATGACCCTGCCACTAGTCAGAGGACGGAGCTGTTAGTCACAACTGGAGTTTTGGGTGGCAGATATCAGACCCCCACCACCACCACCACCCATCCCCACTTTGTGAAAAAAAAGGCAGTGTGGACATGCTGCGATTTGCAAATCCATTGCGGCTTTGCAAATCGCAGCATGTCAATTATATCTACGGAAACGCTGGCGGCTTTCCCGTAAATATAATGTTAAGAGAAAGTCCGTGGAGGAAAACTCTGTGAACTTTCTCTTAAAAGCGCTGCGGAAAGAACCGCAATGCGTTCACGCAGCAGTTCTTTCCGCAACGCTTTAGTGATGCGGATACGCTCAGTGGGGCCTTAGCCTAAAAAGGGGCAACACGGTGGCTTAGTAGTTAGCACTGCAGCCTTGCAGCGCTGGAGTCCTGGGTTCGAATCCCGCCAGGAACACCATCTGTAAGGAGTTTGTATGTTCTCCCCGTGTTTGTGTGCATTTCCTCCCATTCTACAAAGACATAGTGATAGGAGAAAAAAAAAGTACATTGTGATCCCTGTATGGGGGCTCACAATCTACATGAAAAAACAAAACAAAAAACGCACTTTGGAAATGCATTGTGGTTTCCCCTCAGCGCTTTTCTCAGAAAGTTCGCCTAGTTTTCCTTTGCGGACTTTCTTCTATTATACGAATATGGAAAATTCCAGCGTTTCCATATCTATAATTGACATGCAATTTACAAAAACACAACGGCTTTTAAAATCGCAGCTAGTCCGCTGTGGATATTTTACTGCAATGTGTGAATGGGATTATCCAGTCTCTATCCACTTCGCAGCATACATGCTATGTAGGGACCCAGCCTTAAGGTCCTGCAATGGCTAATCACCAGTTCTCCAAAGTGTATTGATGATCTGACCTTAGGATAGGTCATCAATTTGGGATCAGTGGGGTCCAGTACCTGGGACCCCTTCTGTTTGAAGGGGTCATGGCTAAGCATCAATCTCAAGCATAGCTATAACAATATGTGTGGCGCTCTACTGGGTATTTAGGCTAGGGCTACACATTTGTCACACAACAAAAAAGGTCACTCATTACTATGGTGTCACATGCAACATACTGTGACAGTCACACAAAAATGCAACCTTGTTACATGTCAGTGTTACTTGTGTCATCGCTCCGATAGACAGCAAGTCGTGCACTACTACCATCTATGCTGGGATTTTTTTTTTTTACTATGTTAATGTATGTTATTAACATTAAAGGGGTTGTCCCACGTCGCATACTCACCAGTCTTCGTTTCTTTGAAATCTTCTGTCTTCCGGCTTTGTTTCGTCATTGGTGGGCGGGGTCACATATGCAAAGCCAAGCGGCAAGATGCCGCCAGCCCTGCGTGCGCGCTCATAGACCAGTCTAGCCTTCACAATGCATATACAGACCCGACAGGGTGTCGGGTCTGTATTCGCATTGTGAAGGCTAGACTGGTGTATGAGCGCGCACGCAGGGCCGGCGGCATCTCGCCGCTTGGCTTTGCATATGTGACCCCGGAGCAGAGCGGAATAACAGCATCGCTTCTGTCGCTGCTTGCTTAAGCGATGTTGCTGGCTTCACCTGTTCCGGCGTCTAACTGTCCCCAGCATCCGCCTCTCTATTACAGCGGATGCTGGGGAGTGTAGACGCCAGCACAGATGCCAGCAACATCGCTATGCTTCTGCCCTGCATGAAGCCAGCAGCGGCAGAAGCGATGCTGTTATTCTGCTCCGCTCCCCCCCGGAATAGCAGCATCGCTTCTGCCGCTGCTGGCTTCATGCAGGGCAGAAGCATAGCGATGTTGCTGGCTTCACCTGTGCCGGCGTCTAACCCTGCATTGGCGGCCTCTTCCCCCAAAGGGTAAACTACCCCCCCCCCCCCCTCCAGGCTCGCTCCCGTGCACTTAGCCCCTCCTCCCCCCTGAGAGCAGCAGATACATCACTTGACTCAGGAGCAGCTAGGTCAGGGCTGTGGCCACAAAAAAATGAATAAAGTAATATAGTGGACAAACAAAGCAGTTTTGCTGAAGCAATGTATTTCGGAAAAGTCTTACATTCACATTGACAAGCATTATAGATAGGATCCTTGTGTCGGGACAACTCCTTTAATACTTATTTGTTTTCTATTTTATTCCTCTCCCACCTCTGCATTACAGAGCACATTGCAGTGATAAACAACATTCCTCTGTTATGTCCATTTGATGAAATTTGGACAGAAACAACGTTGAATTCTTATGCAGATGAGGCAGTTTTCACACTGGGGAGGGAGGCCCTCAGCTCCTGGAGCACTGCTCAGACCCCTACCATCTCCTGCCTGCACCGCCCCATGCATTGAAAGTTGACCTTCCCAATGCTGTGACATCACCCATCCTGCATGAATGGCAGGAGCTACGCTCTATGGGCTGTAAGCCCGCCCCCAGGGCACCAACTGCCTCATTTGCATAAGATTTCAAAGTTGGTTTTTCTACATCTGCAAAAGTGACAAACAAAGTAGTTTTGTCATGTATCATTGTAATGTGCTCTATTAGGTGGCAGAATATGCTTTGGGGATGTGGTAGATGCCCTTTGAGTCCAAGTAAACTCCCTTAAAGTGACACCCCAAATTATAGCATTGCTGATGTTGTCGCCCATGTCTAGTGCCTGGAAAACCCCTTTTAAGTAGTTATTTATATATTGTTGTGTATCGGATATATATTATACAGTTATTTTTCATATAGTCTTCTCTTCTGTTTCTTTAGACTGAGAACTAAACTCCACAAGCATGGCGTTGAAAATGCTAACCACCATAACTGGGAATTTTGTGACTTGTTTGAAGAGTACAAGACCTGGTAAGGCAGCGGCCAGTGTTACCCTCCCCTTTCCTGCCATACCATGGACAAGGTTCTACACACAACAGCTTTCACCCAATGAAGTAAAAGTACCATTGGAAAACTTGAGCCTGGTAGCCAGCCTTGAGAACATGGGGGTGGACCTAACCCTGGTCAGAAAGCGTCATGCCATCCTCCTCAAGAAGACAACCACACACGAGCAAAAACTCAGACAGTTCCTTATGGACAAAGGGGCAGATACCAAGATGGTGGCAAGCATCATCTCTAGGTTCCCCCGGGCAATAACTCGCAAACACGAAGTCTTGGATGAGATGTGGAACATTTGGAAAGGGATAGTAGGTACAGATGCGACCATCCTAAACGTCGTTCAGCGATCACCGGAGTCTTTCTTCCGAACGTCCAATACAGAGAACTTGTCGAAGAACATTGAATACCTCCAGTCCATTGGATTGCCTCCCAAGCTTCTGAGCCAGCTGATGATCAAGTCACCCAGAACTTTTGCAAACAGTGTTGACCTCAACAAGCAGAATGTGGAGTATTTACTAGACCTCTGCACTCAGTTAGGGGGGGATAACCCGCAGGAGTTTGTCAGGGAACTGATTTCCAGAAATATATATATTCTGACCAAAAGTACAAATCGCATCCAATCCAACGTTCAGAACATAAAGTCCCTGATGAAACTGGACAGTCCCGCCCTTCTTAAATGGGTACAGGGCGACGGAGCGCCGCTGCTGAGCCTCAGCTATACCTATTTCGAAAACAACTATATGAGCGTGCAGGCAAAACTCCAATCCTTGGGGTGCACTGAAGCTGAGATCGCCCTCTATGTCTTCATGCTTCCCAAATTACTACTTATGACGCCCCAAAACTTTGAGAATAAGATCAACGCCCTGATGGGGTGCGGCGTTGACATTAAGGAGATTCTCAGCACCTTAAACGTTCTGGCCATCCATATCAACACGCTAAAATCTAGAATAAAGTTACTGACAGATTGCAGTTATGACTTCAAGACTTGGGGACTTAGCATTCTCCTACTGAGCCAGGCAAAGTTTATTACTAAGATTGAGAGTCTGCGCATTTCAGAGTCGCCGCATGACAGTGACGGAGAGGGCTGATGGCATTCGCTTTCTGTTGTCGTTTTACTGTAGTGTTTTCAATAAAAATTTGCACTTGTCATATTTTATCCCTGAAGATCGTGCTGAGGTTTACTGGGTTTGGATCAATTCACCCAAATGGTGTTCACGCGGGGCAGTGTAGGTAGGTAGTAAAGTGGTGCAGATAAAGGGGTTGTCTGGCTCCAAATGAGATTCTCGTATTGATTCGATATCAGTAATCTATGAGGGTCTGATGCCCAAACCCCACACACTCATAAGCTGCAAGAGCAGATGATTTATAGGAAGATGTGTGTCACACCGATCCTATTCAAGTCATAGAAGCCGTGCAGCATCCCTGTCCCTTCTGTATAGAGGGGTTCCTGCAGCACTGCTTCTATTACTTAAAGAGGACCTTTCACCATATCTGGGCACAGGCAGTGTTATATACTGCCAGAAAGCTGACAGTGCGCTGAATTCAGCGCACTGTCGGCTTTCCCGATCTGTGCCCGGTGTAAAGCGCTATCGGTCCCGGTACCGTAGCGCTTTACAGTCAGAAGGGCGTTTCTGACCATTAGCCAGAGACGTCCTTCTGCCTCGCGGCGCCTATCGCGCTGTGCTGTGGAGCGGGGAGGAACGCCCCCTTCCTTCCCTGATAATGCTCGTCTACGGACAAGCTGTGTGAGCAGAGGGAGGGGGCGTTCCTCCCCACTCCACAGTACAGCGCGATAGGCGCCGTGAGGCAGAAGGACGTCTCTGGCTAATGGTCAGAAACGCCCTTCTGACCATAGAAGAGCTACGGTACCGGGCCGTAAGCTCTTCACACCGGGCACAGATCGGGAAAGCCGACAGTGCGCTGAATTCAGCGCACTGTCAGCTTTCTGGCAGTATATAACACTGCATGTGCCCGGATATGGTGAAAGGTCCTCTTTAAATAGGAGCAGCTTCTGGTACCCAGAGACTGGTAGAACAGCTGATCTGTGCATGTCCAGGGGTCTGACCCCTACACTATACTGATGACCTGTTCTGTAGATAGGTGATTTGCTGCTGGACAACTCCTTTAACTCTCCCACAGTTTTGAACAAGGAGGATATGCAACTTGAGCAGAGTTCTTTACTGGTCCTCCTACATAGAACACTTTCATTGACTTTATTCATGATTATTATTTATTTAGCTTCCTTCTATCCATTATCATATTCCGCAGCGCTTTACAGACCTTGTCAGTCACTGTCTCATATGGGGCTCACAATCTACGTTCCCTATCAGTATGTCTTTGGAGTGTGAGAGGAAACTGGAGGACCCAGACACTGTAACTTTAAAGGGATTCTACCATTAAACTACCTTTTTTCTAATGAACACGTCGGAATAGCCTTAAGAGGCTATTCGTCTCCTACCTTTAGACGTGGTCTCCGCCGCGCCGTTCCGTAGAAATACCGGTTTTAACCGGTATGCAAATGAGCTCTCCGCAGCAATGAGGGCGGGCCCCTGCGCTGAAACACCGATGAGCGCATCCCCATTGCTGCCCAGAGCTCTTTCCTGCGCCGCCTCCTTCTTCTGCAGCAACTCCGCCTCTTTTGGCTTCTCTTGCTCTTGTAGTTCGATACAGGAGCATAGAGAGGCCACCCCAAAATGGCCACCGGCCAGCTCCTGTATTGAACTGCAAGAGCGGCTACCCAAAAATGGCCACCGGCCGGCTCCTGTATTGAACTGCAAGAGCAAAAGAAGCCAGAAGAGGCGGAGTTGCTGCAGAAGAAGGAGGCGGCGCAGGAAAGAGCTCTCGGGCAGCAATAGGGATGCGCTCATTGGCCTTTCAGCGCTGGGGCCCGCCCTCATTGCTGCGGAGAGCTTATTTGCATACAGGTTAAAACCGGTATTTCTACGGAACGGCGCGGTGGAGACCACGTCTAAAAGTAGGAGACGAATAGCCTTTCTTAAGGCTATTCTGACGTGTTCATTAGAAAAAAAAAGTAGGTTAATGGTAGAATCCCTTTAAATAACTCTTAACACTGAATGTTGGCTTTAAAAGAAGACCATGACCACGTCTGTAGCCTAAATACACAGTCCAGTCCCATTAATGTGAGCACCTGTCAACATCCAGAATAACCCCTTTGGCAGAGCGGACCGCTGCGAGACGTGCAGGAAGAGAGGGGATGTTGTGATGATGTCACTGGGATGTTGAGCCATGCCGACTCCAGTGCCGTGGCCAGCTGCGCTAGGTTACGCGGTTGAGCATCCATGGCGCGAACAACCCGATCGAGGTGGTCCCACAGATTCTGATTGGGTTCAAGTCCGGGGAATTTGCTGGCCAAGGGAGTACGGTAAACTCCTGGTGCTCCTCGAGCCACGCACGTACACTTCGAGCTTTATGACACGTGGCATTGTCCTGCTGGTAGATGCCATCATCCTGAGGAAAAACATTTAGCATGTAGGGGTGAACATGGTCCACAAGGATAGATGCATACTGGTGTTGATCCATCGTGCCTTCCACAATGATGAGTGCACCCAGATGGCTGATGACACGCGCCTTCTGTGATTGGTTATTTAACGTTGACGTCAAAAGTAGGCGGTGGTCACATTAATATGACTGGACTGAGTATATTAGAGATATGACTGGTTAAAGAGCAGCTGCATATTCTCGCACTCTCACTAACCTGTGTACAGAACACGAGCAGCCGACAGTTAAAGGAGAGGAGAAAATGCTTTTATTAACCTCCTGTCTCTTTAGATAACACCAGGGGAGGGGGTACCATGGACTTTTGTTCCTGATATCACCCTCCCCCAATTATCAATCAGAAGCATACCTGCCATGTAGTCCCTTATATTCTGCAGTCAATGCAGAAAAAAGTAAAAATAGGCCCCTCCCCCTGATTAATAACACGCAACTGTATCGCCACACTCCCTAAAATAAAATAGTACATCATTTATTCTACAGCATAATGCCATAAACCTTAAAACGTCAGATGCTAGAATTGATGTTGGTTTAAGGCTAAAATGTGTTTGCTAAAGGGTTAAAATACACATAAAATACCGTCATCATCTGCCCGGAATATTTATCTCCACCATAAATTCAAAATCTGCCATTAAAAAAAGTGACATTTGTTGTTTTTTTTTTTGTAATTTTAATGTGACTGTTGGGGGAGGGGGGTTTAAAGGGGAGCTCCATTTTGTCACATTGGTTGTGGGCGGATCCAGAATCAAATCTGTAACATCTCCAGATCACCACCAAGGTGTCACATGATATAATTTGCCATCGAAAATCTAATTGTTTTACCTCCTTCAGTTCAGACTGGTTTGGCGTCTTTCTACATGTAACATATTGCATGTTTCTGTGATGTAGAAGATAGTACCCAGTCTGGGGTGGGTAGGGGGGTTGACCCTAATATATGTGGAGTCCTGGGCCACTCATAACCTGTAACCATTAATAAGCTGCAAATAAAAGCCATGAATGAGCGTTTATATCTAGTGATAGTCTTCAGGGCATGCTGGGAGATGTAGTTTTGCAACAGTTTGAGGATCACCCATTCCGGGCCACTGCTGGATCACTGGTATTACACTATCTGTGCCTTGGATGTGAGCCCCGGGGCCTGCGTTTACCGACCTTTATACTATGCCAGGAGACTGACTCCTAGCCTTATAGATATTTGTGATGCCTCTATACTGCAGACTGTCCCACAGTGATTATAGTATAGATAAGAGATAAGATAATCCTTTAATAGTCCCACATTGGGGAAATTTCAGCATGTTACAGCAGCATAGTAATACAGATACAGGATAATACAGAGTAATATATTACAGACGTAGACACACATATGCTGAGAAGAGAAGATATACTAGGAGTCCATAGCAGCTAAGGAACAGAAGAAAGAAGGAAGACTTCATAGTCATAATCATTAGTTCTCTGTGCGGAGTGATCTTCGTTTGGTCTGATGTAGATTATACAGCCTGGTCGCGGTTGGAAGGAAGGACTTGCGATAGCTCCTTCTCACACTTGCGGTGAAGCAGACGGTCACTTACAGTGCTGCCAAGTCCCATCAGGGTCCCATACATGGGGTGGGATTTGTTCTCCCGCATGGAGGTCACCACAGACAGTATCCTTCTGTCACCCACCACCTGTACTGGGTCCAGGGGGATCCCCAGGACAGAGCTGGCCCTCCTGATCAGCCTGTCAAGTCTATTTCTGTCCCTGGTTGATATACTGCTCCCCCAGCAGGCCACACCGAAAAAGATGGCTGAAGCAACCACAGAGTTGAAGAAGGCCCTAAGAAGTGTCCCCTGGACTCCGAAGGCCCTCAGCCTCCTGAGCAGGTAGAGTCTGCTGTGGCCCTTTCTGTGCAGCGCCTCCAGGTGATCAGCCCAGTCTAGTTTATTATTGAGGAGCACGCCCAGGTACTTATAGGTCCTGACTATCTCAATACATGTCCCCTGGATCTCCACCGGGGTCGGAGCACCTCTTCGTTTACTAAAGTCCACCACCATCTCCTTGGTCTTCCCAGCATTAATCCTGAGCTGGTTCTGCTGACACCAGTCCACAAAGTCCCGGTTTAAGTCTCTCTATTCACTATCGTCACCATCAGTGATAAGGCCGACTATAGCAGAGTCATCGGAGTACTTCTGTAAGTAACAGCTGGATGAGTTGTGCCTAAAGTCAGCAGTGTACAGTGTGAAGAGGAATGGGGCAAGAACTGTACCTTGTGGTGCCCCCGTACTACAGATCACAGTGTCAGACACACAGTCCTGGGCTCTCACATACTGAGGGCGGTTTGTCAGGTAGTCTAGGATCCAGTTGGACAGGTGATGGTCCACACCACCAAGGTTCAGCTTCTCCCTCAGTAGTCCTGGCTGAATGGTGTTGAACGCACTGGAGAAATCAAAGAACATTATTCTCACAGTGTTCCCAGGTTTCTCTATGTGAGAGAGAGCTCTATGAAGAAGGTGGATGATGGCGTCATCTACCCCAATGCCTGGCCGGTAGGCAAACTGGAGGGAGTCCAGAGCGGAGCTCACTAGGGGGCGTAGGTGTGTCAGGACCAGTCTCTCTAGGACCTTCATCAGGTGGGATGTCAGTGCTACAGGTCGGTAGTCATTGTAGCCCGTCGGGTTGGGTTTCTTTGGTACAGTATATAGTGGGAAATTTTTTCTTAATATGTCGAATTTGGATCCACCTCTGATTGATTTCATATTGGAACTACTTATTTTTGTGTTGACACACAATTATTTTCTTTTTAAGGATCGCCCCTTCCTGCAGCTCCAGGGTACAGCAATGGGGGTGTCGTGTGCGCCCTCATATGCCAACCTGTTCCTGGGGCTGTGGGAGAGGGAGGTGGTTCCGTATGCACATGGTTTCGACGCCGTACTCCAGTGGTCGAGGTATATTGACGATATTTTTTTCATTTGGCAGGGCTCGGCATCGGATCTTGACATCTTTTTAAATGACCTAAATAAGAACGACATGAACATTCATCTTACCTGGAGGTACAGCGCTGTCCAAGTTGAGTTTTTGGATCTTTTGATTTCTCGTGATCCTAATGGCTATATTTTCACAAATATTCATAGGAAACAAACCGCTACAAATGCTCTCCTCCACGCCACTTCGTCTCATTACCATAAAATTGTGGAAGCAGTTCCGACGGGTCAATTCTTGCGTGCTAGGCGCATTTGCTCCAAAAACTCTGATTTTGAGGGTCAGGCAGCCGATCTAACCAAGAGATTTCAGGATAGAGGATACAAAAGAAGGGACATAAGGAAAGGATACCTTCGAGCAAAGAACACTGTACGCCATTCGCTTTTGGTAAGTAAAAATGAACAAACATGTGCCAACGACATTCATACACGAGATTTACAACCTCGCTTTATCACCACATATAATTCTAAGTGGTATGAAATCCGTAAGATATTGCAATCTCGTTGGTCTATATTACTTACCGATCCAGACTTAGCCAAAATCCTTCCAAGATTTCCGAGTATCACCTGGAGAAGGTCTCGAAATTTGCGTGACATTCTGGTAGAGAGTCACTATGTAACAAAACCTGTTTGTCCTTTTGGCTCTAAAGGCCCGAAATGGGGTTTTTATCCCTGTTCAATGTGTCCTTATATGTTGAGAACATCGAGTTTTTCTGATTCTTCTGCGCAAAACATCTATCAGATTAAACATAACATTACTTGCAGCTCTAGTGGTGTTATTTATTATGCTACATGTCCATGTAATTTAATTTACATTGGTATGACCACCAGAGCACTAAAAACCCGCATATCGGAGCATGTTAGCAAAATCAGGTCAGTACACACGGTGTCCGATTATGAAAAACTGCAGCCTATCCCTAGGCATTTTAGGGACCACCACAATTGTAATCCCGCAGGATTAAAAGTTCGGGGCATTGATTTGATCCATCTGGGCTCACGCGGTGGTGACCTTAAAAAGGCACTTCTCCGCAAAGAAACCAGGTGGATCGTCACTTTGAATACTGCATCACCATATGGATTAAATGAATCGGTTAACTTTGGGGCTTTTTTATAACAGATCCCGTTTTTTCTTTTATTTTTATTGTGTTGTTTTTATTTATTATTTGTTCTGTGTGTCTGGTCGTATATATGTCCTAATTTTTTTTTTTTTTTTTTGTCTATTTTGTCAATAGCTTACTTGTTTCCGGTATATTTCCATCGCTGTTCTTCTGAAATCCTTGAGTCCATATTATGGAGGCGTCCTTTCCAAGGTGCTTTCCATCTACTAATCCTTCTGGCTACGCTTGGTCTTCATCAAAATTTTTTTTCACGTTTCACTTTTTAAGCATCATCATGATCTTAATTTTATTTCATTCAATTTTTGTAAATTATAGGATATGGTATGTTATTTGATAATAATAAAGTTTTATCATTATTATACTTCTATCCTATATATATGTGTATTTATTCACTATTTATAATATATTCACATGTATACGTTTTTTATTATATTTTTCTCATTATTTTTTGTGTGGCATCTTCATTATATTCACTACACATATATTCATCATTCACAATCTATTCACTTGTATACGTTTATTGTTATATTCTTTACACAATATTATTGTGTGGCATCTTTTTATCATATTCACTTGTATGCTTACTTTTAATATACACATTTTGGTTTGTTTTGTTTTTTCACATGTTTGCTTAGCTTAATCACATATGTGTCCTAATCACTACTCAATACTTCCTTTATCCAACTGGCCAGTTAGTGTCACCTTTATAATTACTATTATGCGATAGATGCGCATGTCCGCACTGCGCTGGCCTCACGTGACTCTCGGGGGTCTTGGCGGTCATGTGATCGGCAGATCAATGACGCTGCCGACGCATGCGCGCGGGCCCGGCGGGACTCGCCGGATGTTATCAGTGTGAGCATGCGCTCTGGAGATCGTTTCCATCCCGGACATATATAAATAGGCTTATTTTTATGTACCCGGCACATTCCTCCTGAAGAAGCCTCACGGTGAAACGCGTAGAGGGTGTCTCGGGCATCTGTCCCTTAACAAGCACTTCCACCAGTGCTTACCATCATGACTACAGGTAATGATTGTGCCATGTTTTATATCATGCATTTGCATTGATCATTCCTCTAGTGTGCAGTGCAGGTATTTTTCCACTCAGCCTTGATAGCTCTGCTATCCCCCCTATTGATACTCTTTGTTATTTACTCATATGAGTCATCCTGCTAGTGTATACTATTAGAGATGAGCGAACACTAAAATGTTCGAGGTTCGAAATTCGATTCGAACAGCCGCTCACTGTTCGAGTGTTCGAATGGGTTTCGAACCCCATTATAGTCTATGGGGAACATAAACTCGTTAAGGGGGAAACCCAAATTCGTGTCTGGAGGGTCACCAAGTCCACTATGACACCCCAGGAAATGATACCAACACCCTGGAATGACACTGGGACAGCAGGGGAAGCATGTCTGGGGGCATAAAAGTCACTTTATTTCATGGAAATCCCTGTCAGTTTGCGATTTTCGCAAGCTAACTTTTCCCCATAGAAATGCATTGGCCAGTGCTGATTGGCCAGAGTACGGAACTCGACCAATCAGCGCTGGCTCTGCTGGAGGAGGCGGAGTCTAAGATCGCTCCACACCAGTCTCCATTCAGGTCCGACCTTAGACTCCGCCTCCTCCGGCAGAGCCAGCGCTGATTGGCCGAAGGCTGGCCAATGCATTCCTATGCGAATGCAGAGACTTAGCAGTGCTGAGTCAGTTTTGCTCAACTACACATCTGATGCACACTCGGCACTGCTACATCAGATGTAGCAATCTGATGTAGCAGAGCCGAGGGTGCACTAGAACCCCTGTGCAAACTCAGTTCACGCTAATAGAATGCATTGGCCAGCGCTGATTGGCCAATGCATTCTATTAGCCCGATGAAGTAGAGCTGAATGTGTGTGCTAAGCACACACATTCAGCACTGCTTCATCACGCCAATACAATGCATTAGCCAGTGCTGATTGGCCAGAGTACGGAATTCGGCCAATCAGCGCTGGCTCTGCTGGAGGAGGCGGAGTCTAAGGTCGGACCTGAATGGAGACTGGTGTGGAGCGATCTTAGACTCCGCCTCCTCCAGCAGAGCCAGCGCTGATTGGCCGAATTCCGTACTCTGGCCAATCAGCGCTGGCCAATGCATTCTATTAGCCCGATGAAGTAGAGCTGAATGTGTGTGCTTAGCACACACATTCAGCTCTACTTCATCGGGCTAATAGAATGCATTGGCCAATCAGCGCTGGCCAATGCATTCTATTAGCTTGATGAAGCAGAGTGTGCACAAGGGTTCAAGCGCACCCTCGGCTCTGATGTAGCAGAGCCGAGGGTGCACAAGGGTTCAAGTGCACCCTCGGCTCTCCTACATCAGAGCCGAGGGTGCGCTTGAACCCTTGTGCACACTCTGCTTCATCAAGCTAATAGAATGCATTGGCCAGCACTGATTGGCCAGAGTACGGAATTCGGCCAATCAGCGCTGGCCAATGCATCCCTATGGGAAAAAGTTTATCTCACAAAAATCACAATTACACACCCGATAGAGCCCCAAAAAGTTATTTTTAATAACATTCCTACCTAAATAAATGTTATCCCTAGCTATCCCTGCCTGTACAGCTATCCCTGTCTCATAGTCACAAAGTTCACATTCTCATATGACCCGGATTTGAAATCCACTATTCGTCTAAAATGGAGGTCACCTGATTTCGGCAGCCAATGACTTTTTCCAATTTTTTTCAATGCCCCCGGTGTCGTAGTTCCTGTCCCACCTCCCCTGCGCTGTTATTGGTGCAAAAAAGGCGCCAGGGAAGGTGGGAGGGGAATCGAATTTTGGCGCACTTTACCACGCGGTGTTCGATTCGATTCGAACATGGCGAACACCCTGATATCCGATCGAACATGTGTTCGATAGAACACTGTTCGCTCATCTCTATATACTATATGTTCTAACTGTGGGAGGTTTATGTATACTTAATCTTTGATGTATTGATACACTTTTTCCTTCCACTCAGTGGTTAGATATACATAGTTGTTATCATATAGGGATACTTATTTGTGGCTGTATGCACTGACACCTAGCATATTATTATATATTACTAGCTGGCACATCAGTAATCCTGATATATTTTCTACATATTTCTCATGATTCGATGGTTTTGCATTTTGGAGGTGTGTGCTTGTTTTATGTCTTTTTGTGTCTTTCTTTGGCAGTTTATATCATCTGCCCCGCTGTATAAAAATTCATGTATTTTTATGATGTAAACAATAAATATTTATTATATTTTATACTATACTCCTAGTGTTACGCATATATTGCTTTGCCTTCGGGCTTTCTTCTTTGGTCGTGTTTTCCTGGCTTGTCCAGCCTTTTTTGATAGATAAATTGGTATGTTTGAGGCACTTTCTTTATGTGACAGTATATAGTGGGAAGCAGGGACTCTGGGCATGACAGATATCTATAAGGCCTCACTCACACAACTGCAAGCCGATATAATTATAGAGCAGGTCCCATCCGAATGGAATTGATTGGAAACCCCATGGATATCAATGGGGATGGAAGGCACTTGGATGACATCAACATTTCGGATGCCCCTTGGCCTACACACCCGACTATGTGTATCCATCTCCCTGCACGGTGGTCAGGCCAGTAAATCTGCTGTTAAAGCCATGTCTGAGGCTTCTATAATGTGGACACAACCTATAACCTGTGCTGTCCTATAACCATCTAGAAGCGCATTGGTGCTCCATTACCAAGGAGGAGTTTTGGTCCCTATCCTCCTGATTATTGGGGATTGGGCCTCCAGCGATCAGACACTTATACCCTGGTTATGTGGTTGTTAGTGGGGTGTTTTTAACCCCTCCTCATCCCAGCTGTACACAATGCTATACATACATGGCACGGGTGAGGTGTAATCCACTGCCATAAATGAATTACCGTACATCATTTCTATCGTATTCTACCATAATGTGTAGATGTGTACATTGCAGTGTGGCAAAATTGCTGTTAGCTCTGCCCAGTGTGACATTGCTGCTCCCCTTTTTGGGGAAAAGTGGTAAGGGTAACACAAAAAGAAAATGTCTCTATTTTGTTTTGCACATCCCAATTCGTGCAAAAAAATGTTTCACTTTTTAGATAGGAAAGCCTTGAAAATGTTGTTCCTCCTAAATCTTGCACGAATGGTGAATTTAGTTCATCACCCCCTTTCTGGAAACAGCGCCACCTTTGTCCATAGGTTGTCACTGGTATTACAGTTCAGTCCCATTCATGTAAAGGTTTGCAATACCAAACACAGCCCAGCAATGGAGCTATATTGAGAAAAGCCGTTCTGGATCATCTTTTATCAGAACTTCAGTGATTCCTCCTCAAAATATAGGCGTTAGCTTTCCCTTTGCCAATTGGCCAATGTCGGTGTGTGTAGGGACAAGCCCCATCCAATCCAACAGCGTCATACTATATAGGGAAAACACCATGAATGGTAACGGCCACTTGTCAATCAATTTATACATTTCCAGGAAGAGTAACAGAGGGACAGCACAATATAAAACGGCATCATTTCATGGTGGACAGGTCCCCATTAAAAATAAGTGCATATCTTTGGATTTTGACCACCCCGGAATAAAAAAAAAATCAAAAAAAATCTTTGCATTGACTTTACGTTCCCGCTTCTTGAGCCGCCTTGGCAGCTGATTCAACAATTCTCAATTGCCACCTAGAAAGGACTTTTGAAAGTGCACTTAAAATTCATGTTTTCCCCTTGATCCATTCTGTCTGCTGCTTCAGCTTCCAAGTTATATGAGAATTACAGACAGTCCTGGACCCGGAGTCTCCTGCGGGAATTATCTCGCTGCTCTTTATCATTCCAAGCACAATTCTTTACTTTGTAAATGACCTACAGGCATAATATGTTATACCAGAGAGACAGGAAGCTCGGTGAGACCCAGGCAGGGAGTGCGCAGCGCCGCCGTGAAGACAATACTAATGCACAGGCATGAAAAACCTGAAAAGCCCATATTTACACAGTGCGGGGGGGAATCGCAAAAACCTTCCAAATCTCACTTTCCTGAGGTCCCGTGAGCCGCACGTCTTTCCTGAGCAACTTTTACCAAAGCCACGACGTGCAATATTGTTAAAACCAAAAGTAGTGAAATGCAATTGTAGGCTCACCTTTGTGGGTTCTGGATACACAACTCTATATTAGCAATGGGAACGATTGACAGAGGTCCCCTCTCTGGAGTGTGTGGAGCTGCTGGGTTCCTGACACCCTGCGGGTGTATAGGCATGCAAAATAGCACCGGTACTGGACCAAAGTGCGGATGATCCAGTGATTAAGAACCCGCGCTCAGGAGTAAGGCTAAAACAACGACTTTATTGCGCGATCAAGGCACAACGTGTTTCGGGCGTCACTTCGCACTTCCCCAGGTGCAAAAATTCTTACAAAATGGGGTCACTTATTGGGGAATTCCAAATTACTGGCACCTCCAGGGCTTCTCCTTTCGCTCATGCTTGAGGAAGGGCGAAGTCACGCCCGAAACGCGTTGTGCCTTGATCGCTCAATAAAGTCGTTGTTTTAGCCTTACACCTGAGCACGGGTTCTTAATCACTGGATCATCCACACTTTGGTCCAGTACCGGTCCTATTTTGCATACCCAATAGTGGAAGGCGCTCTGTCTAGTAGCACCTGGACTGATCAGCTGTTTCACGGACCTACCATGCTTGTGCAAGTGCTCTTCATTGTTTACACCAGCTCCTAGGCCGGTGAGTATTCACAACTGTGCACTTTTTGTACTAGTTGTTTGGGATCAAGAAGCATTGGCCCATCCACTTGAAAAAGGATCTTAAACATTTCATTGACTCTACCATTGCATCTTTTAATAGATGCAGCTCTACTGATTCCAGCACAGTTGGATTTTTTTCTCTAGCACAGTTGGATTTTTTTCTCTAGCCCCCACCGTTCCTGAGCAATCCATGCCTTTAGTTTCAGCACAATTATGTTCCCTACTGTCGGTTGGGCGGTTCTAGACTAGACCAGAAAGACAGAGACTGCCCACCTGACAGCAGAGAGCATTATTGTGCTTCAACTAACAGCACTGATTGCTCTGGAATGGTGGGGGGCTAGAGAAAAAATTCCAACTGAGGCCCAATTAAAGGATTCCAGGACGCATGACATCAGATGGAGGCCTGCAGAGGACTCGGGAGGCCATCAGATACTGCAAAGATACCCAGGGGAGGAGAGACAAGGTGAGTATAAGTGTTTGTTATGTTTCCTCACCTTCCCTGGGCCTCCACTTATTATACCCTGGGGTCTGAGGAGACCCCAAAGTATAATAATAATAATAATAATAGCACTTCCAATTGTTTCCAAACAAGTTCGATCTGAAACGAAGTTGAGAGCCGAACGTTGCGATTATTCGAAACTAATCTCCTGAGGTTCACCCTTCTCTAGCCACCACTGTACCCTCCACAAGCTTGTGGTTGGGGGACCCCCAATGCCAGAGGTGGGACCCACATCTAGCCAAATCCTTTACTATCTCACAACGCCATGAAGAGATTTTACAATCTGCCTAGCTGTCCACTTTCCCAAATTTGCCCGGAGTGTCCCAAATTTTCTAAAACAACCTTAGCATATTGGGCATGTGCTAATCCAGTTTACATGGCTATCAATGCGAACCTTCATTTGGATTAAAACTCCTAAAGTCCAAATTTAAGGGCAGTTTTTAACCCTACCCAGGCACCCCCCCCCCCCCCCCCCAAACCACATTGTACTATAGGAGAAAATCTCAGAATGTTAGGGATAGGGTGATGAAATGGCAGCAAGGGGTACAAAACGCAGCTCTTATCTACTATGTGTGATCGGGGTCTTAATAAAACCTAATATGTGGATCAAAAACACCAAATAAAAAGATGTATACCACTAGATGGCGCTATTGACTTTTAATAATTTCTTTACAGAAGAATCTCTTAGATGAGGATTAGCTGGGGCTCTGCACTTGCTGTATACACTCCTGATATACTTCTAATATTCCCATAAACTTCTATTAACTGGACTTTATACCAAGAGCGCCGTAATATCAAGTTATTGGACATAGGAAACTAATATTTCCTGATGATTTTGTATAGATGAAGAATACTTTACCTTCACTTTATATCATGTGAAGTCTGTATGTTACGTTCTGGGTCTAAGTAAGCCAACTAGAAAGTGGTATAAACCTAGACTAGCCAGTGTACAGATCCCTTTGAAAAGATGTAGCCCACTACCAGGAAAAAATACAAGACAACCCCCACCTTACTATTGCATAGTAACCAAAATTTTTGTGGGTAAAATTGGGCCCATTAAAGTTTCCCCCATAACCTGCCGCACTCTTGGGCGCTGTTTCAGTTTGTAAATTCCCTGCCCCCTTTATGAACCAGGAGAAGCCAAATTTACAGGGATTGTGACGTAAAATTCTGGACAGTCCCATAAAGTTTGCGAGCACCTTATCATTCCAGCAGGTGACTTTTTTTTTATTTTCATGTTTTTTTGGAGTTTTTTGTGCTTTTTTTTTTTTTTTAGCTTTTTTTTCCAGTTTTTTATGTACTATTTAGATTTTTTTCCATGTATATGTGAGTTTTAGTGCAAGTGCTGGATTTTGGATGAACCAAGAAAGATCAGAGTCTTATCTGCGCATAATCTGTGCTGCAAAAAAATAGCAAAATGTTATAATCATCTATAAGATGTTCAAATTTATAGGAACAGGAGTGCACAGTATTATGTCAAGTGGGCGGAGCATGACATAGGAATTCAATAAATAGAGAATCCTTGTGCCTTGCTTCTTTCCCTTATCTTTTTTGTGACTGTTCCTTTAAGGTTAGTTCACATCTGCACCGGAAACTCCCTTACAGAAGCCATCAAAAATCAGCGGAAATTTTGCATGGAGGAAAACGTCCCTATTATAGTCTGTGGGGTGAATCGGTGTCCGCGTGTAACCACTATTTAGCAGTCCGGCTGTCAATCAAATCAAATCAAACAAGCTTTATTGGCACGTCCGAATAGATATTTGGCATTGCCAAAGCTAGTAAAGGGGGGGGGGGAGTTGGAGTCGGGGGGGGGGGGGGGAGTGGTGGGTATGGGGGGTTGGGATGGTTGATTTGGGGTATAACAGTCCGTGGAGTCTCATCTTCCTCTTAGTTGGTGACCGCTATATGGGGGGATGGGGTGGGTGGTTTGGGGTATAACAGTCCCTGGAGTCTCATCTTCCTCTTAGTTGGTGATCGCTATATGGGGAGGTGGGGTGGGGTGGGTGGTTTGGGGTATAACAGTCCATGGAGTCTCATCTTCTTCTTAGTTGGTGACCGCTATATGGGGGGATGGGGTGGGTGGTTTGGGGTATAACAGTCCGTGGGGTCTCATCTTCCTCTTAGTTGGTGACTGCTATATGGGGAGGTGGGGGTGGGGTGGGTGGTTTGGGGTATAACAGTCCGTGGAGTCTCATCTTCCTCTTAGTTGGTGGCCGCTATATGGGGAGGTGGGGTGGGGCGGATGGTTTGGGGTATAACAGTCCCTGGAGTCTCATCTTCCTCTTATTTGGTGACAGCTGGACACGTATTGGGCAACGATCTCCACAGTGGCCTCTTCTTCTCCCAGTAGGATGTAGAGTTTCCTCTTCTCGTCTGCAGATATGAAGTCTGGGATGTGGGCAGAGAGTATTTGGTAGTAGACGGCCCTCACAGCTGAGTATTTGGTGCAGTGTAGCAGGAAGTAGGTCTCGTCTTCTAGGGCCCCCTGGTCACTGTGCTGGCACAGTCTATTCTCCCGTGGCTTGTACATTTGCCTGTGTCTGTGACAGAGACCCAAATGGCAGTGTGAACCTAGCCTAAATTGGTTGTGCATAGAATACAATTTACCTCCATTGCAAAGGATACGGGATAATTCGTAGATTCGGCCAATGTGACCCCTACCATTTGTGAACGGGGATCCTTTGTATCCCTGTCGGAATGGTTTGCCCGAGATTGCTACTTAGATTCTCTTTGGTAGTCCCATTGTGTTCCATGACCACTGCTCCATCCCGATGGGGGTGCAAAGGACGCCCGTTCTCATGATCCCATTGTTCGGAGCTAATGAGGTCTTTCCCTACACACATCTACTTGAGACAATAACTCCAGCCATCCTTACAGACACAGCGCTAATAGGCACCTAGTAAAATTCGGGTTACGATGAACATTTTTTCCTCGCCTCCTGCCATATCCTGTTCCAATCCGTTCAGGAAATATTTCTCACTTGTCGGAGAAATTTTTTTTTTCATCCCTCCTCCCAAAAGTGTTAAAATAAATAACAAAGCCGTGCGGCTACTTTGTGATCCGATTCCATTATTACTAATGGTAGGAGTCGGCCATGGCGCCTGGCTCCCGCTATTACAGGCGTTACGTTACTGGCGTCTGCTCCCTGCCAATCATAAGAATCTCTCCTCCAACTCACCCA
This sequence comes from Leptodactylus fuscus, assembly GCF_031893055.1. NCBI lineage: Eukaryota > Metazoa > Chordata > Amphibia > Anura > Leptodactylidae > Leptodactylus > Leptodactylus fuscus. The sequence continues at coordinate 211,743,910 of NC_134268.1, read as the reverse complement.
CCAGATTTCCACTGGCAGTTTGTAAAATTGTTTTTTTTTCTAGATATTTATGGAGTCAAATTTTACTCTATCAAAATAAACTCGAGAACCTCGGCCCTATAATTTATTGGGAAACTCAATAGAATTTTTATGTGGAACTGGAGACCTTAAACAGTGGAAAACATGGCAGGAGATTTAGCCAGAGGAAGAAATATGGTTCCAGTGGGAGTTTGCCCCGGCACGTAATATATTTGACATTATTTTACTATGATTTTCTATTAAATATTTTCCATGTTATTGGGAAGGAGGGGGAAACATTGGAGGAATAGAATGATTTGAGCGCAGGTGCTTCCAATTCACCATCTGGTAGCTCGGGTACTTTGAGTTCGACGAAGTCCTGTCGTAAATGGAGGGAAGTTGACATTCTGCCTAGCTTAGTTAAGGTTCCTTAAAGGGATTGTCCAAGACTACATACTGATGGATAGGATAGGTCATTGGTATCAGATTAGTGGTGGCCACATGAGTTGAGGAGTTGAACTACGACATGACCACTACACAGTGTACAGAGCCATCCGACGACGACACCTATAATCTGCACAGTGTATGGGCGCCCACTGATCTGACGTTGATGATCCATCATAAGGGTAGGCCACCAATATGTCGCCATTTCATATAATAAAGTGGATTTACTAGTGGAGTTTTGGCTTCCTGTACCCCACTCCCAGTGTTTGACCACTGCCACCCATTTTCCTTGTCTGAGGCCTGAGATGACCTTTGGGGCAGGCTAGAGAAGGGTGAATTGGTTTGCAACGAACCAGATTTGACCTGAATAGTCCAAATTGTTTGGATTTCAACTAAACCAATTCAACACAGATAAACAAAATGGCTGGCACTGGTTACTATTATTCTTTGGGATCTTTTGGGATTTTGGGATCTTTGGGATTATTCTTTGGGACCTCATTGTATAATAGGTGGAGGCTTGGGGGGTGGTAACAAAAATAAAAAGAACATTTATACTCCCCTTCCATTACCTCTTCTGGGTCTCCTCGCGGCGTCCGGCGCTCTGGGTCTTCCTCTTCACTGAGTCTGGTGCTCTTCTTTGATGTCTTTTGCCATAGGCTACCACTGAAGTCTGCGAAGAAACCCCAGAATATAATAATCTCCCTTCTGGATCTATCCAAACCGAGGGATTGTTCTGTCCAAACACAGGGCGAAACAAATCTTTGGAGATTTGCCCTACTCTAAACTATTGGATTGACCTTCTTTGACCTTGTTTAATTTCAGTTTGTATTTCTTACACTAGTTCCTGGGACGATGACATTGGTCCAAATCTGGCCAAAGACCAACCAGTGTTGCGGCACGCTCTGGTGAAGACGTTTGGTTTGTCTTAGACTCCGTCTTCCAGTGGAGTGTGAGATTTAGGTTCCATCTTCTACTGCTCTCTGTTATCAGCCATTTCCTGCAGTTTTGTGATGTTGTTCTATGAAGCCTCCATTAGTGGTGACTTTCCTCGGTAGACGTTCTCTTACTGAATATCTGATATGGTGACAGGATTCTTTGCCCCATTATAGAAGAAATTAGCATTTTCAGGGAAGAGTCAGCTCTTGTCTTATAGATAATGAGAATGTGTACGACTGGTGTCTGAAGTATAAGGTGCTCTCCCTTGGCCCTCTCTAAGACACAACAAAGACTTCTGCAGCCTTAAAGAACATTACAGAAGGTGTGACCGGCATTGCTGATAGTCACGGAGAATATACTAGACGAGCTCCTTCATTAGCGGCCACGTTGCGCGCCCCGTAATGATGCCGGTCTTTGCCATGATGGAGTCTCCGATACTTCTGACCCATTATATTCATTCTAATCACATTTTATGACGCACTGAATGCAATGACCTTTATGCAAAAAAGACGTTAGAACTCCAAGTTTATGGAACTTCCTGTGCACAAAATTAACCCGCTAGGGCTGTACCCGATCCTGCAAGCCCTGTATCCTTAAATAGGTCTGGTCGAATATGACCACCATATCCTACAGGACGTCCTGCTGGTCTGTGAAAAATCAGATGATGTATTGACATTGTATTTGCACTGAATTTGACACAGATTTTGATGTAGAATTCGCCTCAAATTCCTCCTGAAATCTGCCCCCCATTTATTTCAATAAGGGACAGTATTTGGTAGTGATTATAATAATATAATAATATGCTAATATGCTAATAATATAATAATATGCTCGTTCTTCAGGTGGATTCCGTTTCAGAAATCACATTGAAATGAATGGGAGGCGAAAAATATACCTTTTTTTTTGGTGCAGAATTGGATGTGGAATTTGTCAAATTCCGCTAGCAGAATTTGGAATTTTTGCCTGCCCAATTCTGCTTCAAAATCAGCTTCAAATTCAGCATCAAAATCCTTATTTTTTTTTATTTCAAGAAGAATTTGTTTTCAAATTCCTGAAACAGAAATTTTCTGTTTTGCAAATTCTTACGTGTGAACAATCTCTAGGGGTCAAGGGCAGAACTGATCCCAACATGAGTCCCAGGCAGTCCACAGGATAATATAAGAAGGCTGAGGCTACTCCAGGGAGCACAGATCCTGTACGCAGGGGAATCTGAAAGTATAGGACCAGTAAGGGGCAATGAAATAAAACATGGAGAAGCACCTGGTACCGCTTCTCTGTCTCCGAGTTCTAGGGGGCACATTGAGAAGGTAGATGAGCGGATCCCTCAGGATGGTCACCTCCAGTGTGACTATCAGGATTTGCACAAATTCTCCCAAAATTACCAAATTAGGAGACAAGAGAGCCATCCAGCCCATCACATCGCCAGCAGAAATTGGGAATAGCCGGGATCAGAATCTGAAGAAGTTTGGGTGTATGGTACCATAGAAGTGTCAAGAATCTGTATTGATTGTTCTTATAAAGGATACAAAGGGTACAGTGGTGTAACTAAAGTCCTTTTGGCCGCGGTGCAATCTTTTTTCCGGGGCCCCCTACCTCATACCTACAGCGAATTCTTGATAGTGATGGTTACGGGAGCTAAGGAGTTTAATCCACCTTAGTGAGGTTCGGGTAATCTGTGGGTCTCCTTGGTTTATGGGCCAGATGGAAGCTGCAATCTCAATACTGATGCCAGTTCTTATGGGCCCCCTGAGGCTCCTGGGTCCCAGTGCGACTGCACCCTCTGCACCCCCTCAAATTACGTCCTTGATCCTATGGTCTAGGACCTAGACCATATAACCTGTCAGAGAGAGTAAGGAATCGGTCTCCCAAGCCAGTGTTCCCAAAAAAAGCATATATGAGGGTCAGAAATTGGAAGGGGATCAATGTTCCCTCAATGGGACCATATGGAGTATCGAGGGCGTCATCATTGCTCCAAAAAGGTAAGCTGCAAATCCCTCAGTGCTCCAAAAAGTTCACAAAAAGCGGCGATTTATTGACAAAGGGGGCCCCAATTCACAAGGTGAATGACAGATTCCCTTTAAGATCAGCAATGACACCCCAGTGCCCACACACACGGTCAGCCATTAGCCTACATGTACACAAACCCTCCGCGCTCCATCCTAAATGAAGATATTATGCCGGAGGAATCACATCTGTTGGCCGGAGCTTACGTGTAAATCCCTTCACTTCTGTGGTAGCCGTATCGGCCTCCGTTACTTCATGTGCTTTGTACGACCATTTAGACATAATATGAGGCTGGATAGAGGGGCCGGGGAGGTGGCGGTGATGGAGAGGGGAGGAGGGGTAATGTGTAGAAGGGGCTTCTGTCAGCAGGGCCATTATATCTGATCCTGATGCCACCATCTTCGCCCCTTTTAAAGATTTTCACTTTCGAAACAAAAATGTTTATTTTCTGTCTGCCAGTGACCCATCTCGACACGAACAGGGCTTCTCTTTTATTCAAGGTGCAAAATTCCAAGGCGCCTCTTCAGCTCGGAAGTTGCCTGCAGATTCTCAAATACGTTTCTGGAAATCTTTTATAATATCTGTCTGTTTAACTGGTTTTAGTGCAAATGTCGAAGCATAACAAACGGAGCCTGTAGAAAAATAGCGCGGGTATTTTTTTTTTTTGCAAGGCGCTCCTCTTGAGAAATGGCTTTCATCACTTCACAAATGCTTCCTTACTTGCTCACCCTAAATAAATAGACAAGGCCTTTAACTAAATAAATAGGCCGCCGAGACACTATTGCCCTTGTAGGGCTCCTACCACCTACCAGGCCGTGTCCATATGGCGGGAGCACACAATCCCATATACACACACACAGCGCCGTTGATGACCGGGGCTCCCCATATGTTATAACCTGCCAATCTTCCGCAGCGTGATTCATTCGGACTACGCTGCGAGGTACGGGGAGGAGGGGGCTCTACAGGGGCTTTACTATATGATTTTAGGTATCGGTTTACTTTTTAAACACATTAATATCAGAACTATGCAGTCTCCGGTGATTCGATGAGCTCATGCTCCATCCAGCTGTTCTGAAGTCACTGGAAATATTCACTTAGGTGGTGGACGTGCTTAAAGGGAATGTCTCAATGTCTAAAATTGTAGTGTCATTTATTAGATTTAAGCCTATAACGGAGGAATAATATGTCTATTCTTTTTAAAAAACCTTGTGCCGTGACTCCCGAGAGGGGCCAATGCTAAGGATTTTGCTCTTTTATGGATATCTAATAGGTTTGCACTGTTTTATTATATTTTGTAGTGTCTTATTGTTTATTACTGACTATTTACACTTTCCAGCTTTATGCTGGACACTCAGGAGTTAATCAGCCATTTCTGTGTTGCTGTACAAGAAGGAGTGGCGTAAGCACTGGGTTTTTGGAAGGTGGGAGGAGATTTGTGGCTTAGATAGCCAGCCTTTAGTCACTGGGTTACTTCCTGTTAGGCAGGCAGGCAGTCCCATGCCACCAAGTTTGTTAGTTGGTGAGACTCTCCTCTACTGAATCAGTGAGGAAATGTAGGTGTCCGTCCGAAATGTGCCAGCCAGTATCCGCCGTGTATGGCGAGATATCAGGTCTTGAGCCATCCCCATACAGCCAATGACTTATCATTATGTCCTTGGTCATTAAGGGGTTAAACATATAATGTACTGGCATACTACAATATATTATGTAGGGCAGTACAATACTATAGCAACTTGGTATAAGAGAAAAAAACCTCTATCGAAACTGATAGAGTTTGTGGCTCAGTCAGTACTAACAGCCTTCCATGCTCTGGCTTGTGGGTTCAAATCCCCCAGATACCTAATGAACAAAATTAATAAAGTTAATTAATGTTAGTAAATGAATAAATAAATATTAATATTCACTACACTGAGATGATGTCACAGTGCAGTGAATACTAATGAGGCATCGAGGGGACCTGAAAAATGGAAGAGTCTTGGGTGAGTTCCAGAGACCAGGGCGTGAGCATTATCCATGTATATAAAATATTTTTGATCTAGGCTTCCGATTCTATAGGGTTGTTCAGGACTATTATATGAAGTTCTACTTCCTTTTCTCAAGCCAGTGACAAAATGACCAGTGGTCGCATCAACATGCTGCAACTCAATCCCATTCGAGTGATTGCGGCTGAACTACAATACCAAGCGCAGCCACTATACAGTGTGAAGAGGTCATGTCAATCAACATCCTAGTCCTGAATGACGGCTTTACCTTGCCCATCCTCTGATGTTAATGAGATGAGTTTTTGCTCATTATGTCTCAGTCTACACAGCAAAGCTGATACGTGAGCTGCAGAGAACAGGAAGCCTTAGCCTATGGTGTCGATCTCAATTGCATAAAACAATACAAAAATAAAGTGTGTATATCGAATGTAAGTTCAAGCCATTCTGTGTTCAGTGGTGTTGGACTGAGGCCCCTTGGGCCCGCCAGATAAAACGATTCTAGGTGCCCACCCTCCAACAACCCTTGGGAAATAGCCCATTGTACCCATTAAATTTGGGAATCTTCTACTGGACCAATATTGTGTCAGAGCCTGGGCCCACCGGAGGATCCTCTAGTACTCTGGTGGGCCACTCCGACCCTGGCATCAAGAAAAAAACCTCAATTCTACCCTGTAGGGATGAACCTTCGCTGCTCATGATATAAATAACCCGCCGTGCAATGAAAATACAAGGAGCAAAAATGTTATCACTGATGTCATACGTGAGCCGTAAGTGCCGAGGATAAACCTATACACCTTGTAAAGATGTTCTACAAGATCCCGTCCAAATCCTCAGAGCAAAGATGAACCTGTCTGTACTTAATGGCTTGTAGTGAGTGAAGCTCAATAGGCAGCAATTATAAAGGTAAACAGTTCAGTGGTGCAGGCCGGGGCAAATCCTAGCCGGGTACAGGAGCCAGCTGGCCGCATCAACACAAGCTATAGGATGAGCGACTGATGAAAAGCAAGTTCTCTCCTCAGAATTGTTTACAAATCTCTTCCCCATTTGCCTAATTATTGGAACAGATCCTGAACTTACCCAGTAGTCACAGCAGGTTCCTTACAACCCTAGTAGTCACAGCAGGTCTCTTACCTCCCTAGTAGTCACAGCAGGTCTCTTACCTCCCTAGTAGTCACAGCAGGTCTCTTACTTCCCTAGTAGTCAGAGCAGGTCTCTTACTTCCCTAGTAGTCAGAGAAGGTCTCTTACTTCCCTAGTAGTCACAGCAGGTCTCTTACTTCCCTAGTAGTCACAGCAGGTCTCTTACTTCCCTAGTAGTCACAGCAGGTCTGTCATTTCCCTAGTAGTTACTGCAGGCCTCTAATTTCCCTAGTAGGCACAACAGATCTATCGCTTCTCCCAGTAGTCACAGCAGGTCTCTTATTTCCCTAGTAGTTACTGCTGGTCTCTCATTTCCCTAATAGTCACTACAGGTCTCTCATTTCCCTAGTAGTCACAGCAGGTCTCATATTTATTTCCCTAATAGTCACAGCAGTTCCCTTATTTATTACTTTAGTAATCACAACAGGTCTCTTATTTTCCTAGTAGTTACTGCAGGCCTCTAATTTCCTTAGTAGTCACAGCAGATTTATCGCTTCTCCCAGTAGTCACAACAGGTCTCTCATTTCCCTGGTAGTCACTGCTGGTCTCTCATTTCCCTAGTAGTCATTGCAGGTCTCTCATTTCCCTAGTAGTCACTGCAGATCTATCATTTCTCCCAGTAGTCACAGCAGGTCTCTTATTTCCCCAGTAGTCACCGCAGATTTCTCATTTCCCTTGTAGTCACAGCAGGTCACTTATTTCCCAAAAGTCAAAGCAGGTCTCTCATTTCCCTAGTAGTCGCAGCAGTTCTCTTATTTATTTTCCTAGTAGTCACAGCAAGTCTTTCATTTCCCTAGTAGTCACAGCAGGTCTATTATTTATTTCCCTAATAGTCACAGCAGGTATCTTATTTTCCTATAGTTGCAGCAGGTGTCCTGTTCAGCTATTACAGCTACCCCATCTAAGTCACAGCAGCCTCACTGCACATTAAAGGGGTTAGCCAGTTTTTTTTTTTTAAAATCATTTATTTAAATGATTTGGACAGATAACAGGAGAAATCAATGCAAAACAGTTCCTAATATATATCCTGTGTAAGGGGGGAGGGGGGTGGAATGACAGGTCCCACTACCAACCTACCTGCCATTCCTAAAAATCCAGCCCAGTACTGAGCATTTACCAAAATGCTCAGCAGACGAAATTTGTCTGTTGAGAACAAAAATTCTTGGAGTTTTCTCATCTCACCCACCTGAGTAGTCTGGGTGAGATGTACACCCCCTCCATTACCTGACCAGCCATCAGCTTACACCTGTTTAAATTCAGCACCGTTTATCTGAATTATCTTCAGGTCATTGATCTCAACTGTGACGTTTTGTTTTCAAACTCACTACCCCTCCCTGTGAGCAGTTCAAGCAGCAAACAAAACGTAACAGCTGTGACCTTGAATGTGGGAGTGATTTACTACTTGTAGGTGAGAGTGGGGAAGGGAGGGGTACACAGTGAATGAGAGCAGGCAGGTGAATCATGGGAAATGTAGTTTGTCCACAGAGTCACTGCAGTCATGCAAGGAGCAACAAGTAAAATAAAGCCAGGCAAAGGCTGCACAAGTGAACAATGAGGATTTAGCACTGCTGTGGATGTATTTGCAGATAGTTTTTGGCAGCAGGATAACTCTAATCACTTAATCACGACTTACCCCTTATTCTCAGGCGTCACATCCAAACCCCTACTACGTACCCCAGACAGCACTCTGCCAATCATATTCACAGTAGCCCCCATCAGCAGAATACACATAGCCCACTCCCCTAATATCCTCAGAATAGGAACCAACCAGCTCAACCCATCTCTGTTCCCAGCATTCCCCCTCCACACCCGCCTATAACTTTTGCACCATCCTGTATATTTTGGTATATATGGCTACATGCACTATAGACTATTTATCTGTCTTTATTCAGATTTTAGCCGTGTATTATTTGCATCATCTTCTGAAATTAAAGTCAGAAAGACATAAAATACTCTAACAAATGTGGTCGCGGAGAGGAGCGCGGAGGATTTTAACAGACTAATTAGCTCATTAAGTAGCCCACGCTTGATCTCAACCACCACAAACATTGCGCGTGTTCTGACATGTCACATCCCAACGCACTTCAAACAAACTCCTTATTACAGTAAGCAGCTCGGCGCGGCCTGACACCGTCCCCAGCTTTGTTTTATGTTTTGGTACATATGAAATCGTAGACTCTGTTTTATGGCGTTATTAGGCCGATGCCTCATTGTAAATGGAACGTCAGCTCTCGGAATATATTCATCTATTCAAGAAAGTAGGCCATTCCATAGCTAATACCTGAAATTCTATTCTAGAATTTGGAAATTTTTCACAATCTAGAATAAAGCTCCTTAGTGATCACTGTAAATAGGAGCAGTGGTGACCATGAAAGGGTTAAAGGGTGCAACCAGTTAGGATGCGTCTTTTCGTGATTTAATAGTACGGGTGACTATAAGAAATTTTGTAATATATCTTATTTAAAAAATCTGTTTCCTTCTCCAGTTGTCAGGATGAATTATAATTTTACATAGAAGTCTATGGAGAGGGGCTGCTGGAAAAGACACAAAAATAACTGCAGCTGCTACATTCTGAATGAGAGAACTTTTGTGACACTGCTGTATCTTCAAGATAAGACTCTACTAGGGTTGAGCCGATCTTGAGATTTCAGGATCGTTTTTAAAATCCGATCATTTTCCATCTGAACCCGATCCCATTTCCGATCCTAATGCAAGTCAATGGGATTTTTTAATGATCGAAGATCGGATTTTAAAAACGATCCTATTCACTACACAGCATGGAGTCCAAAAATTGAACGCTTCAATTTTTGGACTCAATGCTGTGTAGCGATTAAAAAATCCCCTGGATACTTTGTCCCCCCCACTTACCTGCACAGAAGTGCTGCCGCTCCCCATTGTTCTCAGTCCTCTTCTCTCTAATTAACATGCCTGCAGAGCGCCGTGCACGCCCCCTCCTCCCAGGCTAGTGTTACTGATGCTGGGAGTAGGCGGGGCTTGTTGTGGATTAGGAGAGGATGGGCGGGTACAGGGCGGGGAGATGTGAGTGCATCATTCACGTCTCCCCTCCCAGTACCCGCCCACACTCTCCTAAGCTACAAGCCCCGCCTTCTCCCAGCATCTGTAACACTAACCTGGGAGGCGGAGGCGCGCACGGCATGTGAAGTATGTGAAGCATGTGAAGTAGAGAGAAGAGGAGCAAGAACAGCGGGGAGCAGCAGCGGCAGGGCTTCTGTGCAGGTAAGTTGAGCGATCGGGATCGGAATTCCGTTCCCGTTCTTTTTTAGGTGGGATCGGAACCCGATCGCGATCGTGAAATTTACTCGATCGCCGATCAGGATCCGATCTTTTCCGATCCCGATCGCTCAACCCTAGACTCTACCACTGCACAGAATGTACAACATTGCTTGTTCTGTATATATTAGGGCAGGGTCAGCAGCTTTCTCCTAATCATCAGAGGGCAGGATAACAATTTAAGATAAAACCCTTATTATAAAATTGAAGGCAGATAACACAGGATCACACCATTGACCATAGTTGATTGGACCAGCTCAGCTCCTCCTCTGTCCTCCCTCTTCCTACACATGTCACAGAGCATGCCCACAACTCTCTATCCTAAAGGTCAATATCTCGTGTTCAGACTAAAAATGATGATCTATTTCTTTTAATATGTACTAGATCATAAAACTTTTCCATGCACATTCATACACTGAATGTTGCAGAAATTTACCCTTTCGGCCTGACATCGCTTTGTTACCCTTAGTCCTAGGGGTGTCTAGATAATTAATAGGTTACCATCTCATTACAATACATTGGGCATGTAGATTAGTTGCCTTACACTGGAATACCCAAAAAAAACCAAATATGAAATTGTGGAATTTTTTTTTAAAAAAATTACACCCAACTGCGGATCAATAAATATTGGCCCGCGCCTACGTATTTATTTTTTTGCTCCATAAATGACCAATTATTTCACAACCTAAAATACAAAGAGCAGCCTGTAGCTTAACTTGGCCTTAGCGAGATAGAAAATTCCCCGAGAGCCCTGCCTTGGTAGAATTAACATAGACACCAGTCTACACCTCCGGCTACAAGCATTGCCATTATTTTCATAGATTGCTGCATGCAGCTGCTAAATGAGGATTTCTCTTCTCTAATCAAACACACTGGTGTTAGGGACTCACAAATATCAAGCGGCAGCAAAATGTATTTTCCTTAATGAGCGTTTCCACCCTACACACAGTCATACAAGGATCAAGTAAAAAGTTGCATTAAGGACTCCATTTCCATAAAAAAAAAAAATGTGTAAATAAAAACACTTAAAATGTTCCAATTTCCTATAAATGAATAGTCCAGGTGAATAGAATAAACTTTGTAATATATCTTATTAAAGAAATCAGTTTCCTTCTCCACTTGTCAGGATGAATTAAATTTTACACAGTAGTCTATGGAGAGGGGCTGCTGGAAAGGCACAACAATAACTGCAGCTGCTATACTCTGCTCTTATGATGCTGCTGTATCTTCAAGATAAGAGGCTACAACTTATTAGGCTAAGTTAGTTTTTACATAGAAGTCTATGGAGTGGGGCTGCTGGAAAAGACACAACAATCACTGCAGCTGCTACACTCTGCTCTTATGACGCTGCTGTATCTTCAAGATGCTACAACTTATTAGGCTGAGTTAGTTTTTACATAGAAGTCTATGGAGAGGGGTTGCTAGAAAAGACAAAAATAACTGCAGCTGCTATACACTGCTCTTATGATGCTGCTGTATCTTCAAGATAAGAGGCTACAACTTATTAGGCTGAGTTAGTTTTTACATAGAAGTCTATGGAGTGGGGCTGCTGGAAAAGACACAACAATAACTGCAGCTGCTATACACTGCTCTTATGACGTTGCTGTATCTTCAAGATAAGAGACTACAACTTATTAGGCTGAGTTAGTTTTTACATAGAAATCTATGGAGTGGGGCTGCTGGAAAAGACACAGCAATAGCTGCAGCTGTTACACTCTGCTCTTATGATGCTGCTGTATCTTCAAGATAAGAGGCTACAATTTATTAGGCTGAGTTAATTTTTACATAGAAGTCTATGGAGTGGGGCTGCTGGAAAAGACACAACAATCACTGCAGCTGTTACACTCTGCTCTTATGACGCTGCTGTATCTTCAAGATAAGAGGCTACAACTTATTAGGCTGAGTTAGTTTTTACATAGAAGTCTATGAAGTGGGGCTGCTGGAAAAGGCATAACAATAACTGCAGCTGCTATACTCTGCTCTTATGATGCTGCTGTATCTTCAAGATAAGAGGCTACAACTTATTAGGCTGAGTTAATTTTTGCATAGAAGTTTATGGAGGGGGCTGCTGGAAAAGATACACTCTGCTACACTGTGAGGGATAACTCTTCTCAAGATGTTATCTTTTCAAGATAAGACTCTACCTTATTGCAGAAATACATCTCCTTTCCCACTTATTAGGCTGTTGGTTTTTACATAGAAGTCTATGGAGAGGGCTTCTGGAAAAGACACACTCTGCTACACTGTGAGTGAGGGATAACGCTTCTCAGACTGATCTTTCAAGATAAGACTCTACCATATTAAAAAAATCCGTCTCCTTCCTTCCTTATTAGGCTGTTAGTTTTTACATAGAAGTCTATGGAGTGGCAGCTGGAAAAGATACACTCTGCTACACTGTGAGTGAGGGAAAACTGTTCTCACACTGTGGTCTTTCAAGGTAAGACTCCACCACTGCACAGAATGAGCAAATAAATCAATTAGCAGCTTCCTCCTCTTTCCCTCTCCATAGGCTTCTGTATGTGAAGCTGAAGGCAGTTTTAGATGGTATCATAGAGAAGCATGAGGAGCGTGGAAAAGGAAACTTTTTTTCTTGTTAATAAGGTCTCTTCTTTTCATTTACAAAAAGTGATTATGGAATTGAAGGGACCCTTTAAGTTATTCTACTTGGTAATTTGTGAAATGATATCTGTATCTGGGAAAGCTGGGTGCCAACCATTACAGCCTCCTAAAGCCTTCCGAAAGTCCTTAATTGGAATGACCGCATGTAATGCTACAATTGACCTGTAGTGGCCGCTATATATTATTATCAATACTGGATGTTTGGCTTGAGTCTGGGGACCTGGACAATCGGCAATCGGCGGCTCCGGTGACTTTTTAAAATTTATTTACAGCATTCTTAATTTTTTTAAATTTTATTTGCCAATCCCTTTAAATCCTTTAAATGAGGGAGTTTGGTGTGGAAGAACTTGACCGGTTGTACAGAGCCTTGACCGTAGCATGTTTCAGATCAACTAGAATGGAGATGGCAACCCCGAAACCTCTCATCCAACATCAGTGTCTGCCCTCACGTATGGTCTTCTACATGAATGGGCAAAAATTCTCCAAAATCTTGCACAAAGCCTTCCCAGAAGAGTGGACACATTGCTAGCTGCGTAATGCACCGCTCCATGTACATGCGCATGGATTGGGAATGGGGTCATAGAGATGTGATAGCCAATATGTAATCCCATACATCAAAATTCCATTAATCTTACAGGAATGATACCAAATTACCAAAAATTATTCTGGTCTATTGGGCAATGATAGAAAAGTATGAGAAACACATCGAGGAACCATTCAGGGAAACCGCCAGAAATAACATTAACAAAAGTGATGCCCCCGTGTGGTTGTAGTTGGTTCTCTCCCAGGGTTCTGTTTGCATACTTCGGAGTTACCAGTCCCGATTTTGCAAACAGAAAAAGGTTTATGCAAACCTTACCCCAAAGTGGGCATTATGAGGGTGGGGCTGTATACATGTTGGTAAGCATTAGAGGTGGGTGAACCTTGTGAGATTTGTTTACAGAATTTTCATGAGGTTTGTCCACCTGAAGTGATATTATTATATTGTCTATGTTATACTAATATATTAGGGTGCATTCACACTGAGTAAACGCTAGCTTATTTTGTAGAGTAAAATTACACTTGTAAATTTTGCTATCCCATTGACTTCAATGATATTTTTTTACAAGTGTAAAAATACGCCTGTAAAAAATACGCCTGTAAAATGTCATTGAAGTCAATGGGATAGCAAAATTTACAAGTGTAATTTTACTCTACAAAATAAGCTAGCGTTTACTCAGTGTGAATGCACCCATATACTGTATTATTATTATTATTATTATTATTATTATTATATTATACTCTATTTACTAATATACTATTGTATTATACTCTTTATTATTATACTACTAGATTATATAATTGATGCTGGATTATCGGACATTTTGGATTATTCGATACTGTATTACCAAACACTCTGGATTAGTCGATGCTGGATTATCAGACATTCTGGATTAGTTGATGCTGGATTGTCAAATATTCTGGATTAATAGATGCTGGATTATCAGACACTCTGGATTATTTGATGAAGAATTATCAGACATTCTGGATTACTTGATGCTGGTGTATATCAGACATTCTGGATTACTTGATGATGGATTATCAGACATTCTGGATTACTTGATGATGAATTATCAAACATTCTGGATTACTTGATGCTGGATTATCAGACATTCTGGAATAGACGATGCTGGATGATCAGACATTCTGGATTAGCCAATGCTGGATTATCAGACATTCTGGATTAGTCAATGCTGGATTATAAAACATCCTGGATTATTTGATGCTGGATTATCAGACATTCTAGATTATTCGATACTGGATTATCAGACATTCTGGATTATTCATTACTGGATTATCAGACACTCTGGATTATTTGATGCTGGATTACCAGACATTCTGGATTAGGCGATGCTGGATTATCAGACATTCTGAATTAGTGGATGCTGGATTATCAGACACCCTGCATTAGTCGATGCGGGATTATCAGACATTCTGGATTAGTCAATGCTGGATTATCAGACATTCTGGATTAGTGGATGCTGGATTATCAGACACCCTGCATTAGTCAATGCTGGATTATCAGACATTCTGGATTAGGCGATGCTGGATTATCAGACATTCTGGATTAGTCGATGCTGGATTATCAGACTTTCTGGATTAATAGATGCTGGATTATCAGACATCCTGCATTAGTCGATGTTGGATTATCAGATTTTCTGGATTAGTCAATGCTGGATTATCAGACATTCTGGATTAGTGGATGCTGGATTATCAGACACCCTGCATTAGTCAATGCTGAATTATCAGACATTCTGGATTAGTCGATGCTGGATTATCAGACTTTCTGGATTAGTTGATGCTGGATTATCGGACATTCTGGATTAGTGTATGTTGGATTATCAGACTTTCTGGATTAGTGGATGCTGGATTATCAGACATTCTGGATTAGTTGATGCTGGATTATCAGACATTCTGGATTAGTCAATGCTGGATTATCAGACTTTCTGGATTAGTGGATGCTGGATTATTATTTCCATATTCAGTAGATAGAGATGTAAGTGCAGCTTTTGCAGCTTCTTCTGTTCTCACTTCTTAAAGGAATTAACATTTCTCTGCTAAACCATTTTCTTTGCCGGAACAATTTCCTATTTACAATGTAGCAAAGGGACAAGAAGTTCAAATAATTTAATTTTGCCGTCATTGATCGCCTCGCCTTATATCAGACATTTCTGTGTCCGCGGTTTAAGCTCTCGGCGCCGCGTGCGGATGACTGATTATATTTTGCAAATCATTTCATTTTCTTTGAGCCCCTGCGCTTGATACACCGGACAAGGGACATGAAAAGATATATGTAAATAAATGTTATAATAAAACGGGGGGGCGGGGGAGGGGAGCAGGACTTGTGACCTATAACTTCAGCAGCTGTGTTAATGTGTGGCAGCGCCAGGCCGACCCCAGCTGCATCGTACATCCAACTATACACTGCCCAGCCGCACTCAAAAACAGCTTTGCCATTCAATCCTCCTAGATAGTGGCGGGTGTATAAAAACCGTATTCATGGTAATTTATGGTCCGGCTTAGCACAACTTGTGAAATTAAATACAAATAAGGGCCAGATTCAGTCCGGAGCATCGCATTTACATAAGCAGCAAACAGGAAATCTTTGCTCTTTTGTATTTTCACTGTGCTCTATGTATTCTCAGAGGGTGATGTACCGTACTCTGCAACCTGGAAGATACATGCTGTACCCAGGAAATATACCTGGGGGACCCGCTATATACTGAGAGTATGGAGACTGGGATTATCACCTTTATCCATAGTGGTGAAAACTGTACTATGGATGGGGGAAGGGATTAGATGTCGGGGAGGTGACGTTTAATTTGGATAAAATGAAAATTAATGGGAAAGTATCAGATAATGCCGCCCCCTCTCCCCGCCCCCAGACTACAACCAAATATATTTTATACAGGTCACAAAACTGTGATGACTTTCAATAATCTTTATCGTTTATAGTAGAGGAGAATATTATTTCTTATAGGAAGTAGGGAAACTCCTAATCAACCCTATGTTCAAGAATACTAGTACTACTAATACCTACTATAATACTGCCCCTATGTACAAGAATATAACTACTATAATACTACTCCTATGTACAAGAATATAACTACTATAATACTGCTCCTATGTACAAGAATATAACTACTATAATACTGCTCCTATGTACAAGAATATAACTACTATAATACTGCTCCTATGTACAAGAATATAACTACTATAATACTACTCCTATGTACAAGAATATAACTACTATAATACTACTCCTATGTACAAGAATATAACTACTATAATACTACTCCTATGTACAAGAATATAACTACTATAATACTGCTCCTATGTACAAGAATATAACTACTATAACACTACCTCCTATGTACAAGAATATAACTACTATAATACTGCTCCTATGTACAAGAATATAACTACTATAATACTGCTCCTATGTACAAGAATATAACTACTATAATACTACTCCTATGTACAAGAATATAACTACTATAATACTACTCCTATGTACAAGAATATAACTACTATAATACTACTCCTATGTACAAGAATATAACTACTATAATACTACTCCTATGTACAAGAATATAACTACTATAACACTACCTCCTATGTACAAGAATATAACTACTATAATACTGCTCCTATGTACAAGAATATAACTACTATAATACTGCTCCTATGTACAAGAATATAACTACTATAATACTACTCCTATGTACAAGAATATAACTACTATAATACTACTCCTATGTACAAGAATATAACTACTATAATACTACCTACTATGTACAAGAATATAACTACTATAATACTGCTCCTATGTACAAGAATATAACTACTATAATACTGCTCCTATGTAAAGAATATAACTACTATAATACTACCACTATGTACAAGAATATAACTACTATAATACTACTCCTATGTAAAGAATATAACTACTATAATACTGCTCCTATGTATAAGAATATAACTACTATAATACTACTCCTATGTACAAGAATATAACTACTATAATACTACTCCTATGTACAAGAATATACAGTCCTATGAAAAAGTTTGGGCACCCCTATTAATCTTAATCATTTTTAGTTCTAAATATTTTGGTGTTTGCAGCAGCCATTTCAGTTTGATATATCTAATAACTGATGGACACAGTAATATTTCAGGATTGAAATGAGGTTTATTGTACTAACAGAAAATGCGCAATATGCATTAAACCAAAATTTGACCGGTGCAAAAATATGGGCACCTCAACAGAAAAGTGACATTAATATTTAGTAGATCCTCCTTTTGCAAAGATAACAGCCTCTAGTCGCTTCCTGTAGCTTTTAATCAGTTCCTGGATCCTGGATGAAGGTATTTTGGACCATTTCTTTCTACAAAACAATTCAAGTTCAGTTAAGTTTGATGGTCGCCGAACATGGACAGCCCGCTCTCAAATGATCTGAAAACAAAGATTGTTCAACATAGTTGTTCAGGGGAAGGATACAAAACGTTGTCTCAGAGATTTAACCTGTCAGTTTCCACTGTGAGGAACATAGTAAGGAAATGGAAGACCACAGGGACAGTTCTTGTTAAGCCCAGAAGTGGCAGGCCAAGAAAAATATCAGAAAGGCAGAGAAGAAGAATGGTGAGAACAGTCAAGGACAATCCACAGACCACCTCCAAAGAGCTGCAGCATCATCTTGCTGCAGATGGTGTCACTGTGCATCAGTCAGCAATACAGCGCACTTTGCACAAATAGAAGCTGTATGGGAGAGTGATGAGAAAGAAGCCGTTTCTGCACGTACGCCACAAATAGAGTTGCCTGAGGTATGAAAAAGCACATTTGGAGAAGCCAGCTTCATTTTGGAAACAAAAATTGAGTTGTTTGGTTATAAAAAAAGGCGTTATGCATGGCGTCCAAAAAGAAACAGCATTCCAAGAAAAACACATGCTACCCACTGTAAAATTTGGTGGAGGTTCCATCATGCTTTGGGGCTGTGTGGCCAATGCCGGCATCGGGAATCTTGTTAAAGTTGAGAGTCGCATGGATTCCACTCAGTATCAGCAGATTCTTGAGAATAATGTTCAAGAATCAGTGACGAAGTTGAAGTTACGCCGGGGATGGATATTTCAGCAAGACAATGATCCAAAACACCGCTCCAAATCCTCAGGCATTCATGCAGAGGAACAATTACAATGTTCTGGAATGGCCATCCCAGTCCCCAGACCTGAATATCATTGAACATCTGTGGGATGATTTGAAGCGGGCTGTCCATGCTCGGCGACCATCTAACTTAACTGAACTTGAATTGTTTGTCCAAAATACCTTCATCCAGGATCCAGGAACTGATTAAAAGCTACAGGAAGCGACTAGAGGCTGTTATCTTTGCAAAAGGAGGATGTACTAAATATTAATGTCACTTTTCTGTTGAGGTGCCCATACTTTTGCACCGGTCAAATTTTGGTTTAATGCATATTGCACATTTTCTGTTAGTACAATAAACCTCATTTCAATCCTGAAATATTACTGTGTCCATCAGTTATTAGATATATCAAACTGAAATGGCTGTTGCAAATACCAAAATATTTAGAACTAAAAATGATTAAGATTAATAGGGGTGCCCAAACTTTTTCATAGGACTGTAACTACTATAACATTGTCTGCTATAATAGAGAATATCACTGTATGACGGTATGATGTGCACGGGTAGGATATTTTTCTCTCTTCGCGGCGCGGTGCACAGATCGGGGATACATATTCATTACGAGCAGTAATTGCCATCAGCCTCTCTTCTTCTTGGGAATAGCTGTCATGTTGCTGTGTGGAATCAATACCGTTCGCGGTGTTTGCAAAGCACGTTGGGAAATGTGAGAGTCCTGGCAAATAAAGAAGGGAACCAGTTTTGGAGTAGAGAGATTTTGATGCCTCGAGCGCTTCCCACTGAATCTTTCCCCTTTGGGGAGGTTTTCATAGAATATGATAGAAGTTGTGTAAAAAATAAAAGCAGTTTGGTAAAGTAAACATTGTGGAAAGATAAAAGGAATCGAATCCGATCCTAACACGAGAGATTACATGGTGGCATCGGAGCGCGAGTGGCGGGGGAACGGAAATGTCATGGCAAAGGCAACTTACTGATAGCTGCGAATGACTCGGGCATATTCATGAGATGGGGGGGGGGGGTAATAATATACATCATATTCACCCATTAGATAACACACGGCCTGGGGTGAGACGGGTAATATTGGGCAATTCACCATCTAAGGGTTAAGTAATTCTAAACCGTGCATTGTGCAACCAGGATATAAAGTGCTGAGGACCTACTGTATATACATAGCTAGGTGGAACAGATCCATTATACAGCACTTACATAAATCTACAGGCCTATATTGTACCGCCATATTGTTCTCATTTTATACGTGCAATGTCCTCTTGAATTCTGTATGACAGAAGCGTTGTCCCCTACAAGCACCATGTGGCGGCACTCACCACAATTGGGTGATGATCCACGGGTGAGGCCCACTCCTATGTCTAAACTAGGACCTTCCATCCCACCAGACCGCCGCAGCCCTCCAATTATTCTCTGCCTGGATATGGTGGAAAGAGGACCTGTCCCCAAATAGGATGGTGGTCGGGTGACCCTATTTCTGGAGACTGGTGTAGGTCCTGTATCTTTTGACATTCATGGCATGTAAAAACCCTATCGGGCACTAATATTGGACAACCCGTAGGGCTGTTTATTTTTTTAATTTTTTTTTTCCTATCAGTATGTCCTTGTAGAATGGGAGAACATACAAACTCCTTGCAGATGTTGTTCCTGGTGAGATTCGAACCCAGGACTCCAGCGCTGTAAGGCTACAGTGCTAACCACCAAGCCACCGTGTTGCCCCCCATAGGACTGTTTATGAGACCCCATATGACCAATACAGATCCAACAGCTCCTCCAATCACTATGCTGGTCCTTATAGAATGAGGATAAAGGAATCCCCCTCAATCACTGCTGGTTATGGTGATTAAATGGTTAAACGTTAAAAATCTGAAATTTTTGGATCCCGGCCATTGGCACCAGCGGTAGACCGGTGGTCTATTCCACTCATATTTCCACTAGTGGCCGTGAATGTCCAGATGTATAATCTGTTACGGGACCCCTATGTACCATGTGCGGTATACTTTATGTGGCAGAGAGACCTTTGGGGCCCCCCGGGAACCAGGGCCCGGGAGCTACTGCTTTCTATGCTGAGGGTGTTAGGTGTTGGGTATGATGTACATATATGTCACGGTATATTATAGGGATTGTCTGGGGAGGTGTAATTTACTTACCTGGTCCAGGGATCTCAGATGATGGGGGAGGAGGGGGTGAAGCAACTCGGGGGCGGAACGTTACTTTGGATCACATGACCCAGGGTTATGATGTGGACGGAACACCTGGATTAAGGTACTAAGGATTAATACTAATTTGCATTCCAACCTCCCACCCCCTTGGATGCTTTGCCCCCTCTTCCCCCCTTATACTATGGGGTCGTGACATGTCCATCATCAACGATCTCAGGATTGGGTAACTAATGACGGTGACGTCTCCCCCGACCGCCCCTTTAAAAGCGTTATCCAGTATTATTTCTAAGAGTCCCCCTCCCTCTTCTCAGGAAGTGACATCACCTCATTGGTCGCATGGCCACTCCTTTCATAACATGATCATGTGATCAACGTATGTGACGTCACTTCCTGGAAGTAGAGTTCCTTCTCAAAGCAAGCCGCCATGTTTCCTCATCCCTTTAAGAGATACGTCAGCCCTGTCTATATTAGTATCTGACGTCTCATTCATCTCTCATTATGAGACTAATGAAGCCGAATAATAATTGCAATAATTAGTAATGACAAGGCTGGTCCTGAGGAGGTGAAGCAGAGGCGGCGGCCGTGGCGTGGGCTGGATGTAATGCCGCCCCTTCTCCTGCGCCCGCTATATGGTTACAGACAGCCACATTGGGTATAATTGAAGCTCAGCGTGGCTGTGTCTGCAAACACTTTGCCTCAGGCAGTCCGGTGGATTTCAATTCCCAGCCATAGAAACCACGCCAGTAATCTCAGCATCTCGCAGCATTAGTCAGTCATTACATTAACATCCTACAGACAGGCGCTGAGACGCCGCACGAAAATAATCAGGTCTATACGCCGCCCGCCCCGACCACTCTGTACAGTTTGGGTTTTCCAAAGCAGTGAAAATAAAATAGCAAAAATTTCTAAAAACACAAAAGAAACACGAAAATTTTGAGATGATAAAAGCCTTGGCCAATGATTGGGGGCCTCCTTAAAGGAAAAGGATGTACATCAAATACCCAATGCAAAATCAGGACCCCCAACCATAATATGATCAATACTGGGGCTCCCGGGCCTGGATGTGACCGCACCCTCTGCACCGACCCAAGTTATACCCCTGGGTCGGAAAACTCTCACCCCAGACGTTACACCCCTGAGGAACAGTGATCGGTACTAATAAAGGTACGGTCATGTAGGAGCGCCTTCTGGTCAACCCCAACCATTGTGGTGCCCAACTAATAAACAGCCTAGTGTGCACCCAGTGTAACGCGGCGTTGATTCTGACATGTAAACTCGTGTCGGAATCAGCGCTGTGAAACAGAATCCCATTGACTTCAATGGGTTCCGTCTTACACGCGCTACACATTGGGAGGCTTTTTAACCCATTGATTTCAATGTGTTACGCGCATTAAACGGAAGCCATTGAAGTCAATGGGATTCTGTTTTGAAGCGCTGATTCTGACACGAGTTGACGTATCAGAATCAACGCCGCGTGATATCGTGTCCCCTTAAAGGGATCGTCCGACTGATAAAACCTTAAAACAAAAGCTATGGAGTAAAAGAGGTCAGATACTAAAAATAAAACATCCATGCGTTGTCAGAGATTAGAATTTAGCGTCTTCTATTGTCTGGCCACAGCGCCTCTCCTGTCCATAGGCTGAGTCTGGTACTGCAGGTGTTTTCTTCTCCAGGGCTGAGCTGTGATACCAGACGCTGTGTCGGACGTTAAACAAATGTTTTTTTCCACTAAATTCTAAAAATCCCTTTAAGGTTAGACGACCCGCAGCTATAAAGCGCTACGGGAAAAAATGCGGCGGGAACACATGGCGCTTTAAACAGAAAGATTTCAGAGTTTTCCTCTGCAGACTTTCTGTTACCGTTATTTCTACAGGCCGCCGGCGTTTCCATAGATATAATGGACATGCTGCCATTTCCAAGACCACGCCGGTTTTGGAAATCGCAGTGCGTCCGTGCTGAGGGTTTTACCGTGAAATGGGCATGGGATTCGCATGGGGATATTTGAAGGCTGTGAACTGTGAAAGTAACATAATATTGGGCCCCGCCTATATGTCCATCCGTATTTTGTGTCGTAAATAATTTGTTTTTCAGTATTTTTATAGAGTTAGCAGTTTTCGTTGGCCGCTACCCCGGCGAGCCAATAGGTGTCACCGTCACATCAGTTCTGTGCGGGTTCCTTGTTCGTGGTTGCCGTTCCATGACATTCGGTGCGTGACTTGATATTTATTTTACTTGTCGCCTCGCAGAATTAGCAGCGTGATGTCACCCACTTCATGTCCTTAACACAAAAATACCGCCACTTCTATATAAGTAACCACAGATTACAGCGGTGAGAAGGACGAAAAATAGTACGGGTCCTTAATTCAGTGTATATAGGGGTCATGCAAAAGTATTCAACCCCCTCAAAAGTCAACAGATTGGTCTGTGATGATATGCCCTTTTGGGGCCCCAAATTGAATTGTTATAATGTTGGTCTGTCCACAGGATAGATCACATCAATGGAGTCCTACACCCAGACCCTGCGCAGATCAGCTGTTCTAGCAGCTTACATGTGCTGGAAGCAGCGCCGCACCTCCCATGAGGCGACCTGAAGTGACCGCTTCAGGCGGCGCTATGCCAGGGCCCCGGGGGGGGGGGGGGGGGGGGGGGGGGGGGCGGCATTTTTGCTTACCTAAGCTAGTCCAGGACAAGCTGTCCTGAACTGGCTTAGCATCACCGAGCGGTGGATTGGGGAGGCCCTGTGGATGCAGCGATGCTCCAGCGGCCTCCCCTCACGCTCAGGCAGAGAGCAGGTCCTCTCCCTGCCTGCTCTCTGCCTGCTAACGCCGCTCCGCCACGCCCCCCTTCACTCCGCCACGCTCCCTCCCGGTCACATCTGTCCTAAATTTAATTTGTACTTAGTTTGAGCTACTGAGCATGTGCGACCACCGGCAGTAGAACCATCTGGTGGACATTCCGAGAGGGAATCAAACGAACACCAGGAGGCGCCAAAATGGAATTGTAAACAGCAACTTCCTGACCATATCTGTCCATAACTTATACCGAGGTTCCCACAATTGGATGGGTGATGGATGAATTTCCTGACCAGTACAATACCTCATCCAACCTGTGAACAGGTGTGGCGCTGTTTTTGTAAGAAGCGGCCATGTTTCTCTTTAAGTCTGATGAGATGTTTTTGTGTAAAGTGGCTTTGAAGCCGGGCTCCTTTGTAGCCGAGTTCTTTGCAGCTGCTATGTATTGTTCTGTTTATTCATCTCGGAGCATCACAGGTTTGTTAGAGGTTGATACTGGTGGACGCGCGGCTGCCCCTCCGGGCCCTTCACCACTTTTATATTGGGTTTAGGTTTTTGCATTGTTGTTTTAGCTTCTCTTATAAACTTTTCACCAGGTGAACTGCTCGGATGGTTCAGGCGTCTTCACGTTTGCTAAGTTTTTTCTTTGTTCCTGGGATTTTTCTCTTATTATTTATTCGAGGATGATTTTCCACGCTGTTCCTACCTGTGTAAGGCCTCATTCACACGTCCATTTTATGGGCTTATCACAGACAACGCACCTTTCTACCCATTTTTGGGTCGTGTGATTTCCTTGAGAAGTGGATCCAATTTTTTTTCAAAAATTTTTGTATTGTCTTCTATGTCTGATGGACTGAAGAAAGGAACGGCCACGGGAATAAGGTCTTAGACAAAGTCAGATAGGTGGCTTTTCCACATCTGTGACACCCGCTGGTTGGGAGAATGGGGGTCCCCACACTGTGTAAACAGCTTGGAAGCTGAACTGCAGTACCAGGCGCATCCTATAGACAGGTGTGGCGCTGTTCCTGGGAGGACGCAGCTATGATTTTATTATAACACATCACTTGACCATGAAGGGGTGTCAATATGGATGAAATGTCACAGCAGTCATGGTCACATATACGTGTTGTGTTGGAATATGTCATCATGTTAAATTGTCAATGGTAAGCAATGGAGGTGGGGCGTAACTAGCAAAGACTAATGGCAAATTTTTGACTTGTAACCCTGTCCCCCACATTGTTACAGTTTCCTCTATTGGTGCCCACACGGTATAAAGCCCTCTTTACTGTCCCTCACATAGTATAATGCCCCCCTATCTTGTCCCCCACAAGGTATGACACCACCACTTGGTATAACACCCCCTTTATTGGTCCCCACACAGTATAAAGCCCCTCTACTAGCTCCACATATAAAGCCCATGTTACCCCCCAAACAGTATATTTCCTCCTTATGGCCCCCATGCAGTATGCTACCTTGTTTACTGCCCCCGCCCCCATAGATTACACTGCCCCTTTATTGTTTATTGGCCCCCATGCAGTAAATGCCCCCTTTACAGGCCCCCCTATAGTAAGTGCCCCTGCTGGATTATTCGGCCACTATTACCGACTCCCATTCGTCTCCATTTCCCCTTCAGCCATCAGGTAACTCCAGCAAGTAATGGGTCTATGGGCCCCCTAATGTTTCAGGCTGTACCATGGATAGGTCATCAATCAAAAAGTTCCAGAAAAACCCTTATAGACCTTGTCTTTAAGGGATTTTAGGGGTTGACCTCACCATTATGGGACCCCTGATGGCGTGGGCTACCAACTTTTGAGAGTGATGTCTGGGAGGAAAAGATTTTTTTGCAAGGCCACCCCCCTTTTATAAAACCCTACCTCTTCAAGGGGGTGCACCATGGGTGCGAAATGTGCAGGGCACTGCCACTTTTTGGTGATGCGACGGGGGCGTCAAGTATAATATGTGTGGGATATTTGCTAACTCTTTAGGGCTCATTCACACGGGCACAGAGGAGGCGGATATGGCGCGTAATCCACGTCATAATCCGCCCCCTCACAATGGTGGTCTATGGAGACTGCCAGGCTACTTTTTTCCGTGAGCGGTATGTTGTTGCCCTTTCTTCAGGCTCATTGAGCCGCGATGTCCGACTGGCAGCAACAACCTCCAGAGTCGGCCCATTCATTTGAGCCAACTCCGGAGGGGGAAGCCGCAACTGTAGGAAGCTGCGACAGTCGTGACAGGCGGGTTTTGGCCCGAGAGTGATGCCAAAATCCGCCATTACACTAAGCCTTAGGGACGCCAGGATATCACCCCGTTTTTGCAGGAGCCTCCTGGACGTTCCGGGACAGTTGACAAGTACGCGTCCTGAGACAACCCCTTTAAGAAATGTACGTTAAAGAATTCTTATTTTCTCCCTTTGCGCCATTCTGATAGCGTAAAACCTTCCTCCAGATAAAGTTTGGCTCCGTTCACCGTCGCTCCATTAAACTGGGAAAATGAGTTTGCGTTCCAGATTTCATTGTTTAACTTGGGTGTCATAATGAACAAGTAACGTTCCAAAGATTATTTACTGAAAGTGTCAAGATGGAGAGAGAAACCATGCTCAGCGCTGGAGAGGAGAGTGATCGAACCCAGAGCTCCCGCAGACATCTCCTCATTTGCATGGGAGACACTGCGCCGTTGTCTATGTGTGAGGAGTGTAAGGGACTGCGGGTGTAAAATGTGCAGCGCGCCGGAGGGGCAGAGACACTACATGACTGTCCAGCGCCCCCTGGGACCACATCCAAAAATCGCCACCTAGAGAACCCTTCAATATTTCACACTTTGTTATGCACAGGGCACTTTTCGGTTGCCTTCCCTCTGGGCATTGAGAGGGTTAATGGGTTGTAGACCAGGGCGCCTCGCAGCGAGTCGGTTCCTGTAAGAAGTGACTTAGAGCTTTAGGGCTTGATACAAATATCAGATAGAACAGGAGACGGCGGGGACAGGGGAACCTCTTACAATGTGGGGCGGAATAAATAGTACTGGTTTAACTCCTTATGTGCTGTAATGGGACATCAGTCCCTGCTCTTATGACACGGACATGCAGTAATATACAACCTATATCCCACTGGGATGTCAGTTTAACCTAAGCAAGTGTGATATGTAAACATATGATATTAATAGGGTACCCTCTATGAGCATATTTGCACCCTCCCATGGGTGTCTATATGGTGACATGGTAGCCAAGGGCTTAACAGATCACCCTATGCATGCTATTTCTGATATGGCCATACACAAACCCCTCTGGCTAACCAGAGGCATAACTAAAGGCTCGTGGACCCTGATCCAAAAACGCTACTTGCCCCCCCCTCCCCCCGTGCAACGTCTCCGCGCAATCATCAGCCGCCTAACGTCCCTACATTCTGGCAGGATCAACATTTCCCTTATTTTCTATTTGAGCCCAGACCACCATGATGACTTCTCCACAACATCCCTATACCCACAAGCTTCCCATGACTCAGTGCCCCCCCATAATAATCATGCCCCCTGATGTGCCACAGCCTCGCCTCCAGAATCCCTCCATGACTATATACTGATGACCAACTACAATTTTTACCATTATATGGTTATTTTTCTCCTTTCTGACAGTGGAAGGCTGTGTATCATAAATCAGCTGAATTAGGCATAATACATTGGCGGACAGGAGATTTGCAATGTATGACACAAAACTTAGATATGTTGACAGAAAAATGAAAAAGTTTTGAATTTTGGAAGGTGGAGATGGAAAACATGAAAAAGTCGCCGAGCATTGACGTATAAACTACCCATCATTACAGAAAATAACTCTCCTGTATTGGCAGCCTCAGTGTATTAGATATAGCGCAGTAGTATTTATTATGTATATCTGGCGTAAAGAAAGTCACAACTCCCGTTTCTGCACCTCCCAATACTTTCATGAAGTGCTACATTGAGGCCGGGGTCCCATGGGTCAGGAACACTGCGATTTGTCTGCGGCGTTTTGCAGTAATTGCAAAATGGATGGTATTCATGCGAATCCCATGCCCACTTTGCATTAAAAACCACAGCGCAAGGGGCAACACGGTGACTCAGTGGTTAGCACTGTAGCCTTGCAGCGCGGAGTCCTGGGTTCGAATCCTGTCAGGAACATCTACAAGGAGTTTGTATGTTCTCCCTGTGTATGTGTGGATTTCCTCCCATTCTACAAAGACATACTGATAGGGAAAATGAATGTACATTGTGATTCCTATATGGGGCTCACAATCTACATTAAAGAAAAATGCACACTGCGATTTCCAAAACTGGGGCGGTTTTTGAAATTGCAGCATGTCAATTATATCTACAGAAACACCAGGGGCTTATATATAATGGTAACAGAGAGTCTGTGGAGGAAAACTCAGTGAACTTTCTCTTTAAAGCACTACGGGAAGAACCGCGATGCGTTCCCACTGCGGTTTTTCCTGCAGCGCTTCAGTGCTGCGGATCGTCCCGTGGGGCCTTAGCCTTAAAGTTGTTATCCAGCTTCCAAAAATTATCTGCATATCCATCTACAGCAGTGCAAAATCCTCCCTGTTCCCCTGTGCACCCTTTGGTTGGCTTTGTTTTACTTGCTGTTCCTTGTATCACTGTTATTTACATGCAGTGAATCTGTGGACAAACTACATTTCCCATGATGCATCTGTCCGCTCTCACTCTGTATGTTTGTTGTTCACAGGAGGGGAGGGGACTGAGCTTGCAAACAAAACATCACATCATCATCTGACCTCAGATGTGGGAGGGATTTATTACAGGCGAGAAGGGAAGGGTATATAGAGAGTGCGAACAGGCAGATAAATCATGGGAAATGTAGTTTGTCCACAGATGTAAATAACAGGGATACAAGGCGCAGCAAGTAAAATAAAACCGAGCAAAAGGTGCACATAAAACTGTCCACGTGGTTTACGATTTCTAATGAAGGTTATTTCAAATTTACTTCTTTTTTACAATAATAAAATGGATTGCAAAAGTCTACACACCCTTAACATAACATTGCAAGTATTTGATTTCCACCACGACAGCGCCTGGCCCATAAAACTGGAATCAAAGCGTCATGGTAAAATGTGTTACAAGTAGCCGTCCCGCTATTATATAAACAGGCTCATGTTAAGGAGAGCACTTAGATGGCGAAAAATATACAAGGTAAAAAAAAAAAATAAAAAAAAATTGCCGAATGGAAAGTCGGTATAAAAATATGAAAGCGGCTGCAGATGGCGAGCACTTCTGACTCGTGTTTTCCTTTGCATTTTTCACACTTTAGCTTCAATTTGATGTATGTTTTACAGCTCCTGTTTTCCTTCCTGTGAAATATGCCTTTAAGTTGGGTGATTTAGAGCCCCTCTATAAAGGGCTGTCTTGTTGGCCCTCTTACGTAGGCCCAAAGTCATCTGCTGTGTTGACTTTCTTTCGGTATGCATCGCTTTATTTATTGCTCTATTACCTTTCACCTCCAATGGGAAATTGTTAGACTTTTTCGTTAAGAAATGAAATTGTAAATTTTAAGTGAATTATTTTGATTTGCTTAAAGGGATCCTGTCTCTGAGAAAATCTGTAGGCGGCATGTTGTAGAGCAGGAGGAGCTGAGCGGATTGATATATAAGTTAGTAGAGAAAGATTCAGTATAACTTAGTAGATATATATCTGCCTATTCTGGCCATAGGAGTCCAGTGGGCGGTGTTCTGCAACTATTAGGACCGCCCTCTGGACTCCTAACTTAAATGACTTATATTGAGGTCATACTGCATCTTGTCCTACAAAATTATATATCAATCTGCTCAGCTCCTCCTGCTCTATATCCGGGGATAGGTGAATCGATTTGGTCAGAACCGGATTTGATCCAAATTGTCCAAAAGATTTGAGTACAAACTGAACCCCAGTTTTTTGAGGTCCGAAATCCTTCTTCGTACAGGTGTCTCTTATTGTGTTTCTCCTTCTAGATCCTTCTATTTGATGACGGACAACTCACCGGAGTCATCTATAGGGTCAAGTCTGACTTTATTTCACTATGTCCCTATGTCCCAGTATCAACGGCTCGGGATCTGTCATAGGGATGTTCAACTTGTGTGGTCTCAAAGGGGTTCTCCTGCTAAAGGGTGAGCAATGGATAACACCCAAACCTTGGCACCATCATGTATCTTAATGTTATTAGATAGACCAGCGCCGCACCTCCCATGAGGCGATCTGAAGCGACCGCTTCAGGCGGCGCTATGCCAGGGCCTCGGGAGGGCGGCATTTTTGCTGACCTAAGCCAGTCCAGGACAAGCTGTCCTGGACTGGCTTAGCATCACCGTGTCTGCAGCCCGACACGGGAAGCAAGCGGTGTATTGGGGCGGCCCTGCTGGACGCAGCGCTGCTCCAGCGGCCGCCCCTCACACTCAGGCAGAGAGCAGGTCCTCACCCTGCCTGCTCTCTGCCTGCGAATGCCGCTCGCTACGCTCGACCCCGCCCCTTCCGCTCGGCCCGCCCCTTTCTTGCGACCCCCACCCCCTCAGCTCCGCCCCTCCTCCGGGGGGGGGGGGCGTCTTTCTGACGCCGCTTCAGGCGGCAGAAAGCCCAGGTTCACACCTGGGATAGACATCATGTAGATGTATTATTTATTTTTGGTTGATGGCAGTATTATGTTGGTATTATTGGAGCCCTATATAGTGGTAATATTTAGGCATTATATACAGTGCAGTCTTTCTGTGGTATGGTAGTGAGGGCACTGTGTGGCATGATAATTTATGCACTGTATAACAGTATACCACATAGGAAGGGGCAACAACCGAAGGTATCGCATAGGGCATCCTCCAACATAATGCCGGTCATACATTGCCCTATACATTTGACCCTACATCAGATCTTTTCTGTACTAGTAGATCAGCAACGGGGTGAAGTAGGGAAGAGGAAATAATGGGGCCTCTTATACAGTATTTGCAAAATGTATATGCAATATATTGATAACTATTCCGATAACATACAGTATATCCTGGACTATTTTGGTTCCTTTTATCCCCCCCCCCCTTCTATTCGTTTAGTTGTAGTCCATGTACACAATAGAGAGTTCATGGAGAGCAAATACGTTGCGGCATTGAGTAATGCCAGGAGGGTACAATGTACAGCTTGTATAAGGTCCTGACATATGTCCTGCTGATCTGTCACAAGGTCAGAGCATGAGATAAGCGGCAGAACCTCAGTCATCGAGATTGTGGCCTCCACAAGAAGTTCATTGAATTCACCAGCATAACATGATTGCTAAAGATTTCTCAGCCGCCTACTGTCCCTGTGTAGTGGACGGGGATGCTATCATTCTCCTATCACTTGTATAGGGACAGACCTGTATGCTGTCCCCGGCCACTAGCAGCCTCTGGCACCCGGATCCTGCTGATCTGTGTGGGGGCTGGGATGTCGGTCGGACTCCCACAGATCATGAAATCAATTTGGGGCTGGAAAACCCATTCAAAGACCATAAACCTAAAGAGACGCCTTGTCTTTACATGTCCGTTTATAGCAGCTGTTCCTATAGTACGTCTCTTATCAGATAGTCTTCTAGGGATTCCTATCCAAGTAATAGGAGCGGCACAGAAGTCTCATCCACTGTATAGCGGTGGATCTGGCGAATTGCGGGGGTGCTACTATTACTTGAATCGGAGCTGAGCTGTACCCATTACTAGTTTGCTCCCCAACACTATAGGACCCCCTTTTTTGCCCCCCACAGTATATGACTCTTTTTTTGGCTCTTGGCACATTGTGTGTAGGTTGTAACTTTTGCGACGCTGTTACGGTAATAGGATTTGGATTATAAGTGAAGAAAGTGCAAATATGTTGGCAGCAAAGTTTGCATACACGTTGTAGCCGACCTGTTTTTGCCCCAACAACATGCTTTTTTTTTTTTACCCCCACAGCATATGACCCCCTTTTTCCCTCCACAATATTATTTGGCCCCCCTGCGACATATGACGCCCCCACACTATATATAGCCACCTTTTTATGGCCCCAAAGTATATAATGTCCCTTTTTTTATGGCCCCCCAACAATATATAACCTGCTTTTTATACCGCCCCGCCAAGTATATAACTGTGGGCAGCCTTCTTGTCCACACTCCTGCAAAGGCCGGCCCTGCTGCCGCCTCCTGGTTGCGCTGTTGCTGACGTTGAAGACTGCCCCTAGTGTCCTGGAGTCTTTCAATGTTGTGCAGCGCCACCTAGAGGCGGCAGCGTAGGCCGGCCTGCACAGGACCATGGACAGGTGAGTAAAAAGTATCAGCCGCTACTTATTGCAATAATACAATAACATACCACCCAACTGTCCCGATTTCCGTGGGACATTATTTTGGTGACGTGTCCCGCGGTCCCGGTTGGAGGGAGGTATGTCCCGATTTCAACTCAGATCTGCGTCTGGAGGATGCAGATCTGAGTTGAATACATACGTGACTAAAGCAAGGAGCTGTCACAGTTCAGCTCCTTGCTTTGCTGCTGCACTCCGGCTAGTGGCTGTGTAGATGCGATGTGATGACGTCACATCGCGTCTACAACTGTGTTAGCGAGACTGCGGAGAGAGCGGCGGGGAGCGAGGAAAAGGTGAGTTTAAGTGGTTTTTGTGTTTACACATTGAGGTGGAACATGAAACTGGGGCAGATGAAGGAGGGGATGGCATGAGACTGGGGGCAGAGATGGGGGGACATGAAACTGGGGGCAGAGATGTGGGGACATGATTCTGAAGACAGAGATGGGGGGACATGAATCTGGGGGCAGAGATGGGGGGATATGAATCTGGGGGCAGAGATGGGGAAAATGAATCTGGGGGCAGAGATGGGGGACTTGAATCTGGGGGCAGAGATGGAGGGGGCATGAATATGGGGGCAGAGATGGAGGGGGCATGAATCTGGGGGCAGAGATGGAGAGGACATGAATCTGGGGGCAGACATGAGGGGACATGAATCTGGGGGCAGAGATGGGGGACATGAATCTGGGGGCAGAGATGGGGGGGCATGAATCTGGGGGCAGAGATGGGAGGCATGAATCTGGGGGCAGAGATGGGGGACATGAATCTGGGGGCAGAGATGGAGGGGACATGAATCTGGGGGCAGAGATGGGGGGCATGAATCTGGGGGCAGAGATGGGGGGACATGAACCTGGGGGCAGAGATGGAGGGACATGAATCTGGGGGCAGAGATGGGGGACATGAATCTGGGAGCAGAGATGGAGGGGACATGAATCTGGGGGCAGACATGGGGGAACATGAATCTGGGGGCAGAGATGGAGGGGACATGAATCTGGGGGCAGAGATGGAGGGACATGAATCTGGGGGCAGAGATGGGGGGACATGAATCTGGGGGAAGAGATGGGGGCACATGAATCTGGGGGCAGAGATGGGGGACATGAATCTGGGGGCAGAGATGGAGAGGACATGAATTTGGGGGCAGAGATGGAGAGGACATGAATCTGGGGGCAGAGATGGAGGGACATGAATCTGGGGGCAGAGATGGAGAGGACATGAATCTGGGGACAGAGATGGAGAGGACATGAATCTGTGGGCAGAGATGGAGGGGACATGAAACTGGGGGCAGAGATGAGGGGACATGAATCTGGGGACAGAGATGGAGGGGACATGAAACTGGGGGCAGAGATGGGGGACATGAATCTGGGGGCAGAGATGGGGGACATGAATCTGGGGGCAGAGATGGAGGGACGTGAATCTGGGGGCAGATGAAGGGTGTATATGAAACTGGGGGAGAGATAGAGGGGGGACATATAATTTACGGGTGACTGTAGGAGGATTATACTGTGTGCGGGCACATGAAAAATGAATGAGAATGGGAGGAGTCAACATAATGGTGGGTGGGGCTAAATTTTGTCCCTCTTTCAGTTCTTCAAAAGTTGTGAGGTATGCAATAAGTAGTATCGATTAGAAATACAATGCCTCCCCCAGTTTATTGAATGAGGCTCCTGGTCTCATCGCCTCATAGAAGGTGCCCCCCTACGTGTAGGGTCCACATGTCAGACCCCCACAGATCCCATACTGATATCCTATCTTGTTGATAGATCATCATGATGAAAAATCAATTCGGGGGCCAAAGAACCCCTATAAAACCAAGTAGCATTTTTTATATAAAAATTACCCTATAAATCCGCCTCCGCATTGTCTTTGCACATCAGTTTCCTGTATTACTTTCTTCTATCATCCGCACTCCTGTATACCTGTCTTCTAGGGATTATTCCATGTATATTATCCCATCTCTCCATAGCCAGGACAATAAGACGTCGCAAGACCTTGATATTTCAGAAAATAATAGGAACTACAAATACGGCAAATGAAGGCCTGACATTCTAAGCGGGCTGTGCGAGGACGGCGGACGACCCAAATCAGGGAGGAAGGAGCGCGACGTAGAATAGAGGCGAGCAGCATCCTATCATATTAATATTAAATGTGCTTCACTGAGCACTGCGGGCTTTGTGCGAGATTTAATTCTTTCCGTATTGAATCATCACAGAGGAAAACCAATCTGCAAACAGCGCCTTGATATCTGGCCTTTCCCCACTCCCTTCCAGAATGAGATCGATACACAATGGCTGATTGTCTGACCCCCTTGTGTCACCAACAGAAGTTAGCGCCGCTCTTGTTTATCGAATGCCTCCAGCGAGCGGGGACAGGATGATAACTAGGAAGATTTTTTTTATTTTTTATTTTGCAGACCTTTCTCCGGCACGCCACTGTCAGAAAGGTCACGTGTCCTGCCTATCACCACTCCTTAATCATCTTACACACTGCACAAAGAAATTTCTCAAATCTGCTTCCGGCTCTAGAAAACGTGCACTTTGAATTGGCAGTTCAAAGCCGTGAATAAAAACTCCATCGAGGAGGATCAGCTCAATAGGATCCAGACGGCAACTTTCACTAACTTGATAATGGGAGTGTGTGAAAAGGCCGAGGTGGCATTGTGCAGCGATTCCTGCTCTCTTAAATCTTCATTGTGGAGAGATTTACTCTTCATTGCTCGTTTTATCTAGGATATTATGTCTTATTCAGTTAATATGGAAAAATAGAGAGATATTGTCGCAACGTCAGAGATGTTCCGGGAATGGCCCCTCATCAAATGCTCTTAGCGCCGGCCATTTGCATATTGTAATATACTGTATATAATATAGTCTCTTCTACGGCTCGGCCTGAGAATTTACCAGAATTCTCTGCAATATAGCAGGCGGACACAAAGATTAACCCCTTATAGCTTGGCCTGGTTCAGGCCTTAAAGGGATTGTCCAGTTTCAGCATGTAAATAAAAAATTGTACAATTTTTAGAGCTGAGCCGATCTTGAGATTTCAGGATCGATTTTAAAATCTGATTTCCGATCATTTTCCAGCAGATCCCGATCGTGAAATTTGCTCGATCGCCAACCGAAATCCGATCCTTTCCGATCCCGATCGCTCAACCCTAGTCAATGCTTCTCTATGGGAAAAAGTTACTTTCAGGGTTGGGCTGATCTTGAGATTTAAAAATCCGATTTCCGATCATTTTCCAGCCGATCCCGATCGCTCAAACCTGACAATTTTCCAATATATTTTCTATATCAATTCCTGACAGTTTTCTAGATCTATGCTTGATGTGATTTGGGATAAAATCAGACCATGATCATGTGATATACAGTCCATTGTAATGTGGTGAATGGTTCGTGGTCATGTTATATATGGTTCATGATTGTGTGATATACAGTCTATGGTCATGTGATGTATAGTCCATTGTAATGTGAACAGTTCAAGGTCATGTGATACATAGTCCATGGTCATGTGATATATAGTCCATGGTCATGTGATATATAGTCCATGGTCATGTAATAACTAGTCCATGGTCATGTGATATATAGTCTATGGCCATGTGATATATAGTCCATGGTCATGTGATATATAGTCCATGGTCATGTGATATATAGTGCATGGTTATGTGATATATAGTCCATGGTCATGTAATAACTAGTCCATGGTCATGTGATATATAGTCTATGGTCATGTGATATATAGTCTATGGTCATGTGATATATAGTCCATAGTCATGTGATATATAGTCCATGGTCATGTGATATATAGTCTATGGTCATGTGATATATAGTCTATGGTCATGTGATATATAGTCCATGGTCATGTGATATATAGTCCATGGTCATGTGATATATAGTCCATGGTCATGTAATAATTAGTCCACGGTCATGTGATATATAGTCCATGGTCATGTAATAACTAGTCCATGGTCATGTGATATATAGTCTATGGTCATGTGATATATAGTCCATGGTCATGTAATAACTAGTCCATGGTCATGTGATATATAGTCTATGGTCATGTGATACATAGTCCATGGTCATGTGATATATAGTCCATGGTCATGTGATATATAGTCCATGGTCATGTGATATATAGTCCATGGTCATGTAATAACTAGTCCATGGTCATGTGATATATAGTCTATGGTCATGTGATATATAGTCTATGGTCATGTGATATATAGTCCATGGTCATGTGATATATAGTTCATGATCATGTGATATATAGTCTATGGTCATGTGATATATAGTCTATGGTCATGTGATATATAGTCCATGGTCATGTGATATATAGTTCATGGTCATGTGATATATAGTCCATGGTCATGTAATAATTAGTCCATGGTCATGTGATATATAGTCCATGGTCATGTAATAACTAGTCCATGGTCATGTGATATATAGTCTATGGTCATGTGATATATAGTCCATGGTCATGTGATATATAGTCCATGGTCATGTAATAACTAGTCCATGGTCATGTGATATATAGTCCATGGTCATGTAATAATTAGTCCACGGTCATGTGATATATAGTCCATGGTCATGTAATAACTAGTCCATGGTCATGTGATATATAGTCTATGGTCATGTGATATATAGTCCATGGTCATGTAATAACTAGTCCATGGTCATGTGATATATAGTCTATGGTCATGTGATACATAGTCCATGGTCATGTGATATATAGTCCATGGTCATGTGATATATAGTCCATGGTCATTTAATAACTAGTCCATGGTCATGTGATATATAGTCTATGGTCATGTGATATATAGTCTATGGTCATGTGATATATAGTCCATGGTCATGTGATATATAGTCCATGGTCATGTGATATATAGTCCATGGTCATGTGATATATAGTCCATGGTCATGTGATATATAGTCCATGGTCATGTGATATATAGTCCATGGTCATGTAATAATTAGTCCATGGTCATGTGATATATAGTCCATGGTCATGTAATAACTAGTCCATGGTCATGTGATATATAGTCTATGGTCATGTGATATATAGTCCATGGTTATGTGATATATAGTCCATGGTCATGTAATAACTAGTCCATGGTCATGTGATATATAGTCTATGGTCATGTGATATATAGTCTATGGTCATGTGATATATAGTCCATGGTCATGTAATAACTAGTCCATGGTCATGTGATATATAGTATATGGTCATGTGATATATAGTCTATGGTCATGTGATATATAGTCCATGGTCATGTGATATATAGTCCATGGTCATGTGATATATAGTCCATGGTCATGTAATAACTAGTCCATGGTCATGTGATATATAGTCTATGGTTATGTGATACATAGTCTATGGTCATGTGATATATAGTCCATGGTCATGTGATATATAGTCCATGGTCATGTGATATATAGTCTATGGTCATGTGATATATAGTCTATGGTCATGTGATATATAGTCCATGGTCATGTGATATATAGTCCATGGTCATGTGATATATAGTCCATGGTCATGTAATAATTAGTCCATGGTCATGTGATATATAGTCCATGGTCATGTAATAACTAGTCCATGGTCATGTGATATGTAGTCCATGGTCATGTGATATATAGTCCATGGTCATGTAATAACTAGTCCATGGTCATGTGATATATAGTCCATGGTCATGTGATATATAGTCCATGGTCATGTAATAACTAGTCCATGGTCATGTGATATATAGTCTATGGTCATGTGATACATAGTCCATGGTCATGTGATATATAGTCCATGGTCATGTGATATATAGTCCATGGTCATGTGATATATAGTCCATGGTCATGTAATAACTAGTCCATGGTCATGTGATAGGAGCTGTTCGGGGTGGCATCTGGTCCCCATAGTCTACATCGCTCGGAGCTGGAAGCAGATACCTCCATGCCCTGTATAGTAACCGGTTTCTGTTACTAAAATTCATCTCCATTCACATTAAAGTTCAGTTGCAGTAATGGTGTCCAGCTACTATACAGTGTACAGAGCTATCTGCTTCCGATTCTGTGCACTGTGTAGTATATCCATCGAAAGCAAGTCTAAATAGCTGATCTGTGCAGGGGCTGGCTGTTGGGCTCCAACCTATCAGATATTTTTGGGCTATACTAGAGATAGACGTAAAAAAAACCCCCTTTAACAAGTAAACTGTGCAGTACTTAATTTCTCCTGTGGGAGCGCTGTAGGGAAATGAAACACATTCTGCATAGATTACATCTGATCATTGTGGTTCCAAGTAAAATCTGTGACAAGCTTATTGTCAAGGAACACCTCTAATAAAAGGGATTGTCTAAAGAGGACATCACTTTTAACAGCGGCCATATTAGACATCACTTTTAACAGCGGCCATATTAGACATCACCTTTAACAGAGGCCATATTAGACATCACCTTTAACAGCAGCCATATTGGCAGTCACTTAGGCAAGATGACTTGGTCTTACTAATACACTCACCCTGAACAGAGTGACTAATGACGACTCTCTAGTGATCTCAGTTTTCACGGGACTCTCTGACTCCTCTTCCACCAGTCATGGCTCACACTGCTGTTGCCTTTCAGGCTCGGGAAAAACAGGAATCCGGTGAGAGTTCTACATGGAGGCTTTACATCATGTTTCCATAAACAGGGCTCTTAATGGTTAATTAATGTGTCAGATGAACATAATATTATGACATGCGGGGTAAATATTTAGGGCTGTTACCCCCTCCTTCCCTGGTGATACATTTGGTTTACTCTCCGCTCTGATCTCTATCTAGTCTCCGTTATCTCAGACCCTTGGTATGTGCTTATATTAGCGGAGTCATCTCCAGTCCTGAAGGGCGCTGCCTGGGGCGCGCTATTAAAGCCTTCTATACTATAGTTATGCTTAGGATATTGTTACAACTTTTTCTTCCAGCTTTAATCTCCATTGAAGTCAATGGAAACAAAGTATTCCTAGTGCAGAAGGTGCACGTGGGCTGTCATGTGGTTGGTCCTCGATCAGAATAGAAGTGTCTATCACTCGTGGACTCAGAAGGTGCTGAGGAGCAACTATGGGAGTAACATATGATAGGCAGACAAGAACAGGTTTTGTGTACTCCGGTATTCGGATGGGTGACTGGGTGACTAAACAGATCTCTCCTTAGCTTTCTAAATGGCTGACAATTGTTGCAAATTTTTTGTTATTTTTGTTTTTTACTCCCCACTTTCCAAAAGCCATAACTTTTTTGTTTTCATGCTCATACAGCCATATGAGGGCTTATTTTTTGCAGGACAAATTGTACTTCATAATGGAACCCTTTAATATCCTGGGCAATGTACTGGATAATACGGTGCAAATGGAAGTATAATGTATTTGCCCCATTTTCTTAGGCGTTTTGTTTTTACAGTGTTCACTATAGAGCCGTGTTCTGTGGTTCAGAACGATAGCGGCAATATCAGATTTCACCGTACAGGGAAATATTGTTATATGTTTATCCCCTAAAGTTTGGCATTTTGTTTTTTTTTTTATTATTTTGTAATTTAGGGAAAGAGGATGATTTGAAATTTACCGTCATGTTGACAAAACATGGCAGTACCCACCCATCGATGAGCAGATGTCTCGTTCACATTTCATCAAGGCATTTGAAGGGTTAATAGCCATATTCAGCAGGGACTCTGATAGTGGCCATTGCTGTTAAATATTTGCAGTGTAGGGGCTCCATTTAAAATGCTCTGTACTGTTACAGCAAATATTGCCCCAAGAATATGAATATTATTTTATTTTTTACACCTTCCCCTCTCCACCCATGATACTCTGGGAATGGAAGATATCCAGGAGTATAATAGGATCACTTTAATTTTGACTTGGAGAGATAGATAGATCACTAGGAGCCCTGACAGTGTTATACACTATGTTTTATAGATAGGTTCCTAGGAGCCCTGACAGTGTCATACACTATGTTTTATAGATAGGTTCCTAGGAGCCCTGACAGTGTTCTACACTATGTTTTATAGATAGGTTCCTAGGAGCCCTGACAGTGTTATACACTATGTTTTATAGATAGGTTCCTAGGAGCCCTGACAGTGTTATACACTATGTATTATAGATAGGTTCCTAGGAGCCCTGACAGTGTTATATACTATGTTTTATAGATAGGTTCCTAGGAGCCCTGACAGTGTTATACACTATGTTTTATAGATAGGTTCCTAGGAGCCCTGACAGTGTTATACACTATGTTTTATAAATAGGTTCCTAGGAGCCCTGACAGTGTTATACACTATGTTTTATAGATAGATTCCTAGGAGCCCTGACAGTGTTATACACTATGTTTTATAGATAGGTTCCTAGGAACCCTGACAGTGTCATACACTATGTTTTATAGATAGGTTCCTAGGAGCCCTGACAGTGTTCTACACTATGTTTTATAGATAGGTTCCTAGGAGCCCTGACAGTGTTATACACTATGTTTTATAGATAGGTTCCTAGGAGCCCTGACAGTGTTATACACTATGTATTATAGATAGGTTCCTAGGAGCCCTGACAGTGTTATATACTATGTTTTATAGATAGGTTCCTAGGAGCCCTGACAGTGTTATACACTATGTTTTATAGATAGGTTCCTAGGAGCCCTGACAGTGTTATACACTATGTTTTATAAATAGGTTCCTAGGAGCCCTGACAGTGTTATACACTATGTTTTATAGATAGGTTCCTAGGAGCCCTGACAGTGTTATACACTATGTTTTATAAATAGGTTCCTAGCAGCCCTGACAGTGTTATACACTATGTTTTATAGATAGGTTCCTAGGAGCCCTGACAGTGTTATACACTATGTTTTATAGATAGGTTCCTAGGAGCCCTGACAGTGTTATACACTATGTCTTAATCCATTTTAAGTTGTTCGACCCAAAATGAATCTTAGACCTAAACCACTCGAAACTGGATGAATCCTGAGAGGTTCACCTATCTCTATTAGAAAACTGTAGAATTTTTTGTTTTATGGCGAATAAGTTTTATTTCCATAAAACTGGAGAACTACTTAAATCATTAGAAGTCACTCAGGGGTTTCTGATATCTCTGTAACTTTGGTTTGACCCTCATGGTCTCTATTGTTTAAGTGTATGGGCATCTGGATTTACACTTATTATATCCTAAATGTTCCTCAATGTATCTACTCCCATATTCCATTAGGTTATCTGACCTGAACCTCTCCACCTGCCCCATCCCAGAACAAATATGTTGCCTCTTGTGCTGCTCCTAGTTGTTGTCCTTCCAATAACCTGCAGATTTATCGCTGATATTCTGTTTTTTTTTTAGCCAGTTGTTATTTTTATTAGTGGCAAAAATGAGAAAATATATTGGAAAACTGGAAGGAAAAACAACAATAATTCTCACCACACGGGCTCACATTTACTAATAGTGTAAAAGTAGACTGAAGGTCTAAAAATGTGCCAGATTTATCACAGTCACTGGTGATGCTGGTGTAACTTTAGGTGGTTTAGGCTGAGTTTATTTGTTGGCTTAATTTGAGGCTGAATTTTTACACCAAAATTGTGACAAAATTTGGGCCTAAAATTAATTTATTTTAAGCCATAAAATCAGGCTTAGTCACTACTAGCTGGTACCCGCGACTTCGTCTGCGGTGATTGTAGCAGTGGGTATATACAGGCGTGGGTAAGGTTTTCGTACTGTGTATAAGGTATGGGATATGAAATGTAAGTTTGTATCTTGTTTTTTACTGTAATTCAGAGAATACGTGAGACTTTTGTGTTGAAGTTACTTTGTATTTGAGCTGCTATATATACGGTGTTGTGAGAAACTTTACATAGTGACTTTGGGACAGAAGTATTTGAAGTTAACCCTTTGCCGCCGATGGCATTTTTTGATTTTCGTTTTTGACTCCCCTCCTTCTAAACTCCATAACTTTTTTATCTCCCAGAGTCATATGAAGTCTTAATTTTTCCTGGGACAAATTTTTCTTCATGTTGCCACCATTATTTATTCTATATAATGTACTGGGAAGCAGGGAAAAAATTCAGAATGGGGTGGATTTCAAGAAAAATGCATTTCTGCGACTTTCTTACGGGCTTTGGTTTTACGGCGTTCACTGTGCAACCAAAATGACATGTCCCCTGTATTCTGTGCTTCGTTACGATTCCGGCGATACCAAATTTATATGGTTTTATTTACATTTCGACCCCTTAAAAAAAGGCAAAACTGTGTTAAAATTTTTTTTTTTTGAAAAGTCGCCATATTCCGACAGCCGTAACTTTTTTATACGTGCGTGTACGGGGATGTATAGGGCGTCTTTTTTTGCAGAACCGGGTGTACTTTGTAGTTCTACTATTTTTGGGAAATGTTATTGCTTTGATCACTTTTTATTCAAATTTTTATCAGAATCAAAACAGTGAAAAAATGGCGGTTTGGCACTTTTGACCATTTTTCCCACTACGGCGTTTACCGAACAGGAAAAATATTTGTATAGCTTTGTAGAGCGGGCGATTTCGGACGTGGGGATACCTAACATGTATGTGTTTCACAGTATTTAACTACTTTTATATGTGTTCTAGGGAAAGGGGGGTGATTTGAATTTTTAATCCATTTCATTTGTTTTTATATTTTTTTCCTTTTTTTTAATTTTTTTTTTTTGCATTTATTAGACCGCCTAGGGGTATTGACATGGGTGGGCGGTGTCGCGGATTGTCAGAGCGGTGGGGGTCGGCAAACATGGCTGCTCCGGAGCGTTAAAGAGAAACCTCCTGGAGTATCGTTAAGGTGAGGGGCAAAGTGGTAAAGTATATGTATATGAGATTGTGTGGGGTTAGGGGCGAGGCTGTAGAGGGCAATATGAATTTTGTGGCTTGCTATGGTCCAAAGTGTGTGAGATTGCAGAGATGGTGGTGTGAGTTTGGGTTTTGTGGGGGTCCTGGCACAAATGTATGTGCGCTATTGCGCAATCGGGTGTATTAACTATGTTTGTGGAAAATTTCAGCCAAATCGGTCAAGCGGGTTTTGCGTGATTGAGGAACAAACATCCAAACATCCAAACACACAAACCCACAAACATCCAAACTCACAAACTTTCACATTTATAATATTAATAGGATATAGTGAACTTCCCCATTATATCATAATGTTCAGTGATGTCAGCAATGGGGTGTTTTTTTTCCTAATTTGGGGATTTTGTTCTTAAACGTTATTTAATTTTTCGGGGGCTCAACAATAGAATTTTATTTTTCAATGTTATTTTTGTTTTTATGTTTTGTTGGAATAGCTATGTATTCCAATGTATAACAGCTTGTACAGGTGAGCCCTAGCATGGATAGCCACAGCATGCTTGGAATATAGAACTGTATGTTCTGCTCCCAATTGTTTCTTTTCGTCACAATTTTTAGAAAGATCTCCGGCATCTGGAGATAAGATTATTGAATTCTTCTTCCTCTCAGATGTCTCATTAATTGTCTCATTGGCTTATGGGTCAATCTCATATCTCCTCCAGCTTCCTCTGCAGATGCTGCTAGTGTCCGGGTGGCCAGAACATGTCCTTCGAGTAATCCTCCAGTAGTCACAAAGCTCAAGACTCCAAAATCCCACATCCTCCTGTTTTCTGTCAGCAAAGTATCAAATGACCAATGAAATAGAAATGAATGAAAACATCATTAAAACCGAAGGCAGTAATCCAACGTAAAAAGATGTCATATTATGTCAATAAGTATATGGTACCATATATACAGAAGTCATTGAGAAGTCATATAGAAAAAATCAGAATGGGTCAATGTAAACTATTTGATTTTTTTGGTCCAAATTTCATAATATATCCATATAAGCATTAGATACAAACATTACCTGGTGCCATACTGTCCTGGAACCGCTGATCTATGGGGGGTTCTGGCTGTCGGATCATTATACATCTAATATTGAGGACCTAACCTTAGACTAGGCCATCAATATTTAAAAAGTGGATAACCCCTTTAATTTCCAACCGCCAGGACAAAAACAGTCAATGGGAGGTCCACAAGCAGTTAATAACCAGGGTACATGAAATACAGAACTTCAGATATTCTGTAACAATTTTATACTTGTGTTACAAAGAATATATCTACTATAATACTACTCCTATGTACAAGAATATAACTACTATAATACTACTCCTATGTACAAGAATATAACTACTATAATACTACTCCTATGTACAAGAATATAACTACTATAATACTACTCCTATGTACAAGAATATAACTACTATAATACTACCTCCTATGTACAAGAATATAACTACTATAATACTGCTCCTATGTACAAGAATATAACTACTATAATACTACTCTTATGTACAAGAATATAACTACTATAATACTACCTCCTATGTACAAGAATATAACTACT
Source organism: Leptodactylus fuscus (assembly GCF_031893055.1). Lineage (NCBI taxonomy): Eukaryota > Metazoa > Chordata > Amphibia > Anura > Leptodactylidae > Leptodactylus > Leptodactylus fuscus. The sequence continues at coordinate 211,700,160 of NC_134268.1, read as the reverse complement.
ATAATACTGCTCCTATGTACAAGAATATAACTACTATAATACTACTCCTATGTACAAGAATATAACTACTATAATACTACCTCCTATGTACAAGAATATAACTACTATAATACTGCTCCTATGTACAAGAATATAACTACTATAATACTACCTCCTATGTACAAGAATATAACTACTATAATACTACCTCCTATGTACAAGAATATAACTACTATAATACTGCTCCTATGTACAAGAATATAACTACTATAATACTACTCCTATGTACAAGAATATAACTACTATAATACTGCCCCTATGTACATGAATATAACTACTATAATACTACTCCTATGTACAAGAATATAACTACTATAATACTGCTCCTATGTACAAGAATATAACTACTATAATACTACTCCTATATACAAGAATATAACTACTATAAGGGTGCATTCACACTGAGTAAACGCTAGCTTATTCTGAACATAAAACACGTTCAGAATAAGCGGCGTCTAAAGCAGCTCCATTCATTTCTATGGGAGCGGGGATACGAGCGCTCCCCATAGAAATGAATGGGCCGACGTATACGGCAAGCTCTGCTCATGCCGGAGCGTACACGCCGGCACTCCCCATTCACTTCAATGGGATTGCACGGAGTGAAAGAAGCAGCCCATTCATTTCTATGGGGAGCGCTCGTATCCCCGCTCCCATAGAAATGAATGGAGCTGCTTTAGACGCCGCTTATTCTGAACGTGTTTTACGTTCAGAATAAGCTAGCGTTTACTCAGTGTGAATGCACCCTAATACTGCTCCTATGTACAAGAATATAACTACTATTATAGTACCCCTATGTACAAGAATATAAATGCTATAATACTACTCCTATTTACAAGAATATAACTACTATAATACTGCTCCAATGTACAAGAATATAACTACTATAATACTGCTCCTATGTACAAGAATATAACTACTATAATACTACTCCTATGTACAAGAATATAATTACTATAATACTACCTCCTATGTACAAGAATATAAATGCTATAATACTACTCCTATTTACAAGGATATAACTACTATAATACTACTCCTATGTACAAGAATATAACTACTATAATACTGCTCCTATATACAAGAATATAACTACTATAATACTGCTCCTATGTACAAGAATATAACTACTGTTATACTACCCCTATGTACAAGAATATAACTACTATAATACTACTCCTATGTACAAGAATATAATTACTATAATACTACCTCCTATGTACAAGAATATAAATGCTATAATACTACTCCTATTTACAAGAATATAACTACTATAATACTGCTCCTATGTACAAGAATATAGCTACTATAATACTAGTCCTATGTACAAAAATATAACTACTATAATACTGCTGCTATGTACAAGAATATAACTACTATAATACTACTCCTATGTACAAGAATATAACTACTATAATACTGCTGCTATGTACAAGAATATAACTACTATAATACTACCTCCTATGTACAAGAATATAACTACTATAATACTGCTCCTATGTACAAGAATATAACTACTATAATACTGCTCCTATGTACAATAATATAACTACTATAATACTACTCCTATGTACAAGACTATAACTACTATAATACTGCTCCTATGTACAAGAATATAACTACTATAATACTGCTCCTATATACAAGAATATAACTACTATAATACTACTCCTATGTACAATAATATAACTACTATAATACTACTCCTATGTACAAGACTATAACTACTATAATACTACTCCTATGTACAAGAATATAACTCCTATAATACTGCTCCTATGTACAAGAATATAACTACTATAATACTGCTCCTATGTACAATGATATAACTACTATAATACTACTATGTGCAAGAATATAACTACTATAATACTGCTCCTATGTACAATAATATAACTACTATAATACTACCTCTATGTACAAGACTATAACTACTATAATACTACTCCTATGTACAAGAATATAACTGCTATAAAAAAATCCTATGTACAAGAATATAACTACTATAATACTGCTCCTATGTACAAGAATATAACTACTATTATAGTACCCCTATGTACAAGAATACAACTACTATAATACTGCTCCTATGTACAAGAATATAACTACTATAATACTACTCCTATGTACAAGAATATAACTACTATAATACTGCTCCTATGTACAAGAATATAACTACTATAATACTACTCCTATGTACAAGAATATAATTACTATAATACTACCTCCTATGTACAAGAATATAAATGCTATAATACTACTCCTATTTACAAGGATATAACTACTATAATACTACTCCTATGTACAAGAATATAACTACTATAATACTGCTCCTATGTACAAGAATATAACTACTTTAATACTACCTCCTATGTACAAGAATATAACTACTGTTATACTACCCCTATGTACAAGAATATAACTACTATAATACTGCTCCTATGTACAAGAATATAACTACTATTATAGTACCCCTATGTACAAGAATATAACTACTATAATACTACTCCTATGTACAAGAATATAATTACTATAATACTACCTCCTATGTACAAGAATATAAATGCTATAATACTACTCCTATTTACAAGAATATAACTACTATAATACTGCTCCTATGTACAAGAATATAGCTACTATAATACTAGTCCTATGTACAAAAATATAACTACTATAATACTGCTGCTATGTACAAGAATATAACTACTATAATACTACTCCTATGTACAAGAATATAACTACTATAATACTGCTGCTATGTACAAGAATATAACTACTATAATACTACCTCCTATGTACAAGAATATAACTACTATAATACTGCTCCTATGTACAAGAATATAACTACTATAATACTGCTCCTATGTACAATAATATAACTACTATAATACTACTCCTATGTACAAGACTATAACTACTATAATACTGCTCCTATGTACAAGAATATAACTACTATAATACTGCTCCTATATACAAGAATATAACTACTATAATACTACTCCTATGTACAATAATATAACTACTATAATACTACTCCTATGTACAAGACTATAACTACTATAATACTACTCCTATGTACAAGAATATAACTCCTATAATACTGCTCCTATGTACAAGAATATAACTACTATAATACTGCTCCTATGTACAATGATATAACTACTATAATACTACTATGTACAAGAATATAACTACTATAATACTGCTCCTATGTACAATAATATAACTACTATAATACTACCTCTATGTACAAGACTATAACTACTATAATACTACTCCTATGTACAAGAATATAACTGCTATAAAAAAATCCTATGTACAAGAATATAACTACTATAATACTGCTCCTATGTACAAGAATATAACTACTATAATACTGCTCCTATGTACAATAATATAACTACTATAATACTACTCCTATGTACAAGAATATAACTACTATAATACTGCTCCTATGTACAAGAATATAACTACTATAATACTACTCCTATGTACAAGACTATAACTACTATAATACTACTCCTATGTACAAGAATATAACTACTATAATACTGCTCCTATGTACAATAATATAACTACTATAATACTACGCCTATGTACAAGAATATAACTACTATAAAAAAAATCCTATGTACAAGAATATAACTACTATAATCAGTGGCGTAACTAGGAATGATGGGGCCCCGTGGCGAACCTCTGACATGGGGCCCCCCCGGCTGACATCGAAAACCCCGACCAACGCCGAAAACCCCGCACGACCCCACCCCCCGCATTCCTACGCACACTATTACGCTCCATAGTGGCCCCTGCACACATTATTATACCCCATAGTGTCCCCTGCACACAGTATTATACCCCATAGTGGCCCCTGCACACAGTATTATACCCCATAGTGGCCCCTGCATACAGTATTATCCCCCATAGTGGCCCCTTCACCCACTATTATGCCCCGTTGTGGACACCCATTAACAATTATTATACTCTGGGGTCTTTTCAGACCCTAGACTATAATAATCGGAGACCCAGGGGAAGAACAACATAAAAAAAAAAACCCACTGTAACTTACCTGTCTCCCGACTCCCCGCTGGCGGCCATCTTCAATGACGTCAGGGACGTCATGTGACCGGGAGCCTGCGTTGCGACGCATAAGGACGCAGGCCCCGATCATGTGACGTCTGAGACGTCACACAAGTAGGCCGAAGCCTGCGCGGAGCCTGGAGAGGTAAGTAACACAGTTTTTTATGTTCAGTTACCTCTCCTGCACTTCCGATCATTATACTCGGGGGTCTGAAAAGACCCCCGAGTATAATAGTGCTTGTGGGGCCCGCAGTGTCACTTACTGATCCCGGCCCCTGCCAGGATCGTTAAGTATATAGGGCACGTTACCGGCTGGAGTAACTCCAGCCGGTAACGGCCTATTAAAAAAAACACAAAAAACGCAGCGGTAGCGGCTGCCACCGGGCCCCCAATGTCCCGGGCCCTGTGGCAGCTGCTACTGCTGCTACCACGGTAGTTACGCCACTGACTACAATACTGCTCCTATGTACAAGAATATAACTACTATAATACTACTCCTATGTACAATAATATAACTACTATAATACTACTCCTATGTACAAGACTATAACTACTATAATACTACCTCCTATGTACAAGAATATAACTACTATAATACTGCTCCTATGTACAAGAATATAACTACTATAATACTACTCCTATGTACAAGACTATAACTACTATAATACTACCTCCTATGTACAAGAAAATAACTGCTATAATACTACTCCTATGTACAAGAATATAACTACTATAATACTACTCCTATGTACAAGAATATAACTACTATAATACTACCTCCTATGTACAAGAAAATAACTGCTATAATACTACCTCCTATGTACAAGAATATAACTACTATAATACTGCCCCCTATGTACAAGAATATAACTACTATAATACTGCCCCCTATGTACAAGAATATAACTACTATAATACTACCTCCTATGTACAAGAATATAACTACTATAATACTGCCCCCTATGTACAAGAATATAACTACTATAATACTACCCCTATGTACAAGAATATAACTACTATAATACTGCTCCTATGTACAAGAATATAACTACTATAATACTACCCCTATGTACAAGAATATAACTACTATAATACTGCTGCTATGTACAAGAATATAACTACTATAATACTACCTCCTATGTACAAGAATATAACTACTATAATACTGCTCCTATGTACAAGAATATAACTACTATAATACTGCTCCTATGTACAATAATATAACTACTATAATACTACTCCTATGTACAAGACTATAACTACTATAATACTGCTCCTATGTACAAGAATATAACTACTATAATACTGCTCCTATATACAAGAATATAACTACTATAATACTAATCCTATGTACAATAATATAACTACTATAATACTACTCCTATGTACAAGACTATAACTACTATAATACTACTCCTATGTACAAGAATATAACTCCTATAATACTGCTCCTATGTACAAGAATATAACTACTATAATACTGCTCCTATGTACAATGATATAACTACTATAATACTACTATGTACAAGAATATAACTACTATAATACTGCTCCTATGTGCAATAATATAACTACTATAATACTACTTCTATGTACAAGACTATAACTACTATAATACTACTCCTATGTACAAGAATATAACTGCTATAAAAAAATCCTATGTACAAGAATATAACTACTATAATACTGCTCCTATGTACAAGAATATAACTACTATAATACTGCTCCTATGTACTGTCACGGGATGGTTAGAGTCTATACTATAGGCAATGTGTAATATATATTTCATGTGGAATGTATTCTCTAACCTGTTATATACATCAATGTGTAGTTGGCTGATTAGGGTCTAGTGTGTTAGCACATTGTATGCAAATACCTCTAACTAGTGAGGACCAGTGAGGACAATGGGTGGAGATAATCTGATCAGTGTCTCCAAGAAGATGTTGGACGGTGCATTGTCCATAGTAGACAGGGAGTCTGCTCTCCTTGGTATAGGTGAGGGGGGAAGGATCTGTGACTCAGCCCTTCCCACCCACAGATATAGGTGTAACAGTTTAGTATATAGTTGTAGCTGCAGTTAGTATGTGTTAGCCGGCCTGTGCACAGCTCTGCAGAGAGCCAGAATTTAGTTACAGGACCAAGGAACCAAAGTTATCATTGGATTGTGACTTCTGTGGACTTATTGTTATTACGGTTGATGTGACCGCCGCCGGCTACTAACTTTGTGGATTACAATAAATTGCTGTTGTCTCCCGACCTCTTGCGTCCCTGTTGATTCAAAAGACCATCCGGAGGAAGACGTATACCTTTGCTCCGTGACATGTACAATAATATAACTACTATAATACTACTCCTATGTACAAGACTATAACTACTATAATACTACTCCTATGTACAAGAATATAACTACTATAATACTACTCCTATGTACAAGAATATAACTACTATAATACTGCTCCTATGTACAATAATATAACTACTATAATACTACTCCTATGTACAAGAATATAACTACTATAATACTACTCCCATGTACAAGAATATAACTACTATAATACTACGCCTATGTACAAGAATATAACTACTATAATACTGCTCCTATGTACAATAATATAACTACTATAATACTACGCCTATGTACAAGAATATAACTACTATAAAAAAAAATCCTATGTACAAGAATATAACTACTATAATACTGCTCCTATGTACAATAATATAACTACTATAATACTACGCCTATGTACAAGAATATAACTACTATAAAAAAAATCCTATGTACAAGAATATAACTACTATAATCAGTGGCGTAACTAGGAATGATGGGGCCCCGTGGCGAACCTCTGACATGGGGCCCCCCCCGGCTGACATCGAAAACCCCAACCAACGCCGAAAACCCCGCACGACCCCACCCCCGCATTCCTACGCACACTATTACGCTCCATAGTGGCCCCTGCACACATTATTATACCCCATAGTGTCCCCTGCACACAGTATTATACCCCATAGTGGCCCCTGCACACAGTATTATACCCCATAGTGGCCCCTGCATACAGTATTATCCCCCATAGTGGCCCCTTCACCCACTATTATGCCCCGTTGTGGACACCCATTAACAATTATTATACTCTGGGGTCTTTTCAGACCCTAGACTATAATAATCGGAGACCCAGGGGAAGAACAACATAAAAAAAAAAAACCACTGTAACTTACCTGTCTCCCGACTCCCCGCTGGCGGCCATCTTCAATGACGTCAGGGACGTCATGTGACTGGGAGCCTGCGTTGCGACGCATAAGGACGCAGGCCCCGATCATGTGACGTCTGAGACGTCACACAAGTAGGCCGAAGCCTGCGCGGAGCCTGGAGAGGTAAGTAACACAGTTTTTTATGTTCAGTTACCTCTCCTGCACTTCCGATCATTATACTCGGGGGTCTGAAAAGACCCCCGAGTATAATAGTGCTTGTGGGACCCGCAGTGTCACTTACTGATCCCGGCCCCTGCCAGGATCGTTAAGTATATAGGGCACGTTACCGGCTGGAGTAACTCCAGCCGGTAACGGTCTATTAAAAAAAACACAAAAAACGCAGCGGTAGCGGCTGCCACCGGGCCCCCAATGTCCCGGGCCCTGTGGCAGCTGCTACTGCTGCTACCACGGTAGTTACGCCACTGACTATAATACTGCTTCTATGTACAAGAATATAACTACTATAATACTGCTCCTATGTACAATAATATAACTACTATAATACTACTCCTATGTACAAGAATATAACTACTATAATACTGCTCCTATGTACAAGAATATAACTACTATAATACTACTCCTATGTACAAGACTATAACTACTATAATACTACCTCCTATGTACAAGAAAATAACTGCTATAATACTACTCCTATGTACAAGAATATAACTACTATAATACTACTCCTATGTACAAGAATATAACTACTATAATACTACCTCCTATGTACAAGAAAATAACTGCTATAATACTACCTCCTATGTACAAGAATATAACTACTATAATACTGCCCCCTATGTACAAGAATATAACTACTATAATACTGCCCCCTATGTACAAGAATATAACTACTATAATACTACCTCCTATGTACAAGAATATAACTACTATAATACTGCCCCCTATGTACAAGAATATAACTACTACAATACTACTCCTATGTAAAAGAATATAACTACTATAATAATACTCCTATGTACAAGAATATAACTACTATAATACTACTCCTATGTACAAGAATATAACTACTATAATACTACCTCCTATGTACAAGAATATAACTACTATAATACTGCTCCTATGTACAAGAATATAACTACTACAATACTACCTCCTATGTACAAGAATATAACTACTATAATACTACCTCCTATGTACAAGAAAATAACTGCTATAATACTACTCCTATGTACAAGAATATAACTACTATAATACTGCTGCTATGTACAAGAATATAACTACTATAATACTGCCCCCTATGTACAAGAATATAACTACTATAATACTACTCCTATGTACAAGCATATAACTACTATAATACTACCTCCTATGTACAAGAAAATAACTGCTATAATACTACTCCTATGTACAAGAATATAACTACTATAATACTACCCCTATGTACAAGAATATAACTACTATAATACTACCCCTATGTACAAGAATATAACTACTATAATACTACCCCTATGTACAAGAATATAACTACTGTAATACTGCTCCTATGTACAAGAATATAACTACTATAATACTACTCCTATGTACAAGAATATAACTACTATAATACTACCTCCTATGTACAAGAATATAACTACTATAATACTGCCCCCTATGTACAAGAATATAACTACTATAATACTACTCCTATGTACAAGAATATAACTACTATAATACTGCTCCTATGTACAAGAATATAACTACTATAATACTACCTCCTATGTACAAGAATATAACTACTATAATACTGCTCCTATGTACAAGAATATAACTACTACAATACTACCTCCTATGTACAAGAATCTAACTACTATAATACTACCTCCTATGTACAAGAATATAACTACTATAATACTGCCCCCTATGTACAAGAATATAACTACTATAATACTGCTCCTATGTACAAGAATATAACTACTATAATACTACCCCTATGTACAAGAATATAACTACTATAATACTACCCCTATGTACAAGAATATAACTACTATAATACTGCTCCTATGTACAAGAATATAACTACTATAATACTACTCCTATGTACAAGAATATAACTACTATAATACTACCTCCTATGTACAAGAATATAACTACTATAATACTACTCCTATGTACAAGAATATAACTACTATAATACTACCTCCTATGTACAAGAATATAACTACTATAATACTACCTCCTATGTACAAGAATATAACTACTATAATACTGCTCCTATGTACAAGAATATAACTACTATAATACTGCTCCTATGTACAAGAATATAACTACTATAATACTGCTCCTATGTACAAGAATATAACTACTATAATACTACTCCTATGTCCAAGAATATAACTACTATAATACTACCCCTATGTACAAGAATATAACTACTATAATGCTGCTCCTATGTACAAGAATATAACTACTATAATACTACTCCTATATACAAGAATATAACTACTATAATACTACCCCTATGTACAAGAATATAACTACTATAATACTACTCCTATGTCCAAGAATATAACTACTATAATACTACCCCTATGTACAAGAATATAACTACTATAATACTGCTCCTATGTACAAGAATATAACTACTATAATACTACTCCTATATACAAGAATATAACTACTATAATACTACTCCTATATACAAGAATATAACTACTATAATACTGCTCCTATGTACAAGAATATAACTACTATAATACTACTCCTATATACAAGAATATAACTACTATAATACTGCTCCTATGTACAAGAATATAACTACTATAATACTACTCCTATATACAAGAATATAACTACTATAATACTACTCCTATATACAAGAATATAACTACTATGATACTACCTCCTATGTACAAGAATATAATTACAATAATACTGCTCCCTAGCTACAGGAATATAACTGCTATAGTACCGAACCCTAGAGCGTTGACTGCTATATCACTGCATATGGCTATCTCCCCAGCGTACACGTGTCTGAAGTTATAACATACTGCTGGATCTGTTATGAAAACTGGATTATGCAATAAATGTAATATAAATTTTATTTTGGCATTCTTATGTGCTTTGTGTTTTTGAATTGGAAGGAATCAGTGGCGTAGCTAGGAATGGCGGGGCCCCGTGGCGAACTTTTGACATGGGGCCCCCCCTCCCCAAACCGATGCCGAAGACCTCGACTGACCCCCTCCTCCGCACTCTATTATGTCCCTTAGTAAGCCCTGCACACAGTATTATCCCCAATAGTGTCCCCTGCACACACAGTATTAACCCCTATAGTGTCCCCTGCACACACAGTATTAACCCCTATAGTGTCCCCTGCACACACAGTATTAACCCCTATAGTGTCCCCTGCACACACAGTATTAACCCCTATAGTGTCCAATGCACACACAGTATTAACCCCTATAGTGTCCAATGCACACAGTATTATCCCCCATAGTGTCCCCTGCACACACAGTATTATTAACCCCTATAGTGTCCAATGCACACACAGTATTATTAACCCCTATAGTGCCCCTGCACACACAGTATTATCCCCCATAGTGTCCCCATATGTCCCACTGTGGACACCTATAAACATTTATTATACTCTGGGGTCTGAAAAGACCCCAGAGTATAATAATCGGAGACCCGGGGGATTAAAACCATTAAAAGAACAGAGACAGTTGCTTACCTGTTCCTGTCGGCTGTCCTGTCCGCTCTTGTCCAGCTTTAATGACGTCAGACGTCACATGACCCGGGAAGCTGGCCTGGGTCATGTGACGTCAGAGACGTCAGACACAAATGACGGAGGCCTGGCAGGATCGCGGAGAGGTAAGTAACACTGTTTTTTATGTTACCTTACCCCTCCCGGTGCGCCGATCATTATACTCGGGGGTCTGCAAAGACCCCCGAGTATAATGATAGCCTCTGTGGGCCCCGCGGTGTCACTTGCTGATCCCGGCCCAGCCAGGATCGGCAAGTGAATGGGGCCCGTAACGGACTTTAAAAAAAAAAAAAAAAACCGCAGCGGTAGCGGCTGCCACCGGGCCCCCTAATGGCCCGGGCCCTGTGGCAGCTGCTACTGCTGCTACCACGGTAGTTACGCCCGTGGAAGGAATCTAACCCTTCCTGACAATATTATCAAAATCACTGTTTACATGTGGAGGCAGATGTACAGCGAGCAATCCCAGGTTTATGGGAAGGCCACACAGGCTGCAGTTTATGAACTAGTCGCAAGACAAGGAAATACTGGCTCAGTAACTAAGAGTATATAAAAATCTATCTCCTATCTATCTATCTATCTATCTATCTATCTATCTATCTATCTATCTGTCTCCTATCTATCTATCTATCTATCTATCTATCTATCTGTCTCCTATCTATCTATCTATCTATCTATCTATCTCCTATCTATCTATCTATCTATCTATCTATCTATCTATCTATCTCCTATCTATCTATCTATCTATCTATCTATCTCCTATCTATCTATCTATCTATCTATCTATCTATCTATCTATCTCCTATCTATCTATCTATCTATCTATCTATCTATCTATCTATCTGTCTCCTATCTATCTATCTATCTATCTATCTCCTATCTATCTATCTATCTATCTATCTATCTATCTATCTATCTCCTATCTATCTATTTATCTATCTATCTATCTCCTATCTATCTAATCTATCTATCTATCTATCTATCTATCTATCTATCTATCTATCTCCTATCTATCTATCTATCTATCTATCTATCTATCTATCTATCTATCTAATCTATCTATCTATCTCCTATCTATCTCCCTATCTATCTATCTATCTATCTATCTATCTCCTATCTATCTATCTATCTATCTATCTATCTATCTCCTATCTATCTATCTATCTATCTATCTATCTAACTATCTATCATCTATCTATCTCCTATCTATTTATCTATCTCTCATATCTATCTATCTATCTATCTATCTATCTATCTATCTATCTATCTATCTCCTATCTATCTATCTATCTATCTATCTATTTATCTATCTATCTCCTATCTATCTATCTATCTATCTATATCCTATATCTATCTTCTATCTATCTATCTATCTATCTATCTATCTATCTATCTCCTATCTATCTATCTATCTATCTATCTATCTATCTATCTCCTATCTATCTATCTATCTATCTATCTATCTATCTATCTTCTATCTATCTATCTATCTATCTATCTATCTATCTATCTATCTCCTATCTATCTATCTATCTATCTATCTATCTCCTATCTATCTATCTATCTATCTATCTATCTATCTATGTCAGATTTCCCCATCAGAGAATCTTCCATTGGGCCTAGGCTCCAGCACAATAATGGTCCAGTAGAAGACCGTTATTAAGACCCCAATTCTAGGGGTACTATGGTCTATTTGCTAGGAGTTACTGGAGGTTGAGTTACTGAAGATTATCATTTTATCTGGTGGGCCCAAGGAACCTCATTCTGACACTGTATTTCTAGAACTATCTACAGTATCTCTCAGAATTATGTGGACCATTAATAAAGGAGTTGGGTCTTCATATGTCTTCCAACAAGAGTTGACCTTCCCCTCTTCTGGGAAGACTCTCCATGAGATGTTTTAGGTGTATCTGTGGGGATCTGTGCCCATAGTGAATATGATCCATCCTTCAGGAGCACATCTCCATAGTCAAGTAAATACTTGCTTTACATTTCTCTAGCAGACACTTGGCATTGAGCATGGTAACCTCAGGCTCGTAAGGAGCTGCCTGATCATGGAAGCCCATTTAATGTAGCTCAGTTCTTGCGCTGATATCACTTCTAAGGCCTCCTGTACTTGCCAGAATACGGTACTGAAAGTCCAGTTCACATCTTGGCCACTTTCTATGGCCCGAACCCCGTCCAGAGGCCCACACTCCAGGCATCATAGTCATATGATACTAAGAGTCCCTCCTGCCCATGAGATAGCCGTCACGTACTCCATTCACTTTTGGCCATGTCTGGTAAGTTATGAGTAATATTTTATGATTCCTTTAACCAGTTTTTGAGACATTTTTCTGGATAATTGTAGAATTATATTTTGTGTTATTCTTGGTTCTTGCTTTTCATACTTCAGGCCTAAGTCACAGTGACTGTAAATGTTAATCATCATGGCCGAAGCGGTCCTTGTTTTTGTCTGGGGCGATCTCATCACATTAACACTCCTGTCACTTTCGCACCAGATACTTTCATGTGGTATTGTGGAACGGTTTCCTCGTCTTTCTTGTCCAGTGTTATGTGCGTTATACTCCGATAAACAGGAAGACCCACTGACTATTATACAGTGCAGATGCTATCACTTGGTATTCATTCTTGATAGTTCTGACCTTTTCCAGTAATGTCCTAGACCCTCCCGGAATATGAAGAACATAACAGATGGGGGATGGAAACTTTCTCCAAGTTTTGGAGAACATACAGTGTTACTCAGTGAGATCTCCAAGCAGAGTGCAGACAATGTGCTTAGTAGATCATCGTCTTCAAGGGTTGATCCATGAGTTCATTCAAAGATCAAGGGATAGGCTAGAGGCAGAGTTAGACTAGGGTTCATTGGGTCCACCAGAGGAGATGATTCTGAGGACCAGTCTCCGTTTCTACAGAACATGTCTGAGTCCACTTATAACTACATCATGTAGGACTTATTACAATAAGATCTAATAGATCCCATAAAAATAGGCCCTAATAGTAAGTGATTGTCTTCAAAGTCAACTCCAAATGAGGTTGTCTTCTACTTGACCTCTGGTGTCCTTTCTTGTGTCAAAGCCAAAGAAGTATCCTCTGATGGGCCAGTCTGATCCTTATTAGGAGGCATCAGATTGTCCTAAAGTTTGGACAAAGATGGGACAAAGGCAGTAGGGTGGAATTTCTTTCCACGTGGAGCTTTCCATAGGATTTGAATGATCATCCTCCAGAATGTGAGAAGAGTGGAGGAATCAGATCCTGGGCAATATGGCCGAGGAGGAGAAGAGGAGGATGCTGGTCTGTATTATAGAGACGTGGTATAGAACAGGGACAAGACCTCTAAACAGCCCCTATCTCATTCTGACCATACAGAGTCTTCCTTTCTTAGGTAACAAACCATGACAGCTCACTAGAGATGTCCTCCAACCACCCAACAGAGGCCTGAGAATCAATATAGAAGTTTAATAATCCAAATCAGTAGAACTATGATGTATGGTCGTCAAAATCCCTGAATTTGTTGGGATTGTCCCAAATTTTAAGTAACATCTCTGTGAAATTTAGCCTGTTCCAGTCTGAAAAGAGCCGGAGTTTGGGCAAGGTGCATCATCCTAAGGGGCATCCAAAAGTGGATGTTCTATGTATGGTGATGTGGTCCTAAGGATGGGTCTTAAAAGGAATATATCCCCAATTTTTTCAAATTTATTTTTTAAAAAATTTGTATCGATCTATCGCTCTTCCTAATATGTATTTTTTTTTCTCCAGATAGTAGGTTTATCAGGGTCAATACGAGGGGCCATTTCTGCCAAGGTGACCTTGGCGCAATTACCCCAACCTGGAGAAAATAGATGTAACCTTGTAGACAAAACTGAAGAACAAGCGGTGGTTTGAGTCGTTTTCCGTTTCGTGTCCTGGGGGTAATGCCACTAAACACTCAATGTGTCCATTCTTTCCCCCTCGTGGAGAATCTGTTGGAAAAGTTTCAATATCAGATAAGGCAAAAAATAACTTCACAAACCATAACACATGACAATCTGGCCGCTGAGGAAAGCAGAAGTGAATAAATCAAATCCTACTTGAGTGTTGTAGCGTAATCTTTCTTCACACATTCCTCAAGTCATGTTCCAGTCTGCGCGATCGGACCGGCTGATAGTTAAATGCTGCAGGCAATCTTCAAAAGCAGCGATAGAGGAAATGTTTTCTTGCTGAGTAAAGTCATTATTTTATACCACTCATGACAATTGATATAAATCATTAGCACTTAAGTATGACAAGCCGAGGACTGCGGAACAATGCGGGCCATTCTCAGCAGCCGCGCGCACTTATCGAAAACAGTCACAAAATGGCAACATTTCGAGAAAAGGATCGAGAGAGAAAAACCTTCACATTCCTCTATATCTTGTCTGTAAGATGGCAGGAAATAATAAGCCACAATATATATATATATATATATATATATATATATATATATATATATATGGACAGCGTTGGCTTGGCCCACCAGAGTACCAAAAGATCCTCTGATGGACCTGGACTCTAACACAATAGTGGTCCGCCCAACGTTTAAGGGTACAATGGTCAATTTCCAAAGGGTTGTTCAAGGGTAGACCCCTAGATTCATTTTATCTGGTGGGCCCAAGGAACCTCAGATTGATACTGTATAAGGAGATTATTGTGGTGGCCTAAATTGAGGTCCCCCTTAGGCTGCTTCGTCATTCCATGGCCCAACCCAACGCTTCCTGCTGGTCCCGACTCCTGATAAGCTCACCAAGACCTGCTATAGATACACACTCCTGTTCTGGTTCTCTCCGGCTCCTGTTCTTGTGGTATCTGGCTAGAGTTGTCTTCCTTCAGCCCCACTTTTGTAAACAGGAGCAACTGAATAGCAGAACCAACAATGTGGTGCCCCTTTGTGATGCACCTAAGATGGACCATATCTACACCCATCCATACTAGAAAACGAGGAGCAGAACCAACAATGTGGTGCCCCTTTGTGATGCACCTAAGATGGACCATATCTACACCCATCCATGCTAGAAAACGAGGAGCAGAACCAACAATGTGGTGCCCCTTTGTGATGCACCTAAGATGCACCATATCTACACCCATCCATACCAGGAAACTGAGCGGGATAGTAAATCCCCCCTTCTTTTGATAAGCCCTACCCTCTTGGTGGACAAGTCATAAAATATATCTAAAGTACCTTATAAATGTGGAGCACGGCATGTGTAAGAGTTATTGCCCAAGCCTGGAAGTGATCCAAATCCATTCGTATATAACGGTAATAACTATTGACTTTTCTGCAAAACCCTTTAGAAGGTCATACACAAGTATCAAAGAAGGCGCGGTGTCTTAGAAGACCCATTGGCAACCGATTAAAAAAAAAAGAAGACAACAGGTATGGAGGGGGGGGGGGACTGTTAAAGATTTAGCTTTGGGGCCTAGGAGCTCCAGGCAATGGCGGGTGGCACGCTATTAAAGAACCTTGATGTCCTCCAGGTGCTTCTAGCAGTTGACTCTTCTAGACCAATTGTAGGTTGGGGGTGTAGAATCAGTGACATGAAAGGCAAGACAATGCAAATACAGTTTTCTTTGTGACGACTCTCACTCCCCAAAGTAAACACTAAGTAGCACATCAAATATTTTCCATGTTCACAATCGAATAGCAGAACCAACAATGTGGTGTCCTTTTGTGATGCACCTAAGATGCACCATATCTACACCTATCCATACTAGAAAACGAGACGCAGAACCAACAATGTGGTGCCCTGTTGTGATGCACCTAAGATGCACCATATCTACACCCATCCATACTAGAAAACGAGGAGCAGAATCAACAATGTGGTGCTCCTTTGTGATGCACCTAAGATGGGCCATATCTACACCCATCCATACTAGAAAACGAGACGCAGAACCAACAATGTGGTGTCCTTTTGTGATGCACCTAAGATGCACCATATCTACACCCATCCATACTAGAAAACGAGGAGCAGAACCAACAATGTGGTGCCCCTTTTTGATGCACCTAAGATGGACCATATCTACACCCATCCATACCAAGAAACTGAGCGGGATAGTAAATTTCCCCTCCTTTTGATAAGCCCTACCCTCTTGGTGGACAAGTCATAAAATAGATCTAAAGTACCTTATAAATGTGTATGAGTTATTGCCCAAGCCTGGAAGTGATCCAAATCCATTCGTATATAACGGTAATAACTTTTGACTTTTCTCCAAAATCCTTTACAAGGTCATACACAAGTATCAAAGAAGGCGCGGTGTCTTAGAAGACCCATTGGCAACCGATTAAAAAAAAAGAAGACAACAGGTATGGAGGGGGGGACTGTTAAAGATTTAGCTTTGGGGCCTAGGAGCTTCAGGCAATGGCGGGTGGCACGCTATTAAAGAACCTTGATGTCCTCCAGGTGCTTCTAGCAGTTGACTCTTCTAGGCCAATTGTAGGTTGGGGGGGTAGAATCGGTGACATGAAAGGCAAGACAATGCAAATACAGTCTTCTTTGTGATGACTCTCACTCCCCAAAGTAAACACTAAGTAGCACATCAAATATTTTCCATGTTCACAATCGAATAGCAGAACCAACAATGTGGTGTCCCTTTGTGATGCACCTAAGATTCACCATATCTACACCCATCCTTACTAGAAAATGAGGAGCAGAACCAACAATGTGGTGCCCCTTTGTGATGCCCCTAAGATGGACCATATCTACACCCATCCATACTAGAAAATGAGGAGCAGAACCAACAATGTGGTGCCCCTTTGTGATGCACCTAAGATGGACCATATCTACACGCATCCATACTAGAAAACGAGGAGCAGAACCAACAATGTGGTGCCCCTTTATGATGCACCTATGATGGACCATATCTACACCCATCCATACTAGAAAACGAGGAGCAAAACCAACAGTGTGGTGCCCCTTTGTGATGCACCTAAGATGCACCATATCTACACCCATCCATACGAGAAAACGAGGAACAGAACCAACAATGTGGTGTCCCTTTGTGATGCACCTAAAATGCACCATATCTACAACCATCCATACTAGAAAACGAGACGCAGAACCAACAATGTGGTGCCCCTTTGTGATGCACCTAAGATGGACCATATCTACACGCATCCATATTAGAAAACGAGAAGCAGAACCAACAATGTGGTGCCCCTTTGTGATGCACCTAAGATGCACCATATCTACACCCATCCATACCAGGAAACTGAGTGGGATAGTAAATTCCCCCTCCTTTTGATAAGCCCTACCCTCTTGGTGGACAAGTCATAAAATATATCTAAAGTACCTTATAAATGTGGAGCACGGCATGTGTATGGGTTATTGCCCAAGCCCGAAAGTGATCCAAATCCATTCGTATATAACGGTAATAACTTCTGACTTTTCTGCAAAATCCTTTCCAAGGTCATACACAAGTATCAAAGAAGGCGCGATGTCTTAGAAGACCCATTGGCAACCGATTAAAAAAAAAGAAGACAACAGGTATGGAGGGGGGACTGTTAAAGATTTAGCTTTGGGGCCTAGGAGCTCCAGGCAATGGCGGGTGGCACGCTATTAAAGAACCTTGATGTCCTCCAGGTGCTTCTAGCAGTTGACTCTTCTAGACCGATTGTAGGTTGGGGGTGTAGAATCGGTGACATGAAAGGCAAGACAATGCAAATACAGTCTTCTTTGTGACGACTCTCACTCCCCAAAGTAAACACTAAGTAGCACATCAAATATTTTCCATGTTCACAACTTCTTGGCAGATAGTCATGTTTTTTTTTCCATAATTTGTAGATTTTGCTTATCACATTGCCAACACGAGTCTTCGAGTCACCAGTCTTCTACACCTCATTCTGTATCTATTGGTATAGATTAAAGGGGTTGTCCACAATTAGAATACATGGCTGTTTTGTAGAATATAAGAGGTTCCAGATCCGGTATAAATCCAATGGCTCTCAGGTGACTGTAGAAATGATATGTCCTTTTCTTCTCCATCAGGCCGAGACCACCATGACGACTTCTCCTGATGATTGTATAGTTTTCTGATGCAACATCTTTAACCCCTTCCTTCTGCAGCCAACCCCAGCCTTTAAAGGAATACGACAATATTCGGAACTCCAGACACCATATCCAGAACACTTACACATCAACAATGGTCATGAGAATGGTTCTATTTTTGCACATATCTATAGGCCATAGATCAATGGTATCATATCTGTTGAGACTATGGTAATACTAGCTTTTACCCGCGTCTTCGTCCGCGGAACCCCGACCCCCTGCAGGACCCACCTGGAGCGGTGCGCAGGCTTGTCCCTTTGCCTTGTGTCCGCAGCGGGCCCTTCCTACACCTGTGGGTCCATGGACCCTCGGGGCCCACCCTGCGGCCCGCTGGAACTGTTTACCTCCTCTCCCTCCTGGCGCCCGCCACCCCCCTTTCTCCCTACCCGCTTCCCCATGTGGTCACTCCTTCCTCCTACCCCATGCCCCCTTCCTGCATCTTACCTACCCCCGTTTTCCCCCCACCAGACCGTGCAAACCGTGTGTCCCCTTTCCCCCTACCAACCTGTGGCCTGTCCTCACCACACCCTGCGCTTTCCGTGCACCGATGTTCCAAATTGTAGTGTCAGAGACGGCGTTCCAGAGCGCGGCGCAGGCGACCCCCTGTCCATCAGAGTACTGCGGTCCCATGGTGAGGCCACACAGGTGGGGCAGCGTATGGACTTGTCGCTGCCCCAGAGTAGAGGCCCTTGTGCAGGACGCTCTAGACCTCTCAGAGACGCCATGTTGGTGTGGACGGCGGCCAGACGATAACTCCGCCCACATAGAGAAGCGGCATCCAATCAGGTGAGCTGCTGAAGGGGCTGGGATGACATCATCCCAGGTCCTACAGCGTGCCAGGTCCTGCAGCGAATTGAACCGTGAGAAGCACCGGGCACGGGAGTGAATTGCGGTGGTGTACGGGAATTCCATGTAGCCTATTGTTCAATCCGGGCCCCAAGGTAAGTATGTGCACATTTTCAGACAAATCCGTTCGCCCGTCTAGGTGTGATTGAGGAACAAACATCCAAACACACAAACACACATATTAGTAGGATATTTAGTCTGACACCTCATCCTTTCTTGTACATGGCCTACATTTCTGGAATCCTATAAATCACGCTACCTTGTAACCAGGTGTCAATAGAAATATTTCTTGGACTTCAGACTGTGCACCAGGTTTTTTCCATGTATCCGTCAGTACACCCAGCATCTATGTCCTCCATGTACAGCTGCTATATAGACCTTCACATTGACATATTACTTCACATTTTCCTATCTACATGTCGGTGCTTGGACCACACACCTCGCATAGCTGTGTATACAGGCATTCATTATCTATTATCCTTCAGGACAAAGAGGAAGATGATAATTACACTTTTTTTTTGAGGATAATGAATTTTCATCCTGTTTGTACATTTTTACAGGAAAAGCTGAGATTTATTTATGACTATTCTAAAGACTCTGTGTAAGGACACATTCACACTGTGATTGTAATATAGTATATCTATGAAAGATGCTTCAGATACAGAAACGTAAATCGCATCAATATTTGGTGTGACCTTTGCCCTTTGGAGGAGGAATCCTCGAAATGATGATACGACCCTTGTAGAACCCTGATCTCAACATCATCCAGTCTGTCTGGGGCGACATGAAGCGACAGATGGATTGGAGCAAGCAACATCCACAGAAGATCTGTGCTCAGTTCTCCAAGATGGCGGCGGGAACAACCTCCCTGCCGAGTCCTGCCAAAAACTGTCTGCAAGTACCGAGAAGAACTGATGGAAGGCAAAGGGCAAAGGTCACACTGAATATTGATGGGATTTACATTTCTCTTTTCTTCATTTCATTTTGTTCATTGGCAAAATAATCTATTAATCCACATGCCTAAAACTTTTACACAATATCATCTTACTGTAAACATAGGTGATATTGACTAGTGTCATAAACGAGCAAAAACAGATCAGACATGCAAATGTCATGGCTTTCAGTGGCTAAAACTGTTATTTGTGGCATCTATCATGTGGATCCTGTAAGTTCCAATGGAATGACAAAAGTAGCTCTAGCACGAACCCTAACCCTAAAAAAGTAGCTCTAGCATGAACCCTAAAAAAAAGAAAGTAGCTCTAGCACGAACCCTAACCCTAAAAAAGTAGCTCTAGCATAAACCCTAAAAAAAAGAAAGTAGCTCTAGCACGAACCCTAACCCTAAAAAAAAATAGCTCTAACACAAACCCTAAAAAAGAAAGTAGCTCTAGCACGAACCCTAACCCTAGAAAAATTAAAAAATAAGTAGCTCTAGCATGATCAATAACCCTAGAAAAAAAGTAGCTCTAGCACAAACCCTAGCCCTAAAAAAATAAATAAGTAGCTCTAGCACAATCCCTAACCCTAAAAAAGTAGCTCTAGCACGAACCCTAACCCTAAAAAAAGAATTCGCTCTAGCACAAACCCTAAAAAAAGAAAGTAGCTCTAGCACGAACTCTAAAAAAAATTAGCTCTAGCACAAACCCTAAAAAAAGAAAGTAGCTGTAGCACGAACCCTAACCCTAAAAAAATAGCTCTAGCACGATCCCTAACCCTAAAAAAGTAGCTCTAGCATGAACCCTAACCCTAAAAAAAGTAGCTCTAGCATGAACCCTAAAAAAAAAGAAAGCTCTAGCACAAACCCTAAAAAAAGAAAGTAGCTCTAGCACAAACCCTAACCCTAAAAAAATAGCTCTAGTACGATCCCTAACCCTAAAAAAAGTAGCTCTAGCACGAACCCTAAAAAAAAGAAAGTAGCTCTAGCACAAGTTCTTGTATATCTGATCAATAAAGTCCTTCACTGGGTCAAAAGGATTACAAGCTCTTGTACACCAAGGGCCAGGTTTCAGTTCACTGCCCTAACCCTGGCTATCTCCATTTAGCCCCTCCCTCCACGCCAACACTGTTGTAGTCAGACGGTAACTGTGGTAAAACCATGCGGCTTCTAATCCCATTGCTGGATGGATACATTCTGGGCATGGACGTGAGTTTTTTCTATTTTCCATTATTTACGCTTTAGCATTGGGCGATGGCCAGGCCTATAATTGGACATTTATTCCGTGTATTCCCGTCTATGAGATGTCATGATAGATGTTTATCTATGATATGTTTTATTGCCTTTTACGTGCCTTTCTGTTGAGTAATGTAGTACGCCGCCGCGCTTCGCCTTGTATTATCTGATAAATCTAAGGCTTTGATGAAAACATGATGATGTCTTCAGAGCGGGTGGTGCCGGCCTGTACGGGCTGACAGCAATTATGTATTTGCATAGTAATAAATATATTCAAGGACTCGGAGAAACAAATGATTCACTAATGGAGACACGAATCATCATGTTATGTTCTCATATTCCTGGCTCCGAGGAACATATATATAGAAGCAAACAGAGATACAAAGAAGAACTACCAATAGCAACTAGACAAAGAGAAACGTCACCCAAACGTCTTAGAAGATCTCCAGCATTAGCCAATCCCCTATTGCTCCTATTGTCCATCCTATAGACCCATATACATGCCGCGCCCCCGACTTCTATGGCCTATATACTTTTTTAAAAGTGAGAAACGCGTCAACAAGAGCTAAAGGCTTGCAAATGTACCGGAAAGTGGGTGTTAGATCCAGTTCACATCTGCATTTGGTAATTCGTTCGGTGAGTCCACATGGAGACCCCCCCGAACAGAATACCGAACGCATTGGAAAGCGGTGTGCAGTGAAAGCACACGGACCCCATAGACTATAATGGGGTCCATGTGCTTTCTGCGTCGTGTCTGCATGAGACAGTACCAAAGACTCTCTGCCCACATCCCAGACTTCATATCTGAGACGAGAAGAGGAAACTCTACATCCTACTGAGAGAAGAAGAGGCCACTGTGGAGATCGCTGCCCAATATGTGTCCAGCTGTCACCAAACAAGAGGAAGATGAGACTCCACGGACTGTTATACCCCAAACCCCCCACCCCACCTCTCCATATAGCGGTCACCAACTAAGAGGAAGATGAGACTCCACGGACTGTTATACCCCAAACCACCCACCCCATCCCCCCATCCCCACCACTCACCCACCCGAATCCAACTCCCCCCCCCCCCCACTTTACTAGCTTTGGCAATGCCAAATATCAATTCGGACGTGCCAATAAAGCTTGTTTGATTTGATTTGTAAATTAGATCATGAAGTACTTTTCTGTCCGCATGTTCCGTGCAGACACGGCACGGAAAGCACACGGACCCCATTATAGTCTACGAGGTCCATGTGCTTTCATGAGCTCACCGCTTTCCAATGCATTCGGTAGTCCATATTGTGGGGGTCCCCATGCGGACTCCCCGAACGGATTACCAAACACAGATGTGAACCAGGCCTAAGGCCTATACACTTTTTGGAAAAGTGAGAAACGCGTCAACAACAAGTAAAGGCTTGCAAATTTGTATACCAGGTTGGGTTATAGGAAGACCGATCAACAAGTGTCAAGGGGCTTCGTCAGCCATCTTACAAGAGACCGTTTGTTCACAGTGAATTTTGCAAGTCAAAAAATGTCGCAATGACAAAATATATTACACTAACACATGAGACGTTGTGTACACACAGAAAGACACCATTTATGTTCTCACATAATTATTGTGTGATTACATAATCAATTGTGTGCACAAAAATCCACAAAATCAATACATTTTTGGTCACAAAAGTTTATTTTGTGGTAAGGAATTTTATTTTGTAACATAATATCTTTTGTATCACCAACTATACAAGCTGCAATATATCTTACAAAATAAAATCCTGGGCAGCAAAGTAACATCCTGTGTCCGATAATAACATTCTGTACCCCAAAATAACAGAAGGAATTCCGTGTTCCATAAAAAGTCCTTGTGACAAAATTACAATTTGTACACAAAAATAGGCGTTGTAACTAGAGATGAGCGAACAGTAAAATGTTCGAGGTTCGATATTCTTTTTGAGTAGCCCCTCAATATTCGACTACTCGAATCGAATATCGAACCCTATTATACTCTATGGGGGAAAATGCTCGTTTCAGGGGTAGGCAATAGAGATGAGCGAACACTAAAATGTTCGAGGTTCGAAATTCGATTCGAACAGCCGCTCACTGTTCGAGTGTTCGAATGGGTTTCGAACCCCATTATAGTCTATGGGGAACATATACTCGTTAAGGGGGAAACCCAAATTCGTGTCTGGAGGGTCACCAAGTCCACTATGACACCCCAGGAAATGATACCAACACCCTGGAATGACACTGGGACAGCAGGGGAAGCATGTCTGGGGGCATAAAAGTCACTTTATTTCATGGAAATCCCTGTCAGTTTGCGATTTTCGCAAGCTAACTTTTCCCCATAGAAATGCATTGGCCAGTGCTGATTGGCCAGAGTACGGAACTCGACCAATCAGCGCTGGCTCTGCTGGAGGAGGCGGAGTCTAAGATCGCTCCACACCAGTCTCCATTCAGGTCCGACCTTAGACTCCGCCTCCTCCGGCAGAGCCAGCGCTGATTGGCCGAAGGCTGGCCAATGCATTCCTATGCGAATGCAGAGACTTAGCAGTGCTGAGTCAGTTTTGCTCAACTACACATCTGATGCACACTCGGCACTGCTACATCAGATGTAGCAATCTGATGTAGCAGAGCCGAGGGTGCACTAGAACCCCTGTGCAAACTCAGTTCACGCTAATAGAATGCATTGGCCAGCGCTGATTGGCCAATGCATTCTATTAGCCCGATGAAGTAGAGCTGAATGTGTGTGCTAAGCACACACATTCAGCACTGCTTCATCACGCCAATACAATGCATTAGCCAGTGCTGATTGGCCAGAGTACGGAATTCGGCCAATCAGCGCTGGCTCTGCTGGAGGAGGCGGAGTCTAAGGTCGGACCTGAACGGAGACTGGTGTGGAGCGATCTTAGACTCCGCCTCCTCCAGCAGAGCCAGCGCTGATTGGTCGAGTTCCGTACTCTGGCCAATCAGCGCTGGCCAATGCATCCCTATGGGAAAAAGTTTATCTCACAAAAATCACAATTACACACCCGATAGAGCCCCAAAAAGTTATTTTTAATAACATTCCCCCCTAAATAAAGGTTATCCCTAGCTATCCCTGCCTGTACAGCTATCCCTGTCTCATAGTCACAAAGTTCACATTCTCATATGACCCGGATTTGAAATCCACTATTCGTCTAAAATGGAGGTCACCTGATTTCGGCAGCCAATGACTTTTTCCAATTTTTTTCAATGCCCCCGGTGTCGTAGTTCCTGTCCCACCTCCCCTGCACTGTTATTGGTGCAAAAAAGGCGCCAGGGAAGGTGGGAGGGGAATCGAATTTTGGCGCACTTTACCACGCGGTGTTCGATTCGATTCGAACATAGCGAACACCCTGATATCCGATCGAACATGTGTTCGATAGAACACTGTTCGCTCATCTCTAGTAGGCAACATTCGATCAAATTGAACTTACCAAGTCCACGAGTGAGGGTCGGGCTGGATCCTCCGAGAAGTCTTCTCCGTGCAGCGTCCCCGCGACATCTTCCGGCTCTGAATTCACTCTGCCAGGCATCGGGCCTGGGCAGAGCCGACTGTGCATGCCCGGACTACAAGAAAATGGCCGCTTACAGTCAAAGCGGCCATTTCCTTGTAGCATGGGCATGCGCAGTCAGCTCTGCCCAGGCCCGATGCCTGGCAGAGTGAATTCAGAGCCGGAAGACGCCATGGGAAAGCTGCACGGAGAAGACTTCTAAAGGTAGGAGAAGAACCAGCGTTGATTGGCTGACTGTATAGCATTCGGCCAATCAATGCTGGTTCTGCATCGAACTTTTCCATTCGAATAGCGAGTAGTACTCGATCGAGTACGAGTATTTCGAATACCGTAGTATTCGATCGAATACCTACTCGATCGAATACTACTCGCTCATCTCTAATTAGCACATTTTAGACAAGCGGCGCCCCATACCTATTGCTTAGTTTGGTGCTCTGGTTCTCCATCTGTCTGCCCATGTCCCTTGCGTAAAAAGAGGTGGAAAAGGGTCTGCCAGTCATCTCCTATACCTTTAAGAGCAGAAATCAGGAGACAGTGATGTTGTTGGCCAGTTCTTTGGATCCAATATCAATTATTTAGTCAATTTGGGCTGAGGCCCCAAAGCCAGGAGTAGAGGGAGTAGAAGGGAGAAAGTATAAGAGCTTTCTATATATTTCCCATTAGTTTTGTAGCCAAACAGTGCCACTGTTGTCTACAGGATGTGCCTGGTATCGCAACTTTCTAAAATGAGACTTTCATGTAGTACTGTACAACGTCCATGGACAAAAGTGGCATTGTTTCTTGAAAAAAAATGAAAATTTTGGAATCTTCTTCCTGGGGTTCCAGGAGGTCTCCTAACCTTTACTTGACCCTAGTAGGATATACAATATAGTGTAATGGTTAAATTCTTGGGTAATGTATTCATTGCTCCTCCACTATTATCAAGAGGAAATATTTTCCTGTGTGAGAAAAATCTCAGCTTCCCTTGTGGTCTTCTATGAAGTCAAGACGTTAGCATTAAACTATCACGTTACCCGGAATGTTATGTAACGAATGAATACTTGGTGGGAAAATAAATTAGCGTTCTGCTCGTCTTCGACATAGACAACTCCTTCCATTTTCTGGGTAATTAAAAGAGTCCTATGTGAGATGTAAAGCCGCACCACAATGATCATAAATTGTACCGAAACGTCCCGAACAGGAAAAATATGAGGATGGCAGAATGTAAGTCCTAGTCCATGCCGTTCACGGAAAAAAGTAAGCTGGCGGTCTAGATAGACCTCCATTGTGAGGGGGCCGGATTATGACGTGGATTCAGCCCCATAATCCGCCCCCTCTTGCCCCGTGTGAATGGGGCCTAAAGGTGTTAAAACATAAAAAGACATAAAATCGGTATTACCGTAATGGTAACGACCCATAGAATACGGGTAACAGGTCATTTGAGTTTCACATTGAATGCTGTAAAAAACCAAACCCATAAGAAAATGGCACAAATGCAATTTTTCTCTAATTTCACCCAATTCTGAATTTATTTTCAAGTTTTCCAGAACATGGTCTGGAATATTAAATGATACCGTTATGATGTACTAGATATCCTGCAAAAAATAAGCCCTCATATAGGTCTGTGAATGGAAAAATAATGGATTTTGGAAGATGGGAGTAAAAAATTAGAATCAAAATATGGGAAGGGGGTCAATGGCCGAAATCTACATCAGACCCCAGATGGGGTCGATTTTAGATTCTGGGCCTGGACTTGAGAGGCACCAAAACAATGAAGAGTTGTGTAATGGGGATAGAGCAGTGATGGTGAACCTTTTAGAGACCGAGGGCCCAAATTGCGACACAAAACCCACTAATTTATCATAAAGGGTCATCACTGCAATTTTTTCTTAATAATGTGTGGATCCACAATTGCACACAATTACAGACCTGCAAAATATGGTCATACAAATGGAGCTTTATAGAGCTTTCTGCTCCACTGTGACCCCCACACAGTCCAATCTGCTTCACAGTGTCCCCCACACAGTATAATCTGCTCCACAGTGACCCCCACACAGTCCAATCTGCTCCACAGTGTCTCCCACACAGTATAATCTGCTCCACAGTGTCCCCCACACAGTATAATCTGCTTCACAGTGTCCCCCACACAATCCAGTCTGCTTCACAGTGACCCCACACAGTCCAATCTGCTTCACAGTGACCCCTACACAGTACAATCTGCTCCACAGTGACCCTCACACAGTCCAATCTGCTCCACAGTGTCCCCCACACAGTATAATCTGCTCCACAGTGTCCCCCACACAGTATAATCTGCTCCCCAGTGTCCCCCACACAGTATAATCTGCTCCACAGTGACCCCCACACAGTCCAATCTGCTTCACAGTGACCCCCACACAGTCCAATCTGCTCCACAGTGACCCTCACAGTCCAATCTGCTCCACAGTGTCTCCCACACAGTATAATCTGCTGCACAGTGGCTCCCACACAGTATAATCTGCTCCACAGTGTCCCCCACACAATCCAATCTGCTTCACAGTGACCCCCACACAGTCCAATCTGCTTCACAGTGACCTCTACACAGTACAATCTGCTCCACAGTGACCCTCACACAGTCCAATCTGCTCCACAGTGTCCCCCACACAGTATAATCTGCTCCACGGTGGCCCCCACAAAATATGATCTGTTCCATGGATAGGTGCCCAAAGAGAGAGCTCTGCGTGCCACCTCTTGCACTCGTGCCATAGGTTCGCCATCACGGGGATTGAGTAATATCAGAGTAACAAATGTCGGTCTTAATAAATTCCATATATTTGTACACCAGACTTTCAAAGGAGATACATAACCGAAACCTTAGCTGTGCAATTCTTCCTACTCCGTTTAGTGATCGGTGCGGGGTTGGGGGTCTCGACACCTGGATGGAAGAAGAGCCATACACAGTGTGATCCCTATACACACCTCTTCATATAGTATACATATCAGTGTTATGCACACTCCCCTTTCTTCCTAAATTTCCTTGGATTTGGGGATGCTTTGCCCCCTCCCCCCCCCCCCCTCCCCATTGCAGGAAACGCGATGAAGTGACTTCATACTGTGTAATGGAACATAAATGTTTATTATGCTATAAGTCTGTTTATACAGCAGTTAACATAACACAGAATATACTGTTTAACTTTCCCACCGTTAACTGATCTCTTTGTAAGTGCTTGCCAATTTTGGGTAGGCATTTTGGCGTAAAAAGAAGTTGATCTCGCTCACACACTTCACAGCGTGCTCATTTATAAAGGAATCCATCTTGATCTCCGTCCAGAGCACCTAAGACAGTTCCAAGTAACAACTCTCGGCAGCTTCCTTGTTTTCTTCTAGAACTTTTATTAAATAGATCAGTTTTTTTTTCACTAAACAATGCAATAAGCCAAAAATAGAAGATAAACATTGTAGCGACGGCTGTAACCTATCGGCGTCTACAGGGGGAGCTCCGGCAAATGGTGGGGACGGGGGTGTATGAGGCCAAATATTCTATTCCTATTGTGCCCCAATAACAAAATCAGATATTGTACATTGTATTCTATTGTATTGTGCTCAAATGATACATTCATATAGTGCTGAAATAATTCCATCACATGGTGCCGAAATAACACAATCATATAGTGTCCAAACTACACCATGTAGTATTCAGAAATTGAAATAATGAGTCGTGTCGTTCTCAAATAATGCAGTAAAGACTAGAGATGAGCGAACACTAAAATGTTCGAGGTTCGAAATTCGATTCGAACAGCCGCTCACTGCTCGAGTGTTCGAACGGGTTTCGAACCCCATTATAGTCTATGGGGAACATATACTCGTTAAGGGGGAAACCCAAATGCGTGTCTGGAGGGTCACCAAGTCCACTATGACACCCCAGGAAATGATACCAATACCCTGGAATGACACTGGGACAGCAGGGGAAGCATGTCTGGGGGCATAAAAGTCACTTTATTACATGGAAATCCCTGTCAGTTTGCGATTTTCGCAAGCTAACTTTTTCCTATAGGAATGCATTGGACAGCGCTGATTGGCCAGAGTACGGAATTCGATCAATCAGCGCTGGCTGTGCTGGAGGAGGCGGAGTCTAAGATCGCTCCACACCAGTCTCCATTCAGGTCCGACCTTAGACTCCGCCTCCTCCGGCAGAGCCAGCGCTGATTGGCCGAAGGCTGGCCAATGCATTCCTACATCTGATGCCGGTCAGCCCATCTGATATAGCAGAGCCGAGTGTGCACACTCGTCTCTGCTACATCAGATGTAGCAGAGCCGAGTGTGCACACTCGTCTCTGCTACATCTGATGTAGGAGAGCCGAGTGTGCACACTCGGCTCTGCTATATCAGATGGGCTGACCGGCACACGGTGTAGTTGAGCAGAACTGGCTCAGCACTGCTACCAATAGGAATGCATTGGCCAGCCTTCGGCCAATCAGCGCTGGCTCTGCCGGAGGAGGCGGAGTCTAAGGTCGGACCTGAATGGAGACTGGTGTGGAGCGATCTTAGACTCCGCTTCCTCCAGCAGAGCCAGCGCTGATTGGTCGAGTTCCGTACTCTGGCCAATCAGCGCTGGCCAATGCATTCCTATTGGAAAAAGTTTATGCCACAAAAATCACAATTACACACCCGATAGAGCCCCAAAAAGTTATTTTTAATAACATTCCCCCCTAAATAAAGGTTATCCCTAGCTATCCCTGCCTGTACAGCTATCCCTGTCTCTTAGTCACAAAGTTCACATTCTCATATGACCCGGATTTGAAATCCACTATTCGTCTAAAATGGAGGTCACCTGATTTCGTCAGCCAATGACTTTTTCCGATTTTTTTCAATGCCCCCGGTGTCGTAGTTCCTGTCCCACCTCCCCTCCGCTGTTATTGGTGCAAAAAAAGCGCCAGGGAAGGTGGGAGGGGAATCGAATTTTTTTGGAGTTTGCCACGTGATGTTCGATTCGAATCGAACACATCGAACAGCCTGATATCCGATCGAACATGTGTTCGATAGAACACTGTTCGCTCATCTCTAGTAAAGACCATATAATATAGTCATATAGTTCTCAAATAATACAATCATATCATGCTTAAATAATACAATCACATAGTACCCAAATAATACAATCGCATAACACCCATATAGTACCATCAAAAATTGCTCAGATAATATAGTCATTTTATATCCAAAAATATAGTGCTCAAACAATACAGTCATGTAGTGCCCACATAGTACAATCATAAAATGCTCAAATAGTACAATCATATAATGCCCATATACTACCATCAAAGAGTGCTAAAATAATATAATCATATTGTGTCCAAATAATACCATCATAGAGTGCTCAAATAATACAGTCAAATAATACCCATACAATCACATAATCCCCGAACAATACCATTATGTAGTGTCCAAATAATACAATCATATAATGCTCAAATAATAGTACCGTATAGTGCCCACATAATGCTATCACATCTGGTAT
This sequence comes from Leptodactylus fuscus, assembly GCF_031893055.1. NCBI lineage: Eukaryota > Metazoa > Chordata > Amphibia > Anura > Leptodactylidae > Leptodactylus > Leptodactylus fuscus. The sequence continues at coordinate 211,669,041 of NC_134268.1, read as the reverse complement.
TGTATTCCTTTCTTATCTTTAAATCCTGATGACTTTTACACTGTTTCATGGACACATTATTATGAGTGCGTGTTATCTCCATACACATGTACACATGTAGTCTCCATGATAATGGATTATGACTTCCACCAGAACAAGGCCCAGGGCACCTTTGGACTGGACTTGGGACTTGGGATTGGACATCTCCCTGGACAGGTGAGGCCATGTCAAATGTTCGCCTTGGGGCCCCACCATTTCTAGTTACGCCACTGCATTGCATAGCATGTACTCACTTCAGCATAGTAGAGGTGAGTACATGGATTAGCTGAGCTAGGTCAGAGATGTAGTGGAGTATTGCCCATGTCTTGACCACACCGTAATCGTACCATAACCCTGATTTTCACCTGACCACCATTGCCCCATCACTGCTACATCCCTCCACAGAAGAACCTTCCGCCGCATTTCCTATAAAATTTTGATTGGTTGGTTTTGATGGATCTTCTCTTTCCCTGCAGTCACCAATCTCACATTAAACCCAAATTATTTTTCAGACATGTTGTTCCTCCACAAACCGTGAAGTTTTCAACAAGTATTAAATATGGAGAAATTTATGAACCCGCTGTGAGACGCAGACAGTACTGGAAGGAGCAATGACTGTAAGAATGTAAGTAAAATATACAGTTACTTCAAGTATCAAAAATAATTTGGGTTTGGAGCTTGAGAAGAATGTGCAGAATGCGTGTGGTGCGGGAACCATTGTGGGGGGAAAATCGAGAGCGTTTCATTTGTAACTCTGCCGAAAAATGCAAATAAAGCCTGAAATCATTTCCATGTCAATGTCCGCCTCCCAGGAACGGCTCCCAAATATTATCCAGCTCCACCGGCTTCTGATTCCTTGTTATTTTTGGACAATTTTGCTTCCTCTGTGTGTTCGATAAAAGATTGCCAAGGACTCTGCCATCCATGTGAAAGGGAATCACTCCAATGAAACCTACCAAAGCCAACTTGTGTAGAAGTAGAAGGGAAAGAGTGTTACGTGACCAAGGGGCCCCATAGCCAAACCTGGAATGGGGCCTCATCCATCTATGGTCAATGTCCTTCTACTTGGTGTCTCAGTGGTCTACTGACCATATCTGCTATCTACCCTACCCCTCACCTCATGAAGATACCCACAAACCGGCGATCAGCTGCTATTTCCAAGTGGAGGCTTTTGCTGGCCGCAGATTCCCCAGCTCAAACCACTGCAGGTACATGTCGACCAACCATGGTTGACTGATGGTTGAGTAATGCATGGACAGGCCGTTACCTCCAGAGCTACAACTCAAGACCCCTCCTAACTTGTCTATTTTGACAATTTTTATATTTCCCATTAATACATAGAATTGTTCCTCTATTATTCCTCCAGAAAATGTATGAATAAATTGACCACTGGATGTTACCCTTCCCCTTGTCAGTAGGGGGTGTCACCCAGCATTGACGAGATGAATGGTAATGCTAAGTTGTTTATTTATCTATCCGCTTTCCATATCGGAATAACAGGCCCAGAAAAGTACAGAATTCTTAAAAACACTTCTTGTGTTCTTTCTTGAACCGGCTGTTTTCTAAGGACAGAACTTCTCTAGCAACAGGGAGTGAACAGCAAATGTGGTGGAAGGGAGACACCTAGTGGGCAGAACTTTGAAGAAGTTTTTTTCAAACAATGACATAGGTGAGTGATGCCATTGGTCACTCACCAATGGCTGCTGAAGCCACAAATTGGTCCTCTCGGCTTTCGGCCTGACAGCCCTTAAGGGAGAAGGGACCAGGACAGGAGAAGAAAATGCTGGGGATAGGTGAATATGACTTTTATTTTAATGCTTTACACCCACCCCCAGCCACTCTTGGACAACCATTTACATATGTCGCATAGGAAGTTAATGATGACGATATAATGGCGGCATCTTTTACCCAATATCTCGTACCCAGACATACTATAATACTCCTCAATATAAGCGAAAATTTAATTATAAAAATTTAAATAAAAAAAATCCCCTGCGAGCTCTTCTCACGCTGTCGGCCGTCTGACAATCACAATTATCTCGGCTGCAATTATTTTTCCCGCTAAGCAGGGTACGTCCCTGAGAGCGCAGATAAGCGGGCGAGTGCTGAGTGAAGCAGGCGTACGGGGGTGACTGAGGTAATGTGTCTATGTATCAGTCAGCACAACAAACTAGTCTTAATTAACATGGCAAGGCCTGGTGTGATAGACGGGTTTATTGTGCGGCGCGCAGACTATAGGAGGCTGGTTTTATATAGATTACTGGCGTTAAAAGCTTATAAGACACCAGCTGTGAATCATCATCAGACACAATGCCGCTCATCACACACACCACGCTCCTGTCCTTCGCTCTCCCTGGAAACCGGGCCCCACACACACAATGGCTCCACATCGCTGACAGCGACTCACGGCTGTCTCAGCACTAATTTAAAGGGGTAGACGAGCCCCTGATGGCGGTTTTTGTCAAAGCCAGACCCTCAGCAATCTCAAACCGGCTCCATTCACACATTGCGTTTTTAAGGCTGCGTTTTTTTAAAGATTGTATGTCTTTTTAATAAGAGGCAAAAAAATGTCATGTCTTTTTAAAAATACGGGCAGATTTATTAAGACAAGCGTATGGTATTCCAGTCTTATTAAAGGCCCGATTGGTGCGGGGAAGGGGTGATTCTGGCCAAAGCCTCTTCATAAATTACCTGCATGGCCCAGCGCCTGAATGGAGATCTACGCCAGATAAGAACATGGCAGGGGTTATAATGAATATCTTCCAGCCCACCCTGCACGGCTCACTTTCACGAGGCGCTGAATAGGGGTGTGGCACATATTTGGTGCAAAATGGGGTCTTTCTCCAAATGGGCACCACAATATCCTCCCTCTACAATATTTGATAAATTTACCCTATTGTGTGAACATAGCCTATGCATAGGACATCAATTTTGCAGATCTGAGGAACCACATATCTCCCAACTTTCACAGAGCAGAAAAAGGGATATAATTTGCACCATGCTATGTGCGTCAGGGCAAATTTAGCTCCACCCACTTCTACATTGACTCACCCATTCTCATCCATTTTTCTTAGTACCCCCACACAGTATAATGCTCCTACAGTCACCCTAACTTTATATGCCCCCACATTATAATATTCCCTTCCAATTGACCCACAGCACGAAGTCCCTCTCCTCGTGCTCCAGTTTAAACTGGCGGAAACTAGAGGGGGACATTAAACTGGGGCAGTTGGAGGGGGACATTAAACTGTGCGGGTAGCTGGACGGTTACATTACACTGGGGGCAACTAGAGGCGGACAGATCCCCTTCCAGCTACTCCCACAGTTTTTATGTTCTCCTCCTGTTGCCCCCAGCTTAATGTCTTCATGCAGTAACCCCCATTATTGTCCCCTTCCAGGTGTCCCCAGTTTGATGTCCCTCTTAATTTCCCACCCAGTTTAATGTCTCTCCTCCATCTGCCCCCAATTTCATGCCCCCCCTTTATCTGCCACCAGTTTAATGCCCTCCTCCATCTGCCCCCAATTTCATGTCCCCCCCTTTATCATCCACCAGTTTAATGTCCTCCTCCATCTGTCCCTAATTTCATGTCCTCCCTACTTCTGCCCCAGTTTAATGTCCGCCCTTCACCTGCTTCCTTCATTTGCCCCTAGTTTCACATGCCCCCTCGAATTTGCACTCAAAGTTAAACATAAAAAGCACTGACACCTCACCTCTCCTGGCTCCCCTGCTGCTCTATCTGCAGTCTCAGTCACTCAGTGTTCTGGGAGCTGCGGGCGCGATGTGAGTGACATCATCACATCGTACCTACAGCTCCCGGGGCTGAAGCACACAGGGTGCACAGTGGTGAAGCGGAAACTGTCTGCGAACACTCTTGCTCATTCATCATTGTATTACATTCATCTGCATCTTCCAGATGTAGATGAGTTGAAACTGGGACATACCTCCCGCCAACCAGGACCAGGGGACAGGACCCGGAATCTGGGACTGTCCCGCAGAACCCGAGGTATGCAAATTTCACAATAAAGGTGTAATAAATGGTTAAAAGGCTTATCCAGTTTCTAATATTGATGTCCTGCCTTAGGATAGGTCATCAATATAAGATTTGTGCGGGTCTGACAACCGGGACCCCCAAAGATCAACTGCTAGGTGCTGCAGCACTGAAGTATGTGGGACAGCGCTGCAGTACCAAATCCAGCCACTACATATCGTATGGCGAGTGAGCAGTGCGGCAGCCAGCCTATAAACAATATCATCTACAGCTGATATGTGGGGGTCCCGGATCTTAGATCTATCCTAAAGATAGGCAACTGAACAACCCCTTTAAATACCATCCGCCTTCTTATTTAGGCCAGATTTATGACAGTATAGAGACTAGTTATCATATGTGGTCATGAAACTAACAGCACCGATTGCTCAGGAACGGTCGGCTGAAGCAAAATCAATGGAGGGGAGTCTATTGAAGGATGCAGAGTTTGAGTTGCCCTGGAAGTCCCCTGTAACAATATAGCCCCTATTACAATTAGGTCCTTATTACAGTCACAGGGGGTCTACAGTTTCTGATCTGCAGAGCTTACAGTTAGAGTAGTGCAAGACATTGACAACAGACTTGGGCTGTGTGACAAGAAGCTGTCTTCATCCATTCACAGAATGATTGCTGCACCTATCTACCTGACTAGTCGGCACTGGTCTCTTGGAATATGTCTCCCCTACACACCCATTATGTAATCCTTTTCAACACTTGCTCAGTTATTTTAATGGATTAATATTTAATGTAATTCATGGGATCACATTTGTTTGGAGCGGTAACACAGATGGGCTTAGTGATAACCAAATGCATCAGCAAACAGATCGCTACTGCTTCCATCTGAGTCACCATTCACTGCACAGACGGGATTTAGAGGGGTTGTCCACTTTCAGACCAATGTGGAGAGACAAATCTTATTGTTTGCATAAATCTTTCATCTAGATAAGTCATTACAATGTATTAAAACAATGAAAACTGCAACTTGTCCCATAAAAAATAAGCCCTCAACGCAAAAATAAGTTATTAAAAGAAGTATAGAGCAATGTTACATATCAATGTTAGTAGAAATTATTCCAAGCTGTGAACATCGTAAAAGCAAAGTTTCACTCCACCTTCAAAACATAATAATATTTAATTAATTATAAATAGCCCAAAATGAATGTCATTGAAAAATACATCTCATCCTCCATGTATGAGAAGATAACCTGACCACAATAAGGACATCATGGCTGGTTATCAGGAGGACACTACATGTATGAGAAGATAACCTGACCACAATAAGGACATCATGACTGGTTATCAGGAGGGGACACTACATGTATGAGAAGATAACCCGACCACAATAAGGACATCATGGCTGGTTATCAGGAGGACACTACATGTATGAGAAGATAACCCGACCACAATAAGGACATCATGGCTGGTTATCAGGAGGACACTACATGTATGAGAAGATAACCCGACCACAATAAGGACACCATGGCTGGTTATCAGGACGACACTACATGTATGAGAAGATAACCCGACCACAATAAGGACATCATGGCTGGTTATCAGGAGGACACTACATGTATGAGAAGATAACCCGACCACAATAAGGACATCATGGCTGGTTATCAGGAGGGCACTACATGTATGAGAAGATAACCCGACCACAATAAGGACATCATGTATAGAAGTCCTGGACCATAGAAATTTTCTGCATTCATGGTCATGTCCATTGGCAACCAATCAAGGTTTCATATAGTCTTCACTAAGGCTAAGTGCATATCTGCATTGGATTTCTGCTCTTCTTCAGATATCAAAAATCGCAAACACAAACAGAGCCCTCGGGACCTTTTTGACTGTAATGGGGTCTGTAAGGTGTCCATCAAACCTCCACTAATTTTAGTGCAAACTTTTTAAATATTTGTATTACCCCAAATTTTTAACTTTTATTTATCTACAAATTTTAATATTATATTGATTCTGGGAAAACCCATTTAAGGTCCGTTCCACGAAGGGAATGTCCAGGGGCCTTTTAAAATTGATATTTGTAGATTTTGGTTATAGATGTGCACCTACTGTATCTTTGAACTCTGGGGCTGTTTAGCGGTATTTAACACAAAAAACCCGTTGATGTCAATGATGAGCTTTTACTTGGCGAGGCCAAATTCTCAGAATTTCTAAACTATCAAATTTCAAATTATTGGAATTATCAATACTAAAAATAACAGGAAAATGGAAAAATAATAATAATCCTACACTGTGTCCCTCGTATGGAGAGTCGGTCGGTTTGTACAATCATTAGCTTCTCTTAGATATTACATATTCCGTCCATATTTTATTTTTTGACTTAGTTACTTCTACGGTTCCAAATGCCCTTGTAATATAACAGAAAGAACAACATCAAAAGTACCTTTTAACTTTCCAATTCTTTCTAAATTTCTTTAAACTTATAGGCCATATTGCTGACTCCAGAACTTCAAAGGTGGATTAGGATCAGGCTCAACAAAAAAAAATCTTACGATTTCATAAAATATGCATGTGGAATTTGTGCCCATTACAGTAATTATTCATGTTTTAATTATTTGAAAATTCAATTTTTAGGTTATTTTTTATGCAGGTGAAGACGGCGAAGGCTTTTCTGGTGCTATGAACAAGAAAGAACAAGGAAGACGCTGTGAGGTGACTCGATGCTGATGGGAAAGTGAGCTTGGTCTTGTCAACTCGTGGAAAGGACACGGGAATGAACTCAAAAAGTCTTATGGATTTGTCTTGATGGAACTTTTTGAAGTATCTGAAATTAGGAAACAATTTCATCGATTGTGGCTCCCAATAGTGGCTGCACTTTATGGTCCTTGTTTGGCCCTGGGATTACCTGAAACTGGTGTGAGACCAAGTCTTGTCGTGGTGGGTGAGCTATTCCCATGAAAGTGTGGTCTGTACAATGACCGGCCAACCCCAATGCCACCTTTAGATGCAAAAGAGGGGCAACGTTCTGTAGAATCGATGGACCAAGGTGTTCACTGAGTCATGACCATACACTGTGAGACTGAAACAGTCCGTGGTTGCTACTGAATTGTCACCAAACAACCCTGCAGAAAAAGGGAGACACTTTGTTAGAACTGTGCCACAGTGGGCTAATATTGGGTTTCGGTACCAGTCAACTCTAACCCATAAAAACCAAGTACCTTGCCTCTGGGAAGGTGAAATCGCGAAGAATTGTGAAGTCTGTGTCCTTTTGAAGTATGTTAGTAGCAGCCATGATGGTTGCTTCACATATTATCTTTCTAACCACCAAGCTAACTTTGATGCAAATTTTCCAGGAATCACTATTATATTCTGGTGGCTTTTTGGACCCCAGATCATAAGAAGTTTCAGGAGAGGTGGTGAAACAAAACACCTTCCTTTACCTCTCCTGGAGAGCCTTGTGGTATGTAGTACTCCTTTAGGGTACCTTTCCAGCTGGGGCATACCAGCATCACTCAGGGTGCACTAACGTCCTAATATTTTCATTAAAGTGCCATGATATAGGCACAACCTACTTGACCATTCACAGCCCTCAGGAAAATGGCACCCTAGGAGACTGGTAGTGAACCCCAAGGGAGTGCCCAATGCCTCGAGGATGCCCAGGAGAGGTGACGGAATGTGAATATGGGAATATGGCCTTTCAAATATTATGCCATGGGGTCTGAAGAGACTCCAGAATATAGGAGCACTTTTGGTTTGGCCAAAAACTTAACAACTTAACAGGTCCTCGCAATAGTGTACCGTCACTCGGTTCAAGTGTCAAGGTGCTGCCGAAAAGACCTTTTCTGGCACTCAAGAGTTGACTTCCAAATATGATAAATTTATTGTGTCCACAATGAGAAGCATCCACAAAAAAATGTTTCGGTCCCATGGACCTTCATCAGTACATCGGATGTAAGGAGGTAAAAACGAATGGAGTGGAAGCCATGGGGAATGTTCAGAGGATGGAGCCAAGACGTGAGCCCCTTACTAGGGTTGAGCGATCGGGATTGGAAAAGATCAGATTCCTATTGGCGATCGAGTAAATTTCACGATCGCGCTTGGAATTCCGATCTCGATCTTTTTCGGTGGGATCGAGGTCTCACATTAGTTCCCTTAATGCTTGGCTACTGGCCATTGGTTTGGTTGAACGATCGGGATCGGGAAAGATCGGATCCCGATCGGCGATCGAGCAAGTTTCACGATCAGGATCGGCTGGAAAATAATTGAAAATCGGATTTTAAAAACGATCCTGAATTCTCAAGATCGGCTCAACCCTTCCCCTTACATATGGGGCAGAGGGACATTTGGACCCCCTTGGGCACCTGTAACCTGGATGTGACATACTATAGCTACACCCCAGTTATTCAGTAATGCACTTTATATATGAGCCTTGTACGTTATACATTTTTCTTCTACTTTTTATGACCAATCGGGGAGACGAGGAAGGAGGCGGCGGGATTGTTCTCATAGATATATCACGGAAAACGTGACCTCTTATTAACTGGCTGACATTTCAGCTGTGCAAACAATTTCGGTGGAGTAGGTAGTAATCTACAGTGACAATATGTAGGGATTAGAGGGAAGGTAATGCTGGACGTAAATCATGTTTGCATTTATAATACTTGAGCGAGGCAATTAAAGGCAGAAGGAATTCGCCGCGCACTTAACCCAAGAATACGTTAAGTGAAAACCAATAAAGTCTAAGTCTACAAGGTCGTATGAAATAACCCAGTGCAAGCACGCCGCGCTCCCCTGGTGAATGAGCCACACGGAAAACCTTTTAGTTTAATGCATTCTGACTACAAGTATAAGTTTTCTTCCTTTACGTCTCGGGGTTTTCCAATGAAATTTTGAGAGAAAACAGATCGCCCTTAAGAGGCAGACAGAAGCTGACCGGGGCGAGGAGGAAAACCTTTTAAGACCCGTATAAGCCAGTGTTTAATAGTCTCTTTTGTCTGTGCCTTATGGTATAGGTTCCTGGGAAAGTTGGGTGACAAAACATGTGGCCGTCGTTACTAGGGTTGAGACGATCTTGAGATTTCAGGATCGATTTTAAAATCCGATTTCCGATCATTTTCCAGCCGATCCTGATCGCTCAACCCTAGAAAAAGCTTCTCTATGGGAAAAGTCACTTTTAGAGTTGAGCCATCTTGAGATTTCAAAATCCGATTTCTGATCATTTTCCAGCCGATCGCGATCGTGAAATTTGCTCAATCGCCGATCAGGATCCGATCTTTTCCGATCCCGATCGCTCAACCCTAGTCGTTAAAGTTTTCATAGGGATTGTCACTAAAGATAGTTTTACCTTGAGGCCTTGTGTCTTCATTGGGGTCATTAGAACAGTATGGCTGTCACCAGGGGCATTGCTAAAGCATACCACACATTTCAAAGGACTGAAAGAGTGAAGTAGCATGCTATGTGCACCGTGGCGAATTTACGGATTGAGGGACCAACATCAGCTCCACCCACTTCCATGTTGGCCACACCCATTCCCAAAAATGTCTCTTCACACAATATACCTGAAACAGTATGCCCCAATAGTTTACCCCACAGTATGCAGTTCCACTCCATTTGCCCCACAGTTCCCATCCAGTTGCCCCCACACTGTATAATTCCCTTCCAGTTGCCCCAACAGTATACAGTCCACCACAGTATATAGAGTCCTCCAGTTGCCCACAGTGTAATGGATCAACCCCCTCCCCCAAATACTTACCGCGTCCCGTTCCCCTGCTTTCTTCTCATGGAGGTCTTAGGGAGCAGTAAGGTGATGTAAGTGACGTCACTACATCCCACCTACTACTCCAAGACATCGGGAGCAGAGACAAGGGCTGCATGGGGAAGCAGGAAGCATATGGCTCCCTGCTTCACCATTGTATTCAACTCATCTGAGGACGCAGATGATTTTAAATCAGGACATACCTCTCACTGATCGGGAGAGTGGACAGGATATTGAACAGAAGACTGTTGGGAGCTATGCCAAAGACTGGTGCAAATCTCAGTTTTTTTTCTCACATCTGTCAGCCCTTTCCCATCCATACATTTTAGCAGCATTTCCAATTCCCTTTCCTTCTGTATCTGGGCCTAGACCACCATGAAGACTTCTCCACAACCAATCTGTGCACACAAGCTTCCCATTATTCTCCTTCCCCATTGTTGCTCCCTACATAGTAATCGGGCCCCCTTTTGAACAAAATCCTCCCCCACAGAGCCCCTTCTTTACTATACCTGCTGACCAATTGATATTTTTACTATTGAAGGGTTAGTTTTCACCTTTCAGACAGTGGAAGGCTGTGTATCATGAATATCCTCACTCCAGTGCAGAGGTCAAGGGGAATACATTTACTCTGCAGTCTGCCGGCCAGTAAAGGAAATCAGAAAAGAGATCAAAGAAGTTTATCCATCCATAATGTGTTGAGGGTGATCTGTGGCCCCCCTGGCGCCTGGGCCCTGGTACAGCTGTGACCTCAGCCGCCTGTCTAGCTAACCAAACGCTGTATTTGGCTGGCATCATCTGTCCCATATGTGACTAACTCTTCATTGAAAGGGGAAACACAGGAGCCCCATTTCCATGAACAATGGGGGCCCACAACATACATATACTCACCTGTCCCCGGTGCACCGTTGTCTGCCACCAGAGTGGTGCCGGTGCGTTAACCTCATGTGATCACTGAGATCGATGAGCGGCCTCAGTCGCTGGAAAGGGACAAAAAGGACAAAAATGTTTCAATCCCATGGACCTTCATCAGTACATCAGATGTAAGGAGGTAAAAAGGAATGGAGTGGAAGCCATGGGGAATGTTCAGAGGATGGAGCCAAGACGTGAGCCCCTTACTAGGGTTGAGCGATCGGGATCGGAAAACATCAGATTCCTATTGGCGATCGAGTAAATTTCACGATCACGATCATCTTTTTCGGTGGGATCGAGGTCTCACATTAGTTCCTTCAATGCTTGGCTACTGGCCATTGGTTTGGTTGAACGATCGGGATCGGGAAAGATGTGATCCCGATCGTCGATCGAGCAAATTTCACCATCAGGATCGGCTGGAAAATGATTGAAAATCACTGAGATCGATGAGCGGCCTCAGTCGCTGGAGAGGGACAGATTTCGTGACTCACATACACCACCGATTCCTTGTGGTCTCAGTGGTCACGTGAGGTTTAGGACTTCTAGCATCGATGTAGCGATCGGACCGGGAGACAGGAAAGCGTGCTTCATTTGTTATATTTTACACTTCCCCATGGGTTGCTCGAAATCCTCGAAAACCCCCTTAACCCCCCTTAGTGGTGGCGTCCTAGAAAAAGTGACCAGGGGGTCAAAGCATAATAATATTATTATTAAAGGACAATTAAAGGACCCTTTAATTGTCCAAAGTGGACACTCCCTTTAATATAAAGAGAAAACCGGGTTATCAATACAAATTTAGCAGAAGTCAGACTCCATGGACCTGCACAAGCTGGAGTTTCTTAAGTTCCTATGCGTTCCTAGCGGAGACGTTGTGTTTTAATAATTCATAAATAATTCGGGTTCTCCTGCCAGATGCAGCAGCGAATGCGAGAGGCGCTCAATAGTGCTCCAGTCTTACACCGCGCGCTCCTCTCCTCTCCCCCAGCGCTTGGCTAAATGACTATTATGTCTAGTGCGGTCGCACAGACCTGGTATTAAAAGCAGACGCTGGGCTTCACGGCTACCTGCTATTAATTCTGACCGCTGTCAGACTGTTGACAATGTGCCCTTCGCAACCAAAGTCATTTCCCTTTAAAAAGGGGGCAACATGTTTACTGCCCTTCACCCGCCACCTCCACTCTCCCTGCGATTTGTGTCACGCTAAGACGTAAAACACTTACGGCTTTCCGTGTTTCTCTTTACTGTAAGAAAATAAAACAAATTCCATCCCGAGTCGCAGAATTTTACAGATGGGGATGGCACAGCCGGCACCGAGGCATGGCCCCCGTCACAGGAAATGTAGATTTGTTATTCCAGAAAGGAGGGGCATTGATGGGGGCCTCACATATTGCAAAGTTGTGTTTGGCACAAGACTGGCATAAGAAAACTCCAACGTTTCTGGTGTGGGTCTATGTGTGTGCTGCAGATTTAGGAATAATCTGGGTTGATGGGTGTCCTTGCTGCGGTGCCAACTATAGATAAGGCACAAGACATAGTTGCCAATTGTCCTTAATCTTCGGCTTTACAGGTTTGTCCCTACTGACAAAGTCGCCCTTGTTCTCGGTGGTAGATTCTATCCTGACCACCCATTCATCTTCCTGGGGCTTTTTGAGTTCATATTGACTTAACAGGGCTGCTTAAAATGCAAAAAAATGGATTTTATAATGAAATTCAGTGAATATTTTAATACAGGGTAGGTGGTATAGTGAGGTTCTACAAGACCAGAGAAGGAGCTGCAAGCTTCTGAGACCCCAGTGCAAAAGCTAGACCTAGAAAGTCTGGTCGACACAGTCCGAGTCCCGACATTTGGAGACCTAAGACTGGAAAGAGGCGACCACAATGAGGTGTAGATCACTTTACCTGGCTAGAGATCTTGCACATCAGTTATGACCAGTCAAAGTCAATCTGTCATTGCTGATGTACAGGAAAGTGCAGTATCTGAAAATCATGGTCAGCAGGTTTGACCTTGGGTCACCGCTAAGGGTGTCATCTAAGCATCCATCTCCCTGGTATTCACCCTTTAAGCCCTGTACAGAGACCTGTATACTGCAGGGAACCTCCTGAGATGGTCCCAGTGTTAGAAGCAGCTGCCCAGGGGTCCAAGAGAATAGTCAGGGCAGGAGGTTACAGCTCAAGGGTCAGGAAACCAGCCATGGTCAGGAGTCAGGACAGGCGGCAAGGCTTCTGCAGTCAGGTACAAGTACTCATCTTTCTTCGTTCCTTCAGTCCTCTTTATACAGACCCAGCAGCACCTAGAGGTCGTGAGTATCGGCAGAGTCTGGTCTGGGGTTTGTAGCAATTTAGGAGTCTAGTCTATGGGCTGGGTGGGTTGTCTTTATTTATTGGGTCTGGTCTGTGGTTTGTCTTTATTTAGGGGGTCTGATCTGTGGTTTATTTTTATGTAGGGGGTCTAGTCTATAGTTTGTCTTTATTTAGGGGGTCTGGTCTGTGGGTTGTCTTTATTTATTGGGTCTGGTCTGTAGTTTGTCTTTATTTAGGAGGTCTGGCCTGTGGTTTGTCTTTATTCTTTAGGTCTGGTCTGTAGTTTGTCTTTATTTAGGAGGTCTGGTCTGTGGGTTGTCTTTATTCATTGGGTCTGGTCTGTAGTTTGTCTTTATTTAGGAGGTCTGGCCTGTGGTTTGTCTTTATTTATTGGGTCTGGTCTGTAGTTTGTCTTTATTTAGGAGGTCTGGCCTGTGGTTTGTCTTTATTCTTTAGGTCTGGTCTGTAGTTTGTCTTTATTTAGGAGGTCTGGTCTATGGGTTGTCTTTATTTATTGGGTCTGGTCTGTAGTTTGTTTTTTATTTAGGGGGATCTGGGTCTGTCTTTGATAGATCTGGGTCCCGTATTTTTGTACGCATCATGCCTAGGTCTGTCTTTGTTTAGTAGGTCTGTATATAGGGGTCTGTATTTGTTTTGAGGATTTGTATTTATGGGATCTGCAGTAGGTTAAGGCTGGTCTTACACGACCGTATTGATTTTATGGTCTGCAAGATGCTGATCAGCAACACTAGTTGCTGATCGGTAACATAGACACCGCAGACGCCCGTGTCCTGCCATACTCGCCCGTAGAGTTCTATGGGTGAGTCCGTGCAGTGGAATGAATTAACGGCCTTTGTGGACCTGCTCTACAAAGTGCAGACCTCGGTTGCACCCTGGCACACCACGGATAAAATATCCGGTGGTGTAAGAGGCCGCACTGAATATAATGTGTCCGCATTTGAAAACGCTCAATTGCAGACTTACATCATGGCCATGTAAAACCAACCTAATGGGTCCGGTGTAGCCCCTATATTCACTTTGTGGTGCGCTGAAGGCGATCATATGCTCTCTATAAAAACTTTGCAAAGCGCAGACACGGCTTTTCAGAGTTTCCCTGTAAGCCTAGCCCTGGGTGAAGGAAAGCCTAGCTGTGGGGATGAATGTGATGGTGTTGGCTGTGAGGCCGAGTCCTGGGTCTTCTAAGAACTTGTTCTTTACGGTGCTCTGCTCGCTACGTCTGGGCAAGGATTAGAATACTAACATCTCTGGTTTTGTCTGCTGAAACGTCGCCCCTTTGTTGCATAGAATTAATATAACGTGTGAGCCCTAATATAATTTGTTTTTAAACAATCGCGCACAACAAAAAGTAATTGACTGCCGTCTGCCGGTTGGGTGACGCCGCGGCGGAGTGACATTCGCTGATAAGTCATTTGTTTTTAATTAACCATGCTTGTCTTATCTTGCATTTAAATGAAACATTACCATGCTGAGGATTTTCATAGGCGAAGCTGAAGGGGGGGGGGGGGGCGATATTTCTACTTAATTCAGAAAATTCTGAAAAAAATCCTGACACTAAAGCATGACTACAGTGACTAGGATTCGAGATCTTAGTTGTGTGCTTGCTACAAATAGAGTGGAGTAACGTACAGCTTCAGGGCCCCCTTTCAGTCCCCAGGGCCTAGGGGTGACTTCTACCTCTCCTTCATGTAACATTAGGTCATGCTTGCCAACACTCCCTGAATTTCTGAGAGACTCCCATAAAAATTCAAGGTCCCTTGTGAAATCTTCTTGACTACGGGCCCCCGAGTGCAGGCTCCAAGGTCAGGATTTTAAGCAGGTGACAACAAGACAAATAGAAAGGGTGACGAATTGCATCTCTGTAGAGGTTATCTGGTGTGGGATTTTTTTTACTTTAGGGGTTGTCTGGTCTGCGGTCAACAGTAAAGAGGAATCTGGTCTGGTATCTGTTTTAGTTTGGGGCTGTGGTGGGTCTTTGTTTAGGTTGGCAATTTGGTTTGGGGTCTGTATTAGTTGGCTTTGATAGGTCTTTATTCATTTATGGAGTTTGGTCTGGGGTCTGCATTAGCTCTAGGGTTCTGATGGGTCTTGTCTTTATTCATTTAGGGGGTCTGTATTAGTTTAAGGGTACATTCCTATGGGAAAAAGTCAGCTCTTGCATATCGTGTGCCGCACATTTTGTCCCTCTTTTGGTTCTTCAAAAGTTGGGAAGTATGTGACATCACTGTGTGTATTATTCCTGTACTGTGACATCACTGTGTGTATTATCCCTGTACTGTGACATCACTGTGTGTATTATCCCTGTACTGTGACATCACTGTGTGTATTATCCCTGTACTGTGACATCACTGTGTGTATTATCTCTGTACTGTGACATCACTGTGTGTATTATCCCTGTACTGTGACATCACTGTGTGTATTATCTCTGTACTGTGACATCACTGTGTGTATTATTCCTGTACTGTGACATCACTGTGTGTATTATCCCTGTACTGTGACATCACTGTGTGTATTATCCCTGTACTGTGACATCACTGTGTGTATTATCCTGTACTGTGACATCACTGTGTGTATTATCTCTGTACTGTGACATCACTGTGTGTATTATCTCTGTACTGTGACATCACTGTGTGTATTATCCCTGTACTGTGACATCACTGTGTGTATTATCCTGTACTGTGACATCACTGTGTGTATTATCTCTGTACTGTGACATCACTGTGTGTATTATCCCTGTACTGTGACATCACTGTGTGTATTATCCTGTACTGTGACATCACTGTGTGTATTATCTCTGTACTGTGACATCACTGTGTGTATTATCCCTGTACTGTGACATCACTGTGTGTATTATCCCTGTACTGTGACATCACTGTGTGTATTATCCTGTACTGTGATATCACTGTGTGTATTATCCCTGTACTGTGACATCACTGTGTGTATTATCCTGTACTGTGACATCACTGTGTGTATTATCCCTGTACTGTGACATCACTGTGTGTATTATCCTGTACTGTGACATCACTGTGTGTATTGTCCTGTACTGTGACATCACTGTGTGTATAATCCTGTACTGTGACATCACTGTGTGTATTATCCTGTACTGTGACATCACTGTGTGTATTATCTCTGTACTGTGACATCACTGCGTGTAATAGCTCTGTACTGTGACATCACTGCGTGTATTATCCCTGTACTGTGACATCACTGCGTGTATTATCCTGTACTGTGACATCACTGCGTGTATTATCCCTGTACTGTGACATCACTGCGTGTATTATCCCTGTACTGTGACATCACTGCGTGTATTATCCTGTACTGTGACATCACTGTGTGTATTATCCTGTACTGTGACATCACTGTGTGTATTATCCTGTACTGTAACATCACTGTGTGTATTATCCCTGTACTGTGACATCACTGTGTGTATTATCCCTGTACTGTGACATCACTGTGTGTATTATCTCTGTACTGTGACATCACTGTGTGTATTATCCCTGTACTGTGACATCACTGTGTGTATTATTCCTGTACTGTGACATCACTGTGTGTATTATCCCTGTACTGTGACATCACTGTGTATTATCCTGTACTTTCACATCACTGTGTGTATTATCCCTGTACTGTGACATCACTGTGTGTATTATCCTGTACTGTGACATCACTGTGTATTATCTCTGTACTGTAACATCACTGTGTGTTTTATCTCTGTACTGTGACATCACTTTGTGTATTATCTCTGTACTGTGACATCACTGTGTGTATTATCCCTGTACTGTGACATCACTGTGTGTATTATTCCTGTACTGTGACATCACTGTGTGTATTATCCCTGTACTGTGACATCACTGTGTGTATTATCCCTGTACTGTGACATCACTGTGTGTATTATCTCTGTACTGTGACATCACTGTGTGTATTATCTCTGTACTGTGACATCACTGTGTGTATTATCCCTGTACTGTGACATCACTGTGTGTATTATCTCTGTACTGTGACATCACTGTGTGTATTATCCCTGTACTGTGACATCACTGTGTGTATTATCTCTGTACTGTGACATCACTGTGTGTATTATCCCTGTACTGTGACATCACTGTGTGTATTATCGCTGTACTGTGACATCACTGTGTGTATTATCCTGTACTGTGACATCACTGTGTGTATTATCTCTGTACTGTGACATCACTGTGTGTATTGTCCTGTACTGTGACATCACTGTGTGTATTATCCCTGTACTGTGACATCACTGTGTGTATTATCTCTGTACTGTGACATCACTGTGTGTATTATCCCTGTACTGTGACATCACTGTGTGTATTATCTCTGTACTGTGACATCACTGTGTGTATTATCTTGTACTGTGACATCACTGTGTGTATTATCTCTGTACTGTGACATCACTGTGTGTATTATCCCTGTACTGTGACATCACTGTGTGTATTATCTCTGTACTGTGACATCACTGTGTGTATTATCCTGTACTGTGACATCACTGTGTGTATTATCCTGTACTGTGACATCACTGTGTGTATTATCCCTGTACTGTGACATCACTGTGTATTATCCAGTACTGTGACATCACTGTGTGTATTATCCTGTACTGTGACATCACTGTGTGTATTATCCTGTACTGTGACATCACTGTGTGTATTATCTCTGTACTGTGACATCACTGTGTGTATTATCCTGTACTGTGACATCACTGTGTGTATTATCCTGTACTGTGACATCACTGTGTGTATTATCTCTGTACTGTGACATCACTGTGTGTATTATCCTGTACTGTGACATCACTTTCTGTATTGTCCTGTACTGTGACATCACTGTGTGTATTATCCTGTACTGTGACATCACTGTGTGTATTATCCTGTACTGTGACATCACTGTCTGTATTGTCCTGTACTGTGACATCACTGTGTGTATTATCTCTGTACTGTGACATCACTTTGTGTATTATCCCTGTACTGTGACATCACTGTGTGTATTATCCCTGTACTGTGACATCACTGTGTGTATTATCCCTGTACTGTGACATCACTGTGTATTATCCTGTACTGTGACATCACTGTGTGTATTGTCCTGTACTGTGACATCACAGTGTGTATTATCCCTGTACTGTGACATCACTGTGTGTATTATCCTGTACTGTGACATCACTGTGTGTATTATCTCTGTACTGTGACATCACTGTGTATATTATCTCTGTACTGTGACATCACTGTGTGTATTATCTCTGTACTGTGACATCACTGTGTATTATCCTGTACTGTGACATCACTGTGTGTATTGTCCTGTACTGTGACATCACAGTGTGTATTATCCCTGTACTGTGACATCACTGTGTGTATTATCCTGTACTGTGACATCACTGTGTATATTATCCTGTACTGTGACATCACTGTGTGTATTATCTCTGT
Source organism: Leptodactylus fuscus (assembly GCF_031893055.1). Lineage (NCBI taxonomy): Eukaryota > Metazoa > Chordata > Amphibia > Anura > Leptodactylidae > Leptodactylus > Leptodactylus fuscus. The sequence continues at coordinate 211,650,640 of NC_134268.1, read as the reverse complement.
ACTGTGACATCACTGTGTGTATTATCTCTGTACTGTGACATCACTGTGTGTATTATCCCTGTACTGTGACATCACTGTGTGTATTATCTCTGTACTGTGACATCACTGTGTGTATTATCCCTGTACTGTGACATCACTGTGTGTATTATCTCTGTACTGTGACATCACTGGGTGTATTATCCTGTACTGTGACATCACTGTGTGTATTATCCTGTACTGTGACATCACTGGGTGTATTATCCTGTACTGTGACATCACTGGGTGTATTATCCTGTACTGTGACATCACTGTGTGTATTATCTCTGTACTGTGACATCACTGTGTGTATTATCCCTGTACTGTGACATCACTGTGTGTATTATCGCTGTACTGTGACATCACTGTGTGTATTATCCTGTACTGTGACATCACTGTGTGTATTATCTCTGTACTGTGACATCACTGGGTGTATTATCCTGTACTGTGACATCACTGTGTGTATTATCTCTGTACTGTGACATCACTGTGTGTATTATCTCTGTACTGTGACAACACTGGGTGTATTATCCTGTACTGTGACATCACTGTATGTATTATCTCTGTACTATGACATCACTGTGTGTATTATCTCTGTACTATGACATCACTGTGTGTATTATCCCTGTACTGTGACATCACTGTGTGTATTATCGCTGTACTGTGACATCACTGTGTGTATTATCTCTGTACTGTGACAACACTGGGTGTATTATCCTGTACTGTGACATCACTGTGTGTATTATCCTGTACTGTGACATCACTGTGTGTATTATCCCTGTACTGTGACATCACTGTGTGTATTATCCCTGTACTGTGACATCACTGTGTGTATTATTCCTGTACTGTGACATCACTGTGTTTATTATCCCTGTACTGTGACATCACTGTGTATTATCCTGTACTGTGACATCACTGTGTGTATTATCCCTGTACTGTGACATCACTGTGTGTATTATCCTGTACTGTGACATCACTGTGTGTATTATCTCTGTACTGTGACATCACTGTGTGTATTATTCCTGTACTGTGACATCACTGTGTGTATTATCCTGTACTGTGACATCACTGTGTGTATTATCTCTGTACTGTAACATTACTGTGTGTATTATCTCTGTACTGTGACATCAGTGTGTGTATTATCCCTGTACTGTGACATCACTGTGTGTATTATCCTGTACTGTGACATCACTGTGTGTATTATCCCTGTACTGTGACATCACTGTGTGTATTATCTCTGTACTGTGACATCACTGTGTGTATTATCTCTGTACTGTGACATCACTGTGTGTATTATCCCTGTACTGTGACATCACTGTGTGTATTATCCTGTACTGTGACATCACTGTGTGTATTATCCTGTACTGTGACATCACTGTGTGTATTATCCTGTACTGTGACATCACTGTGTGTATTATCCCTGTACTGTGACATCACTGTGTGTATTATCTCTGTACTGTGACATCACTGTGTGTATTATCTTGTACTGTGACATCACTGTGTGTATTATCCCTGTACTGTGACATCACTGTGTGTATTATCTCTGTACTGTGACATCACTGTGTGTATTATCCCTGTACTGTGACATCACTGTGTGTGTTATCTCTGTACTGTGACATCACTGTGTGTATTATCCTGTACTGTGACATCACTGTGTGTATTATCTCTGTACTGTGATATCACTGTGTGTATTATCCCTGTACTGTGACATCACTGTGTGTATTATCTCTGTACTGTGACATCACTGTGTGTATTATCTCTGTACTGTGACATCACTGTGTGTATTATCCTTTACTGTGACATCACTGTGTGTATTATCTCTGTACTGTGACATCACTGTGTGTATTATCTCTGTACTGTGACATCACTGTGTGTATTATCTCTGTACTGTGACATCACTGTGTGTATTATCCTGTACTGTGACATCACTGTGTGTATTATCCTGTACTGTGACATCACTGTGTGTATTATCTCTGTACTGTAACATCACTGTGTGTATTATCCTGTACTGTGACATCACTGTGTGTATTATCCTGTACTGTGACATCACTGTGTGTATTATCTTGTACTGTGACATCACTGTGTGTATTATCTCTGTACTGTGACATCACTGTGTGTATTATCCCTGTACTGTGACATCACTGTGTGTATTATCTCTGTACTGTGACATCACTGTGTGTATTATCTTGTACTGTGACATCACTGTGTGTATTATCTCTGTACTGTGACATCACTGTGTGTATTATCCTGTACTGTGACATCACTGTGTGTATTATCCCTGTACTGTGACATCACTGTGTGTGTTATCTCTGTACTGTGACATCACTGTGTGTATTATCCTGTACTGTGACATTACTGTGTGTATTATCTCTGTACTGTGATATCACTGTGTGTATTATCCCTGTACTGTGACATCACTGTGTGTATTATCTCTGTACTGTGACATCACTGTGTGTATTATCTCTGTACTGTGACATCACTGTGTGTATTATCCTGTACTGTGACATCACTGTGTGTATTATCTCTGTACTGTGACATCACTGTGTGTATTATCCTGTACTGTGACATCACTGTGTGTATTATCCTGTACTGTGACATCACTGTGTGTATTATCCTGTACTGTGACATCACTGTGTGTATTATCTCTGTACTGTGACATCACTGTGTGTATTATCCTGTACTGTGACATCACTGTGTGTATTATCCCTGTACTGTGACATCACTGTGTGTGTTATCTCTGTACTGTGACATCACTGTGTGTATTATCCTGTACTGTGACATTACTGTGTGTATTATCTCTGTACTGTGATATCACTGTGTGTATTATCCCTGTACTGTGACATCACTGTGTGTATTATCTCTGTACTGTGACATCACTGTGTGTATTATCTCTGTACTGTGACATCACTGTGTGTATTATCCTGTACTGTGACATCACTGTGTGTATTATCTCTGTACTGTGACATCACTGTGTGTATTATCCTGTACTGTGACATCACTGTGTGTATTATCCTGTACTGTGACATCACTGTGTGTATTATCTCTGTACTGTAACATCACTGAGTGTATTATCTCTGTACTGTGACATCACTGTGTGTATTATCCTGTACTGTGATATCACTGTGTGTATTATCCCTGTACTGTGACATCACTGTGTGTATTATCTCTGTACTGTGACATCACTGTGTGTATTATCTCTGTACTGTGACATCACTGTGTGTATTATCCTGTACTGTGACATCACTGTGTGTATTATCCCTGTACTGTGACATCACTGTGTGTATTATCCCTGTACTGTGACATCACTGTGTGTATTATCTCTGTACTGTGACATCACTGTGTGTATTATCTCTGTACTGTGACATCACTGTGTGTATTATCTCTGTACTGTGACATCACTGTGTGTATTATCCTGTACTGTGACATCACTGTGTGTATTATCCTGTACTGTGACATCACTGTGTGTATTATCCCTGTACTGTGACATCACTGTGTGTATTATCTCTGTACTGTGACATCACTGTGTGTATTATCTTGTACTGTGACATCACTGTGTGTATTATCTCTGTACTGTGACATCACTGTGTGTATTATCCCTGTACTGTGACATCACTGTGTGTATTATCTCTGTACTGTGACATCACTGTGTGTATTATCTTGTACTGTGACATCACTGTGTGTATTATCTCTGTACTGTGACATCACTGTGTGTATTATCCTGTACTGTGACATCACTGTGTGTATTATCCCTGTACTGTGACATCACTGTGTGTGTTATCTCTGTACTGTGACATCACTGTGTGTATTATCCTGTACTGTGACATTACTGTGTGTATTATCTCTGTACTGTGATATCACTGTGTGTATTATCCCTGTACTGTGACATCACTGTGTGTATTATCTCTGTACTGTGACATCACTGTGTGTATTATCTCTGTACTGTGACATCACTGTGTGTATTATCCTGTACTGTGACATCACTGTGTGTATTATCTCTGTACTGTGACATCACTGTGTGTATTATCCTGTACTGTGACATCACTGTGTGTATTATCCTGTACTGTGACATCACTGTGTGTATTATCTCTGTACTGTGACATCACTGTGTGTATTATCTCTGTACTGTGACATCACTGTGTGTATTATCCTGTACTGTGACATCACTGTGTGTATTATCCCTGTACTGTGACATCACTGTGTGTGTTATCTCTGTACTGTGACATCACTGTGTGTATTATCCTGTACTGTGACATTACTGTGTGTATTATCTCTGTACTGTGATATCACTGTGTGTATTATCCCTGTACTGTGACATCACTGTGTGTATTATCTCTGTACTGTGACATCACTGTGTGTATTATCTCTGTACTGTGACATCACTGTGTGTATTATCCTGTACTGTGACATCACTGTGTGTATTATCTCTGTACTGTGACATCACTGTGTGTATTATCCTGTACTGTGACATCACTGTGTGTATTATCCTGTACTGTGACATCACTGTGTGTATTATCTCTGTACTGTAACATCACTGAGTGTATTATCTCTGTACTGTGACATCACTGTGTGTATTATCCTGTACTGTGATATCACTGTGTGTATTATCCCTGTACTGTGACATCACTGTGTGTATTATCTCTGTACTGTGACATCACTGTGTGTATTATCTCTGTACTGTGACATCACTGTGTGTATTATCCTGTACTGTGACATCACTGTGTGTATTATCCCTGTACTGTGACATCACTGTGTGTATTATCCCTGTACTGTGACATCACTGTGTGTATTATCTCTGTACTGTGACATCACTGTGTGTATTATCTCTGTATTGTGACATCACTATGTACATTCGCTGCCTGTATAAGACAGAACTAATTTATCACACGATTTCCATGTCTGCTTAGTAAGGTCAAGCTCCATATTTAACTAATATTGTCTCTATTGTCTCCTTTATTTGTCTGATACTTTGTCATCAGTTTTTTATTCTCTTATTTTTTGGCACTGTAAAGTATTATATTGGTAACTGGAAACCACCAACAAGCAGTGTAATTACTGATGATAGATCCCATTGTTGTTTTGTTCTAACTGTGGCTTGAGTGAATATACAGGATACTGCAAAACAAGTGCCCATGAAGACTTAATAACCGCCATATACTGTGTCTAGTGCAGGTCATAAGGGGTTGGCGCAGACAGAAAATCTCTTTGCATTCTTTCACCGTGCTCCATCATCTTAGATACAACAGGATATATCAATTGTGCCTGGAGTATCCTTATAAGATGGTAATGAGCCTTGAAGTCCATCCATTACTGCTCACCATTATGCTCTCTTAATAAGGGTAGATTATAAGAATTACAGATCTGTCAACAGCAACTTGTTGATGGTTTCTATGCAGCAACAGTCATCACTTCTATGACCAAGATGCTGAATGTATATTACCAATATAATCAAGGCTGAAAACTAGAGGTGATTCCAAGGCTTTGTATAATGTCTGATAGGTGGGGGCCAATACCATCCAGTTCCAGTGCCCACCAACATAGTGGTGCTAGGTGTCGGACCTCCACTGGTCAGGTCTATCCCAAGGATAGGACATCGATATAAAATTCCAATGCAATGACTTTACATTTTGGAGGCACGCTGTAAAACCAGCTACAATCTCAGCGCAATATAGTTCAAGGACAATACATCTAAACTATTCCTCCGCTGTCCCCCCTCCGTTGTTCTGTCCTCTGCATGTACCGTTCTGTATGATAAGGAAAGATCTGGCCGGGAAACTGGTGTGAAAAAAATTATATAGGGTTAAAAATAGCCGTGGTCTCGTGGAGCGGAGGTCTTCTTGGGTGACCTTGAGGTTGAAGATCTGTAGAGTATCAAAGTAATGGGTGCGCCTGAGGAAGACCAGATCTGTATGTGCTAGGGACTCGATGAGTGATGAAGTCCTGGACTCATACCAATGTACGGATCAAAAAGTCTCACTATAGGCCAGGCTGGCCCATGTCTTGTCTTACCATAGTACCATAGTTTGTATTACACTTGGTCTTTGAGTATGTTTTCATATTTCAAAGATAACTAATATAGTTAGAGACCGAGGTGGTGGGACACATTCAGAGGCCACCATATTGGGCAGAGCTGTGTGCCTAGAGGACAAGGAGCTTCAGTAGTTCTTTGGTACCTCCAAACCTCTAACCACCTTAGACATATGGTTGTGATACTTTCGTTCCTTTTTCACTCATCCATTGTTTGCCATCATTGCAGAGACCACATCCTAGTGCAGGTCCTTAAAGTCTACTATAATAGGGAAAAGACCAACAAGGACTAGCCCACCTTTCTTCAGGAGACCTGTATCTCTTAAACCATAAGCTGTACGGGTCATACTTTTGGTTCTACGGGACATTCTACTGGTTCTATGGGACGTTCTACTGGTTCTACGGGACGTTGAAGTCATTTTGTCCACTTCTTACCCAACCTTAGATGTAAATGATGTAATACTGGCCATAGACAAGAGATAACGCAAACCCCAAAACAGTCTTCTCCTACTTACTGGCCATGTTCTTTTGACTGGTATTGGGTCTTAACCCTAAGTCTACATCACAATAAATCTCCTTCAAAATGAGTTCTCTGCACTCTTCTTTCCCTTAGGAAGACCCTACAGCCCTGCACCATAGCATAACCACCATGTCAATTTTTTGGTTGATTTCCAAGCCACTTTCTTCCAAGGTTATAGGCTTGGAGCAGAAGTTGATGTTGAAACCATGGTCCTCATCAGAAATATCTTGGCTCCATATGGTTAGGACCACCAGAACTCCCAATCATGTCAATAAATTTGCAAGCTATACAAAATTGTGTACACTTAGTGGACACTTGTGGAAGGCTATCATATTGTACCACTGAAGGATACACACCCATTGATATTGAAATGAAGGGGAACAGGGCTCTCTGTTCCCACTACCCTTAGAGGTTTTGTACATAGCCACCATTGGGAATTGTACCGTGCTTGATGGGAAGAATAGTGCGATTCATCAAAATGAGGGACATTGTGGCAAAACCCGACGCGTTTTATTGAAAGCCAATGTGGTTTATCAGGCTCAGTTGGTGTCCATCACAACCTAACGTACTGTGTATACTGTTTTTGCCCCGTGGGCTGAGAATTGCCAGCTTTACATTGACACAAAGTCGATCACTTCACCACTTTTCCCTGAAGATTTGAGAGTCTCTGTAAGGGGGTTCCTTGTACCAACAAACCGTGTGGAAATTCTGATGCACGTGAAGCTAATACATTAAGCAGCGACATAAAAACATTCCCACGTTTCAAGGGTTTTATTCAGATTCCCCGGCCGGCTATGCTTACATAACGGCAGTACACAATCCATAATGCCCAGCTGGAGTTTGCTCATTTGATGACCAAACCATTCCCTCTATGGCCCGAGAAGAGAACTTGACACGGGGCCAAAAATATGAGTTATGAGGGTCTCAATTCACGGCCTGTAATTCCGTCCATCTAGGTATTTTCTATTCACATTTCGTTTCCTAGCCATATCTTATTCACCAAAGTCTGACAAGTCTCCAGGCAATTAAAAGGACTTTTAGCTCCTGCAAAAGATATTTGCAGGTGCAAAGTAAAGGATCTAAACCAGACAAAATTAGCTCATTTCTTAAAAAACATTCACATATTTCTAGGTAGAATCACCTCATTATTTCCAGAACTTATTGCTCACTGTCTATGAATAGTAAAATTTGATAATATTAGCTCTGTCTAGCAGTGGCGTCACCAGGCGCGGGCACCGGAGATCGCCCCCTTTTAATTACATGTGCACCCCCAGGACCATTGGGTTACAAATGCTTTGCCTCGGGATAGGTGATAAGTGTCTGGTACGGTTGAGCCGATCTTGAGATTTCAAGATCGATTTTAAAATCCGATTTCCGATCATTTTCTATCCGATCTCGATCCCAATCTTGATCGTGAAATTTGCTCGATCGCCGATTGGAATCCGATCTTTTACGATCCCGATCCTCAACCCTAGCCAATGCTTCTCTATGGGAAACGTCACTTTTAGAGTTGAGCCGATCTTGAGATAACCTCCGATCTCGATCCCGCTGGAAAAGATCGGGTTGGAATGCCGATCGCGATCGTGAAATTTACTCGATCGCCGATCGGAATCCGATCTTCTCCAATCCCATTCACTCAACCCTAGTATCTGGTCATTGAGGGTTTGATTGCTGAAACTCCAATGATTCTTAGAACGAGGGTCCAAGGTAGTATTGGATGAACCTCTTGCAAATATTTGTGAGGTTTGCTTGTAAGTTAGTTTTGAACCTAACTTACTATTACACTCGGAGATGTTGTGTGTTGAGACCCCAGAATATAATAAGGGCCCCAGAATATAAGGTTATGGTCAGGTTTTGTGCTTAAACATAACAAATAGTCATACTAACCTCTGCTGGACTCAGTCGTGTTATCCGTTCTGGGTCCCTGTCCTCCTGTCCTCCTCTTCTGACCTCCTGAATGACACTAGTGGCCCAGGGGTACCCTTAAGACCAGTGATTGGGGTGCACCAACATCATGACACTTGCATTTAAGCAAAGAACTGCCACGGTAACCCCAGGAGACTGTATGTGGGAGGAGAGGGAGACTTCCTCCTTACAGATATGCTGCTGAAAACAGGGTGCTTCAGTGAATTAAATGGTTGTACTTGCTGCTTGAAAGTGCTTTCTTGTGTTTCTCATTAACTTTTCAGTAAGCAGAATTAGACTTTCCTTTACTACTAACCTAGAACTGTGTAGATGTAAAGTCCCTGGACAAGGCAGAATGGCTTGCAGTCAACCAAGACCCGGGGATCATGTTTTGACAGTCCTTTCCTAGCTACAGCCATGAACATTTCACCTTGGTCGTAGAGTAGTTCTAGAAGATACCTGAATCCTTTCCTTTGACTTGGTTTTATTTAAGACTTAGAACGTGGCTGATCAGCTGAGTGGCTTCTATGGCTGATCAGACGCAGAATCCGTGGCAAGATCGAGCAGGACTCTTATTTTTTTCAGGGTCCTGCTTTGATCTCTGCCTTCCATTGTATACAATGGAAGACAAATTCTGGGAAGAATTTGCCCATGATTTTGAGGCAGAATCTGCTCCAAAATCAGCGCCAATTTCCTATGTGTGAAAATACCTGAAGATTGTAACTTAACTAAACTGCAAATAAAGGGTAGCCTTCCTTAAAGGGATTGTTCTACGTTAGAACATGGCTGCTACGTTCACACAGTGCCGTACCTGGCCATGGGTTGTGTCTGGTATTGCGGATCAGACCCACAGTGAGTGGGCAACCTGTGAACAGGTGTGGTTCCGTTCTTGGAAGAATTCAGCTGCATTTTAGTAATCTTGGACAACTCCTTTAAGACTTTGTGCATGATAAGAGCTTTAATACAGCTGGAGGAAGCAAAGAACTTTCCGTCTCCTTTCTATGTTTCCCTGGAGCCGCATGCATCAGGGAACAGAATGTGTGTGGTAGGAAGGAATATAATAGAACTAAATGACTTTCTGCCAAATTGGACGTCAGCACCTGCTAATGTGCGCAGTAACTTCTCCATTTGTCCTCACGTCTCCCATGTGACATCATAAAGCTCACCACGCCGGGGTCTCCATGTGCTGATCACACATCTGTTGGGGAGAGTTCCATTGACTCCTCTTTATGGGCTAGATCTGATTTATTGTATTTGAGCTCTTTCAAATTAAGGACACAGGCGCAGTTATAAGAATCATGGATTTGGCCATATTGAGCCGCCTTATGTTGCACGTCCATCTTTTACCACCTTGCCAACTTTCTGCATTGATATAATATACTCACTGAACAATTGCTGCAAAACTTGTTCTGCAGTTGACAATGGGTCTCGTCACAAGAGGGCATAAAAGTGCTTTCCCTGCTGCTCTATACAAAGGCTCTCATAGGTTACTTTTGGGTAGTGTACATCTTGGTGACTGCTAAACATGATTCCTTGACACAACGAAAGACATTTTGCCCAGTTAATAGGCTTTGAGAGTGGACGTCATAGGACTGAGAGAAGCAGGATATTTCTGTTCTGACCTAGCTGTTACACACATGGCCAACCCACAATGATCACCAGTAGAGAGGACCATTTGACCCACCGACCATCATGAGCAGCTCCTCTCGTTTCCTTGTCCACCATCCAGACATAGGCGGTGCCTTCTTTACACCACACCATTTCCAGGTGTATATCAAGCGAAAATTTGGAGTTTTCCATTACGTGTCCTGCCATTGACAGCCAGCCACCATCGCCTGGACTGCTATGGACTGGAACTGCATCGCTTGTAGTGACAAATCCAGGTACAGTCTATAGAAATATATAGAGTTCAAGAACTTCTCCACGGAGGGTCCTCTGGTTTTCTGTTGGGCAGGTGCGACCTTGAAGGAGATGTTAGATAACCAGTGTAGGTCTCCTATCTGATGCCGGAGTGAACTATGCGGAGACGAGAGTAGTCGACTTATCTCAAGGTCTAGAGTAGGTGATGACAAGTTAGGGACACAGTGTAGACAATAGGTGCAGTCATGATGTTCACTTGCATGATGACTTTATATGGCATTTATGGGCTTTTTTCGATGACTTTACAGTCTTTTTATTTCTTGACCTTCATGGCTGATGGCGTCTGGTGATTGATGTGAAACAAAGGCACTCTCATGGCCGTGTACAGTAGAGCTGGGGTAAGGCTTGCTGAAATTCAATGGAATCCATCCAATGTGGTGTTTTTTTACATTCAGAGACTAAAAACCAAACTGAAAACAGAAACCTAATGGTGGTCATGTACATCACATCAATGATGGCTGAACCCAACGATTTTGGCTCAGCTGAATGACAAGTTCATATTCATGGGGGTATCTTGACATTTCCCCAATGGTAGATGTCAAGGAAAAGAAGGATTGGGTAGTTGTATTTCACGAAGCAATTCGGCATAAGCTGGATTTAATATCCCAAATTGTTTGGTTTTTAATACAACTAAAGCGGCCTGCATTGCGGTGAATTATTATATTTGGGGGCTCCTCCGATCCCAGAGTATAATAGGTGGAGGCCCAAGGCAGGTGTAACGAATAAAAAGCGTTTATACTCCCCTTCCTTCACCTCTTTTGGGCCTTCTTGTAGCGGCCAATGGTTTCCTGGAAACATCATGTACAAAAAGTTCCCCTTTGAGGCCATGAAGTCAGTGTGTCCATGTCACAGGTGAGGTCCAATTACAAGTCTCAGCTGCGACCCCGGGTGTATGATGTCACCATTACAGCCTGAGAGAGATGGACACTGTCACTGTGAGGAGGCCAAAAAGAGGTGAGGGAAGGGGAGTATGGATTTTCTCTCACACCATCCCTGGGCCTTTGAAGAGACCACATACTGTAATAATTTCACTTCCAGTTGTATCCACCTGAAATGAATCAGGGACTCGAGCCAGCCAAACCCGAAACTAAACAAATCTTGGGAGGTTTGCACATTCCTACCTATACCCAGTCTTTAGAGCAATGAAGGCACTGCCATTGCTCCAAAGAGGTGACAAAAAAAACCCTGTATCCTGGATACAGATTAGAGGAACACTATTTGATTCAGGTGACAGTAACCTATCTATCTGCAGGGCTGGGGTGATATGCTGGGTCTGGTGACAGTAACCTATCTATCTGCAGGGCTGGGGTGATATGCTGGGTCTGGTGACAGTAACCTATCTATCTGCAGGGCTGGGGTGATATACTGGTTCTGGTGACACTAACCTATCTATCTGCAGGGCTGGGGTGATATGTTGGTTCTGGTAACACTAACCTATCTATCTGCATGGCTGGGGTGATATGCTGGTTCTGGTGACAGTAACCTATCTATCTGCAGGTTTGGGGTGATATGCTGGGTCTGGTGACAGTAACCTATCTATCTGCATGGCTGGGGTGATATGCTGGGATCTGGTGACAGTAACCAATCTATCTGCAGGTTTGGGGTGATATGCTGGGTCTGGTGACAGTAACCTATCTATCTGCCAGGCTGGGGTGATATGCTGGTTCTGGTGACACTAACCTATCTATCTGCATGGCTGGGGTGATATGCTGGGATCTGGTGACAGTAACCTATCTATCTGCCGGGCTGGGGTGATATGCTGGGTCTGGTGACAGTAACCTATCTATCTGCCGGGCTGGGGTGATATGCTGGGTCTGGTGACAGTAACCTATCTATCTGCCGGGCTGGGGTGATATGCTGGTTCTGGTGACAGTAACCTATCTATCTGCCGGGCTGGGGTGATATGCTGGGTCTGGTGACAGTAACCTATCTATCTGCCGGGCTGGGGTGATATGCTGGTTCTGGTGACAGTAACCTATCTATCTGCCGGGCTGGGGTGATATGCTGGTTCTGGTGACACTAACCTATCTATCTGCAGGGCTGGGGTGATATGCTGGGATCTGGTGACAGTAACCTATCTATCTGCAGGGCTGGGGTGATATGCTGGGATCTGGTGACAGTAACCTATCTATCTGCAGGGCTGGGGTGATATACTGGGTCTGGTGATAGTAACCTATCTATCTGCAGGGCTGGGGTGATATGCTGGTTCTGGTGACACTAACCTATCTATCTGCAGGGCTGGGGTGATATGCTGGGTCTGGTGACAGTAACCTATCTATCTGCAGGGCTGGGGTGATATGCTGGTTCTGGTGACACTAACCTATCTATCTGCAGGGCTGGGGTGATATGCTGGGTCTGGTGACAGTAACCTATCTATCTGCAGGGCTGGGGTGATATACTGGTTCTGGTGACACTAACCTATCTATCTGCAGGGCTGGGGTGATATGCTGGGGTCTGGTGACACTAACCTATCTATCTGCAGGGCTGGGGTGATATGCTGGGGTCTGGTGACACTAACCTATCTATCTGCATGGCTGGGGTGATATGCTGGTTCTGGTGACAGTAACCTATCTATCTGCAGGTTTGGGGTGATATGCTGGGTCTGGTGACAGTAACCTATCTATCTGCATGGCTGGGGTGATATGCTGGGATCTGGTGACAGTAACCAATCTATCTGCAGGTTTGGGGTGATATGCTGGGTCTGGTGACAGTAACCTATCTATCTGCCGGGCTGGGGTGATATGCTGGTTCTGGTGACACTAACCTATCTATCTGCATGGCTGGGGTGATATGCTGGGATCTGGTGACAGTAACCTATCTATCTGCCGGGCTGGGGTGATATGCTGGTTCTGGTGACAGTAACCTATCTATCTGCAGGGCTGGGGTGATATGCTGGGATCTGGTGACAGTAACCTATCTATCTGCAGGGCTGGGGTGATATGCTGGGTCTGGTGACAGTAACCTATCTATCTGCCGGGCTGGGGTGATATTCTGGTTCTGGTGACACTAACCTATCTATCTGCATGGCTGGGGTGATATGCTGGGATCTGGTGACAGTAACCTATCTATCTGCAGGGCTGGGGTGATATACTGGGTCTGGTGATAGTAACCTATCTATCTGCAGGGCTGGGGTGATATACTGGGTCTGGTGACACTAACCTATCTATCTGCAGGACTGGGGTGATATGCTGGGTCTGGTGACAGTAACCTATCTATCTGCAGGGCTGGGGTGATATGCTGGTTCTGGTGACACTAACCTATCTATCTGCATGGTTGGGGTGATATGCTGGGTCTGGTGACACTAACCTATCTATCTGCAGGGCTGGGGTGATATGCTGGGTCTGGTGACAGTAACCTATCTATCTGCAGGGCTGGGGTGATATACTGGTTCTGGTGACACTAACCTATCTATCTGCAGGGCTGGGGTGATATGCTGGGTCTGGTGACACTAACCTATCTATCTGCAGGGCTGGGGTGATATGCTGGGTCTGGTGACAGTAACCTATCTATCTGCAGGACTGGGGTGATATGCTGGTTCTGGTGACTCTAACCTATCTATCTGCAGGGCTGGGATGATATGCTGGGTCTGGTGACAGTAACCTATCTATCTGCAGGGCTGGGGTGATATGCTGGGTCTGGTGACAGTAACCTATCTATCTGCAGGACTGGGGTGATATGCTGGGTCTGGTGACACTAACCTATCTATCTGCAGGACTGGGGTGATATGCTGGGTCTGGTGACACTAACCTATCTATCTGTGGGGCCGATAGATATACCCTAATACTTCTCATATCTGCCCCCAGCAGTAAATAATATAAGGTTTCAGCTTTTGGTTGTAAACAAGACTGTTCCCATTCACTGACAGCAAACAAGGCTCTTGACAACAGCGAAAACACAAACCATATTAGAAAGTTGTCGCCCTTCCAGAAGTATGGAGATGTCATACACCCACGTGACAAGATAACCAAGACCATATCACATACAGACCCCCTACAATTCCTCGTCCTGGGAGGGCGTCCAACAAAAACCTATAAATAGATTCCCATTACCCTCTTATGCAACATGAACATTAAACAGACGCGTCTTTTGTTCTCAGTCGGGTATATAAAGCTCCTATGTACACAAACAAAGCACAGAGTACGTATTCAGACTATTGTGCCTCCCTTTAGTGTGGTTTTACACAGTTCCTGAATGCCCAGGGGGGCAATGAGGCATTACGCAGCACATAATATACTGCGGTTCAATGGCACTCCAGGGAGAGCGCGCCCGTGCGCGGAGCCCATGCAATGGCGAGAAGAAGGCACTGACTCCGTGTAATGGGTAAACACTTGACCAGATTACCTAAAGCGTTTCGGGAAGTTTAGGCTGCCGGTAATTGTAGGCTACACTTGCACCCCCTAACCGCACAGGGTACCGCGTGTTCCTTTGCAGCCCACGAACTAATGGAGGCTTCAGATTTTTCCAAGTGGGCATCTTATCCCGGACCCCATACTTATATCCTACATCATAGTGACCCATCCAGGCCGTAAACTGCAGCTGAAGACTCTACCGTCATTACCGCCGAGGCCGAGGGCCATGGACGGATTTGTAACTTTTTTTTTACAGAGCCCCAGAGGCCGGTATCTGTTCTCCGATCGAGTATGTGTGTGGGCTAAGGAAGCAGACGGAGATGAAAAATAACATTTCCACGTATGTAGAAGTCTTACACCATTCCAAGCCCAGGATAGGCTCCCGCTCACATAGAAAGGGAATTATATATCGAAGTGATATTTTTCCGGAATCTGGCACGCTCTTAAAGGCGGTGTTTTGTAATAACACATGCAATATATTAGCAATTGTGCTTTGTAGATGAGAAACAATGGATATTAAGAAACATTCCCGGATCGCTGGCCCGGCGCTTTGGCAAGACGGTTTTTAGACTTCAGCTGGACGAGAAGCAAAAGCCTTTTATGGTTTGGCAGTGAAAAGGCTTCAGCTATTCTGCAGGGAGGGGCAGATTAGGAGGGGAAAAAAGTTTCTGGAATTTGGGTCTGTACGAGCCTTGGATTAGTGAAAATGTTGCTTTGTGTTTCGGGGGAAGATAACACGATTTTAGTTTATGGGATTCGGGACTGGCTGAACACTAGGGATGCCATAGCACAAGAAAGCTGTAAGATATACGGGATGTCCTAATCCTCAACAAAAAAACCTGACGCTCTACTGGTTGTACCTGGTACTGCACCTAGCACGGATTGAGCTGGGAAGGGGACTGAGCGATGGAGGTCCAACCCCTACTGAGCGAAGGATCGGTCAGTAGTGTTAGGGCCCCCGACGTTGTGAAAACACAGATTTTTTTTGTTGCAGATTTTGCTGCGGACAATATCTGGGAAATGTGTCTGTTTCTCAAATTTTTTTTATGTATTTTAACAGCATAACGTATTACTTTAACCCGTTCCTGCTCAGCGCCATACTATTATGTCGCGATGAGCATATAGTTAACATTCAGAGAAGAAATTGTGCGGATACTCCAACTCCAGTGGATTAACCCCCTGCATTCCATGATCACTAGCAATTATGGCATCCAGGGGGTCCAGGGGCAAGATGGCTGGACATTGCACTGGGAATCTGAGATCCCTGCTTCAAGTCAGGGGCCACTATGGGGCATAATACTGTGTGCAGGGGTCACTATAGGGTATAATACTGTGTGCAGGGGCCACTATGGAGCATAATACTGTGTGCAGGGGCCACTATGTGGTATAATACTGTGTGCAGGGGCCACTATGGGACATAATACTGTGTGCAGGGGCCACTATGGGGCATAATACAGTGTGTAGGGGCCACTATGGGGGATAATACTGTGTGCAGGGGCCACTATGGGGCATAATACTGTGTGCAGGGGCCACTATGGGGCATAATACTGTGTGCAGGGGCCACTATGGGGCATAATACTGTGTGCAGGGGCCACTATGGGGCATAATACTGTGTGCAGGGGCCACTATGGGGCATAATACTGTGTACAGGGGTCACTATGGGGCATAATGCAGTGTGTAGGGGCCACTATGGGGGATAATACTGTGTGCAGGGGCCACTATGGGGCATAATACTGTGTGCAGGGGCCACTATGGGGCATAATACTGTGTGCAGGGGCCACTATGTGGTATAATACTGTGTGCAGGGGCCACTATGGGGCATAATACTGTGTGCAGGGGCCACTATGGGGCATAATACTGTGTACAGGGGTCACTATGGGGCATAATATTGTGTTCAGGGGCCACTATGGGGCATAATTCTGTGTACGGGGGCCACTATGGTACATAATACTGTGTTCAGGGGCCACTATGGGGCATAATATTGTGTGCAGGGGCCACTATGGGACGTAATACTGTGTGCAGGGGCCACTATGGGGCATAATACTGTGTGCAGGGGCCACTATGGTACATAATACTGTGTTCAGGGGCCACTATGGGGCATAATATTGTGTGCAGGGGCCACTATGGGACGTAATACTGTGTGCAGGGGCCACTATGGGGCATAATACTGTGTGCAGGGGTCACTATGGGACATAATACTGTGTGCAGGGGCCACTATGGGACATAATACTGTGTGCAGGGGCCACTATGGGGCATAATACTGTGTGCAGGGGCCACTATGGGGCATAATACCGTGTGCAGGGGCCACTTGGTGGGACATAATACTGTGTGCAGGGGCCACTTGTTGGGACATAACACTGTGTGCAGGGGTAGTCAGATGGTTGTGGACTTCAGGTGTGGGGGGTACCATGTCAAATGTTCACCTTGGGGCCCCACCATTCTTAGTTACACCAATATATACAGTCCTATGAAAAAGTTTGGGCACCCCTATTAATCTTAATCATTTTTAGTTCTAAATATGTTGGTGTTTATAACAGCCATTTCAGTTTGATATATCTAATAACTGATGGACACAGTAATATTTCAGGATTGAAATGAGGTTTATTGTACTAACAGAAAATGTGCAATATGCATTAAACCAAAATTTGACCGGTGCAAAAGTATGGGCACCTCAACAGAAAAGTGACATTAATATTTAGTAGATCCTCCTTTTGCAAAGATAACAGCCTCTAGTCGCTTCCTGTAGCTTTTAATCAGTTCCTGGATCCTGGATAAAGGGATTTTGGACAAACAATTCAAGTTCAGTTAAGTTAGATGGTCGCCGAGCATGGACAGCCCGCTTCAAATCATCCCACAGATGTTCAATGATATTCAGGTCTGGGGACTGGGATGGCCATTCCAGAACATTGTAATTGTTCCTCTGCATGAATGCCTGAGGATTTGGAGCGGTGTTTTGGATCATTGTCTTGCTGAAATATCCATCCCCGGCGTAAATTCAACTTCGTCACTGATTCTTGAACATTATTCTCAAGAATCTGCTGATACTGAGTGGAATCCATGCGACCCTCAACTTTAACAAGATTCCCGATGCCGGCATTG
Organism: Leptodactylus fuscus; assembly: GCF_031893055.1. Lineage (NCBI taxonomy): Eukaryota > Metazoa > Chordata > Amphibia > Anura > Leptodactylidae > Leptodactylus > Leptodactylus fuscus. The sequence goes on along the minus strand of NC_134268.1, from coordinate 211,632,808 downwards.
GCCACACAGCCCCAAAGCATGATGGAACCTCCACAAAATTTTACAGTGGGTAGCATGTGTTTTTCTTGGAATGCTGTTTCTTTTTGGACGCCATGCATAACGCCTTTTTTTATAACCAAACAACTCAATTTTTGTTTCCAAAATGAAGCTGGCTTCTCCAAATGTGCTTTTTCATACCTCAGGCAACTCTATTTGTGGCGTACGTGCAGAAACGGCTTCTTTCTCATCACTCTCCCATACAGCTTCTATTTGTGCAAAGTGCGCTGTATAGTTGACCGATGCACAGTGACACCATCTGCAGCAAGATGATGCTGCAGCTCTTTGGAGGTGGTCTGTGGATTGTCCTTGACTGTTCTCACCATTCTTCTTCTCTGCCTTTCTGATATTTTTCTTGGCCTGCCACTTCTGGGCTTAACAAGAACTGTCCCTGTGGTCTTCCATTTCCTTACTATGTTCCTCACAGTGGAAACTGACAGGTTAAATCTCTGAGACAACTTTTTGTATCCTTCCCCTGAACAACTATGTTGAACAATCTTTGTTTTCAGATCATTTGAGAGTTGTTTTGAGTAGCCCATGATGCCACTCTTCAGAGGAGATTCAAATAGTAGAACAACTTGCAATTGGCCACCTTAAATACCTTTTCTTATGATTGGATACACCTGGCTATGAAGTTCAAAGCTCACTGAGGTTACAAAACCAATTTTGTGCTTCAGTAAGTCAGTAAAAAGTAGTTAGGAGTATTCAAATCAATAAAATGATAAGGGTGCCCATACTTTTGCACCGGTCAAATTTTGGTTTAATGCATATTGCACATTTTCTGTTAGTACAATAAACCTCATTTCAATCCTGAAATATTACTGTGTCCATCAGTTATTAGATATATCAAACTGAAATGGCTGCTGCAAACACCAAAATATTTAGAACAAAAAATGATTAAGATTAATAGGGGTGCCCAAACTTTTTCATAGGACTGTATAATGAAAACAAAGTAAATAAACAAACCCGTTTGGTGTCCCCCACTATCCAGCATGATTTATCCCATACAGTGAATGCCATGTAAATAAAATATAACGTAATGTGCAAATTAATGTATTTTGGTCACTTTTTCATATATCCCAAACATTGATTCCAATAGAAAGTACAACTTGTCCCACAAATAAAGAGCCCTGACAGATCTCCTACCACAAAACAGTAGAGAAGTTCTAGGCATCAGAATACAGTGGACTTAGGAAAGCCCTTCATTTTCAAAAAGTTATGTTTTACTTCGCAAAACGGTAAAATCTAATAAAATCAATATAAATCTGTATCGCCATAATCGTAACGATCCACCGGACAAAGCCGCCATGTCATTATTAATGCAGAATGAACTCTGTCAGAACAAAATGCAAAAAATGATGATAGAATTGTGGGTTCTTTCACAGGGACCCCTTAAAAATGTTAATCGAAACATTATATGTACCCCAAAATGGTGGCAAATGAAAGAACATCATGTCACGCATAGAATAAGCCTTCACATAGTGATGTCGTCAGAAAAGTAAAAAAGTTATGAAATTTGGAAGACGAATCATGCGGTCAAGAAAGTAGATTGTGAACTGTTCCCTGCGGAGATCTGGCGGCAAGCACATGGACCCCATTCTAGTCTATGGGGTCCATGTGCTTTCACTGGCACACCGTTTGCAAATGCGTTTGGTATTCCATCGGGGGGGGGGGGGGGGTGCCTATGTGGAACGAACAGAATACAAATTCAGACGTGAACGAGTGGTTAGGTATAATCCTCTTGTAGCAGACGTATCACACCCAACAAGTCTCCGGACTAGGTGTGAGCTTTTTAGGCCTGACATAGACTCATCTTATAAGAATTATTAGGACTTATCCCTGGAATAACCTCAACAGCTGGAATAAACAGGAGACGTGATATTATTGTGCAATGTAAGGCCGGGTGCACACGGAGTATTTTGGCTCGTAATGTGGTACGTAGACGCCGCGGGAGGATTTGCGAGCCGTATACGCTCCCATTGTTTTCAATGGGAGCCAGTACCGTATACGCGGTGCTACTTTGCGGCCGTGATTTTGCGGCGGCCGCAAAATAGCGCCGCGTTTACAGTACCTACTCTCATTGAAAACAATGGGCCCGCAAAATCTCCCGCGGCGTCTACGTACCACATTACGAGCCAAAATACTCCGTGTGAACTCGGCCTAAAATAGTGAAATGGGATGAATGAGGTGGAGACCATGTACCGTAGAGTGGTCATGTTATTTCTAAGAAAGTCTTAAAAGTTCAGTAGAAAGTTGGGAAAGAGTCTATGGAAAACCAAATTCTACTACTATACTAATATAGTAGAACCTCTCCAAAAGACCACCTCTTGAGAAGACCGACCCCTTACGGAGACCATATTTTTCTCGATGGATTTTCTGTTTTCCATGCCAGCCGTCTTCTCTAGATGACCACTTTTTCATGCAATTTTGAGTGGTCATCTCAATGAGGTTTTACTGGTGAGGTCAGAGGACATTGGCATTGGGGTCCAAATAATATGGCCAGTATGGCCAGTAATACATGGCTATAACCTTATATGTTTGCATTATGATTGACCCCTGAACAGGAACATCTCCCCTCTCGTATTCCATTTCCCAGGGGGGTACAACTACATTGGAGGTCGGTATAACACAATCCCTTCCGTTTCTACTGGTCTGAGTGGATGGCGTGTGTATGGCGTGCGTACATGCAAGTAGCAGGATTGTATTGTAGAGTAGCCCAAGGTGATCCCTACAGGGTGCCTGTCCATCCTTCAATGAGTTAATCTAAAATAGACAATCGGATGTTTCCAAAAGAAACGGATTCCAAGATATCTAAAATCAAATGAAAAACACGTTGCTGACTCTCTCCCTACAAATATCCCTCCAAGTCATCGCTCGGCCAGACCGCCCAAGATGTCAGCTCTCTCCATGAGAATATTTATTTACTATCCAGTGGAAAGGTGGAAACGCGTCACATCTCTGTTTTGTGAAATAATTGAGTTAAACTTCCTCAACATGAAATGTTATATTGCACATGGATGTAAATTTACTTACACATCGGGAATTTTCCATGGGAAAATATCTTAAAGGGTATGTTTACTTTCACAACCAATATTGTACAGGCTCCCTTGCTTGGATGTCAGTGTTAAGGGGATATTGTCACTCCTTGGGGAGAGACCACCATATAGGTGTGCGGAGACTTATTAAGCCTTTAGCCCTCCACTTCGCAAAGGTCCATGGGAAGAATATGCAAATCTGTCTTCCATGATGTAATTAGGAAGTCAGCTGCTGCCTCAGTGTTGCAAACCAATAGAGGGCGCTCACTGGAATGTGCAAGCCTGTCTTCCCTGATGTAGTTAGGAACACAGAATTCCAGTACATCGAAACGGCCGTCCTCGATTGAGAGACTATACCTGGTAATAATCCCAGCGTCATTGCAAAACAAAGGCCTCTTGGAAGGTCAAGCATGATGTGAAAGGGAGCAGCCTTTATTGGGTTATTTCACTGGAATTCTGTCTTCCTAACTACATCAGGGAAGACAGGCTTGCACATTCCAGTGAGCGCCCTCTATTGGTTTGCAACACTAAGGCAGCAGCTGACTTCCTAATTACATCATGGAAGACAGATTTGCATATTCTTCCCTTGGATGTCAGTGTGAATCTTACCCTATAGCCAATGGAACCATAAGACAAACCCATAATAAGAATGGAAAGACCTTACAAATAACCTGGATGACAAAAGCTCCTATGTCGCTCTATGTGTCTCCATGGTTACAGACTACCATTATGGCCCACTTGCAGCTGTAGTCATGCTTCTTTCCATCTGTTCCTTTGCTTTATGCTACGATAGGTTTAGTTTGTTAGTATGAAATAGAGAACAGATGAGCAGGGGTATGACGGCAGGATCAGACTACATAGAGTTGGTCTGTAGTCTGTTACCATGAAGACACAAAATCTGCAAAGGAGATTAATTGGATTGATGCAAAAAAAATTGTTTGGTTGCAAAGGTGGAAACCAGAATTTTGAACAAGAATCTACCATAAGGCTGGGTTCACACATGGTTTTTGGACCGGATTTTGAGGCGGAGGCCTCCTCAGAATCCGGTCCAAAAAATGGCCAGCCGCGACTGGATGCCGGTGCAGTGCACCAGCATCCATTCCTGACATTTTGCTCCGGATTAGGCCTAGTTGGGAGGGAGTGTTCGTGCCGCGGAATCCGCGGCAAGAAAGGGCAGGCCACTTCTTTTTTCTGCAAACCCGAAGTCAATGGGAGGCGTTTTTTTGAAGCCGAATTCCATGTCAAAATCCGGACCCCAAGAACCCCATGTGAATTTCCCCTAAAGGCAGGACAAGGCTGTTTTTTGGGCAAGATCTGGGTCTGATGCTGAAATGTATTTTCCAAAACAAGACTTCCCTTTAATATAGAGATATAGAAGCCTCACCATCATCGAGGACCAGACCCTTTAACTAAGTACTGAGTAAATAATTAGCAATATGTTACAGAGGAAAGTGAAACCCTAGAAACCAGTCTACATCAAATCTTACAGTCTCAAACTGGATTAAAGCTAGCATCAGTCTGGAGACTTACTACAAGGTGTGCCCCAAGGGAAACTACCATCGGCATCCACAGCCCCCATCTTCACCATTGTACCAGCCCCTCAGTTATTTTGGTGGAGCCGACTACAGCCACCATGAGCCAACCATGGCCACCTACCTTCTTCTTCCATTCTCCATACGCTCCACCACTGGCCACCTTCTTCTTCCATTCTCCATACACTCCACCACTGGCCACCTTCTTCTTCCATTCTCCATACGCTCCACCACTGGCCACCTTCTTCTTCCATTCTCCATATGCTCCACCACTGTCCACCTTCTTCTTCCATTCTCCATACACTCCACCACTGGCCACCTTCTTCTTCCATTCTCCATACACTCCACCACTGGCCACCTTCTTCTTCCATTCTCCATACACTCCACCATTGGCCACCTTCTTCTTCCATTCTCCATACACTCCACCACTGGCCACCTTCTTCTTCCATTCTCCATCCACTTCACCACTGGCCACCTTCTTCTTCCATTCTCCATACACTCCACCACTGGCCACCTTCTTCTTCCATTCTTCATACACTCCACCACTGGCCACCTTCTTCTTCCATTCTCCATACACTCCACCACTGGCCACCTTCTTCTTCCATTCTCCATACACTCCACTACTGGCCACCTTCTTCTTCCATTCTCCATACACTCCAGCACTGACCACCTTCTTCTTCCATTCTCCATACACGCCACCACTGGCCACCTTCTTCTTCCATTCTCCATACACTCCACCACTGGCCACCTTCTTCTTCCATTCTCCATACACTCCACCACTGGCCACCTTCTTCTTCCATTCTCCACACACTCCACCACTGGCCACCTTCTTCTTCCATTCTCCATACACTCCACCACTGGCCACCTTCTTCTTCCATTCTCCATACACTCCACCACTGGCCACCTTCTTCCATTCTCCATACACTCCACCACTGGCCACCTTCTTCTTCCATTCTCCATACACTCCACCACTGGCCACCTTCTTCTTCCATTCTCCATACACTCCACCACTGGCCACCTTCTTCTTCCATTCTCCATACACTCCACTACTGGCCACCTTCTTCTTCCATTCTCCATACACTCCAGCACTGACCACCTTCTTCTTCCATTCTCCATACACTCCACCACTGGCCACCTTCTTCTTCCATTCTCCATACACTCCACTACTGGCCACCTTCTTCTTCCATTCTCCATACACTCCAGCACTGACCACCTTCTTCTTCCATTCTCCATACACTCCACCACTGGCCACCTTCTTCTTCCATTCTCCATACACTCCACTACTGGCCACCTTCTTCTTCCATTCTCCATACACTCCACCACTGGCCACCTTCTTCTTCCATTCTCCATACACTCCACCACTGGCCACCTTCTTCTTCCATTCTCCACACACTACACCACTGGCCACCTTCTTCTTCCATTCTCCATACACTCCACCACTGGCCACCTTCTTCTTCCATTCTCCATACACTCCACCACTGGCCACCTTCTTCCATTCTCCATACACTCCACCACTGGCCACCTTCTTCTTCCATTCTCCATACACTCCACCACTGGCCACCTTCTTCTTCCATTCTCCATACACTCCACCACTGGCCACCTTCTTCTTCCATTCTCCATACACTTCACCACTGGCCACCTTCTTCTTCCATACTCCATACACTCCACCTCCGGGTTGCTACATCTAGAGATCTCGTTGTTCTCATGATCTTTTCCATAATTTCAAGCCGTTATCAGATAATATATCCTATGAACTCCTAGACAAGTCATCTACACAGACTGATGTCTTCATTCCTAGTGGGTGAGGCGTCTTCTAGAACTCAGGCCTATAGGTATCCAAGGTTTGGCGAGATCCTTCTCTTCTCGGAGTCTGATAGAAGCTATCATGGATGACTGTTCCGTCACATCTTTCTCCATTTCTGTCTCAACTTGGTCCCGATAATTGGAACCAATATGGAGTCTTCACCCTTTTTTAATGCCTTCCACTTGTTTTGTGCATGGGATATTACACCCTAAGCTGATAAGAACAGTAATCTGTATTCACAAGCACAGACGTCTGGGTAAGCTGACACGGCTCTGTCAACAAACCTTCATTGCATTAGTAGCCCATGCACAGCATTTGTTTTGAATATATTTCGCTAATACTGTTTTTGTGAGCAAAGATGGAAAGAAATACAAGCTCTTCCCGGGAGATATCGCTGGCAACGTTGGCAAGAGGGAGATAGAACTGTTCTACTTAACAGACAACACATGCAAATCCCATTATGATATTACATGGGCATTTGTACTGCTGTATCTCCTCCAAATAATAGTATAGAGATGCAAATAGAGGACATCGCATGTAAACAACCTTGTTATAATAACTCAAATTAACCCACCACAAGACTGACCCTATTTAAGCACAATGGGGAAAGCATTTGCATAAATTGCGCGCCTTCTCGGAAACTAGAGTAACTTCAGGAGATCGATCACGTGCAGATGACTGGTTTCCTCCAATGTTAATTTTCCTCTGGAATGTAATTTTTCTGCTTAACGTATTCAAGTCAAGCAAAGTGCAGCTAATATCGGCCAAGAACTACAGTACATTGCCTGCGAGACAAAACAGCGCGACGATCGAGTTCCAGATAATGAATCCACGTAGCGTAACCCGGGCTGCGACGCTCGGAAATTCTGTGCTAACAAGGAGAAAGTAGATTGCAAAGGAACTTGTAAAACTGTCTGACCTGGTTTTGTTCTTGTATAAAATAAAGCCCGCGGGAATATTTATACTCGTAGCCGAGAATTTCTGTTTACGCAACTCATTTTTAGATTGTAAGGAAAAGTAAAACATAAGAATTTATGGATGGGCGTTCAAGAAATGACTCTCCGAGGCTGGATCTAGAAATTGGGAGTATATTAGAAGGAGATATTTTAGGAACACTGTCAGGTCGGTATGGGACGCTAAACCACGCACAGGGACTTATGGATCGGGGGTTGAAGTAATGTCAGCCGTGGCCGCATTAACCAAAAAAAGCTGATGAGTCGGATGGGTGTCATCGGCCTCATCCCTGGTGCGCCTGGTGCTTCAATGAACTGTGCAGGTGCTGGGAGCACCAGAGATGTCCGGCGCATGCGCAATGAAGTTGAGGTGTACTCCTCTGACTTCACAGAAGAACTGCAATGGCGCAGAAGGCGGGTAAGTATAAATGTTATTTATTTCTATGGTGGGCTCAGATGGCATTGAAAGAGGGCTATTCGGGATACTAAACCTTCAGTCTATAAGGATCTGTGGATGGTTTAGTGTCCCAAATCACCCCAATAACTTCCCAAGACTGGGACAAAAACAGTACAGGGTGTTATGGAGTATATAATATGATTAACCAAGTAAGGATTATGTGTTGGTATAAGTTATCCTTGGCTTGAAAAAGGGGTGTATTCCTATATGTGGCATCTATGGTATATCGACAGGATATTCATAGCAGAAAATGAAAATAGCTGCGCATGCGCGACTTACTCTTCACTCACTGCAGCTGTGAAAAGGGGGTTTGGAGGTGTTGTGGGTCGTAAGGGTAGCAATGCCATAAACGGACCAGATGGGGATTCCATTTTAAAGAGTTCTTACGGTAGAAAGTGATGGCGTATCATTAGTATATACCATCATAACATGATTGGTGGCGAACAACGCTGGGTGTATATAATCTTAGAGACTAATGTAACTGTACTTGGTGTGTGAGACAAGGTATGTCATCAGTATTAGATCAGTCAGGGTCTGGGTGTTTCAGCCACCACGTGCCATATAATCAGTATATGGTGGGAATTCAAGTAAATGTGAGTGGGGTTGCAGTTTCAGGTGATACCATTACACAGTATGGACCTGAAGCTGTATACAGTACACTGTAGTGGTGACACCTGGGACTGCAGCTCTGTTCCCACTCGAAAAGGAGCAGAGCTGCTTCCACCAGTATACCTATTATGTAGCTTCTGAAAGTCGAAGCACATGATCGAATTGGGGTCCATTGGGGTCTGATACTGATGACATATCCATCAGGTCATGGACAAGCCCTTTACAGATACTTAGGCGGATAGGGGATAAACTTCACAACTCCATTGGTGATCTGTCCGTAAGGTCCCCCCAGTGATCAGGACAATGGGGAACTAAAAGTCCTCCATGCCTATAAAGAACCAGTGAGCCTGTGTGACTGGTGCTCCATTGCCTACTACATAGAAGTGAATGGAGCACTGATCGTGCAAGTGCACTGATCCTCCATTTATATGGAGAAGGCATGGGAGACATATGTCCCCATTCTCCTGACCACTGGAGGACTCATGCCTAGTATCCATGTGGTATATGTTTTTTTTTCACACGGGTACCTATGGGAGCTGAGCCATGAGACCAGTAACAGACCCTGACCATTGATGCCACTTATTGACTTCAGCAGCCATGCGGTGGCTACTTGTAAACAAGAACTTGATGGACTATCCGGGGATCAGTGCTGGATCGGTGGGTGATTTTTTTTATTTTTATTTTTTATAGGATAGGACAGGATGACTTCTTTAAATCTCCTTCTTTAGACCCATATTGTAAGGACTGACACTGATCAGTAAGTCCATTTGTGCAAACCTGCAGATTTGGCTACAGTTTTGCAAAAATGACCACACGGTGTGACAATATGCCTTTGACAATACGTCTTTTGTGACTAAAACAGTTCGCGGCGTTATTGTTAAAACTGCAATAATCATATACCATTAACAAAAAAAGAAAAAATATTTCAAAAAAAAAATTCTCCACATGATTTTTCCAAAGAAATAGCATGAAAATACACCGCCATCTAACCTGCAAGTCACAAGAATGAGAATGGTCTGTGTTCTTTCAGATTAAGAACAGGGAAAATAACTCCGCGGAGGGGATGTTTTAATGACTTGGTCACCTGGTGTGAGGGAGGGGAGACATCTAAAGGTCTGTGGCTGAACAGATAAGTGAAAGTTTTGGAAGAGAATTCCGCTCTGAATGAGTACCAATTGCTCGCAACGATGTAAATCTCGATGGTGATACTCAGGATCCATAATGTTAGGAGTGTACGTGCGCTCGGCTGATAAGATTATAGTCTCCGACACAATCCACCTAAGCGCTCCATTGATGTCGACTTACCCTTCCCTTAAAGACTGTTATAAGAAGGATGGGTCACCATTAAAACCAGCATGCCATTGTTATCATTAGGATCACGTTATACAAGGCCTGGGAAGACGTGAAGCATCTGCAATGTTTAATGTGCAGATAACAGGGGGGGAAGACATGGCGGAGGCCCCTTACCTTCTGTAACACACATAGGGGATGTCCGCCCCTGTCCTGGTTTTTTGGACATTGCAGAATATCATTATTGGTGATTTTGTATCCTGCAAATATATATATTTTAATACTGGATATTACGGGTGTGAAATCTGTAACAGGGCCGTCATTTAGCAATAATGCGGATGCCTTTTGGGCAGGTGGAGGCGCCATCATGCAGCAACGTGTGAGTGTATGTCATGATTTATAGAGATGAGATGCCCTCACCCATGAAATGTGTCGTGCAGGATGTCGCTGGGTGAGTATGACGTACCTCCAGTGATGGGCAATGGACTTCAGTCAAGTCAGTGACATTATATACAGCTTGACAGCTGATAGTCAGCTTTGCCGGTATGCACCCAGGTTTCCGGAGATATCGGGGGCGTTAGTTTTGGCACCGATATCCCTCTAGGGTAGGTCTTACACCCCACCCTTACAGTGCTCTTGGCTATGGAAAAGCATACCTCCCAACTTGCAAAGGACAGAAAGGGGGACAAAATGTGTGGCACGCTACTCGCACCACTACAAATTTATCTCTGCCCACTTCTACATTGAATCCGCCCATTCTCACCCATTTTTCGTTGTGCCACAACACAGTACAATGCTCCTACAGTCACCCTAAATTTATATGACCCAACATTATGATGTTCCCGGCCAATTGCACCACAGAATGAAGTCTCTCTCCTCGTGCCACAGTTTAAACTGGGGGTAACTAGAAGGGGACATTAAACTGAGGCAGCTGGAGGGGGACATTAAACTAGGAGCAACTAGAGGCAGGCATGTTCCCCTACAGATACACAATTTAGTGTCCTGCTCCAGTTGTCCCGAGTTTAATATCATCCTCCATCTGCCGCCTCAGTTTAACCACTTCCGGACCGCCCATAGACTATAAACGTCCGGGAAGTGGTTGCCTAGTTCTGACAGGACGTACCGGTACATCCAATCAGAACACAGTAGCTGCACAGAGATCGTGCAGCTACTGAAGCTGGGATTGGGCTGTAACTTCAGCCGGAGCTCCCACAGAGATGGCAGGAAAGATTTATTACCTCCCCTGCCTTCTCGATCGCTGTGTATACAGCACTCAATGAGCGCTGTATACACGGCTATGGACGCTGCCATAATTCAGCTGCCCTCTGACCTGGCAGTCACGTGATCCGCAGAGAGCAGAGTCTTATCAGAGCTGCTGGGTCCTACAGGACCCAGATCAGCTCAGTAAGCTGTGTATACAGTGTGCAGGAGGCTGTATTCATTGTATTGCATCTGGGGTTAAATGTAGCAGCCCCAGTTATAGGAGAAATCAGCCTCCCTAACAAAAAAAAAGTGATCAGATGACCCCAGAGGTCTCTTATCACCTTAAGGGGACACAATCTGAAAAAAATATAATAAAAATATAATAAAAAAGTTTTAAAAAAATTAATAATACGCTACTAAAACGCCGTTATTAAAGGTTATAGCCCCACCCCCAACGACACCATACAAAATAAAAAAAACTCTTTTATAAAGTTTTTCAGTGACACTTTGTGTTATTAAATAAAAAAAACATAATAAATTGAAAACCAGACACAATTTCCCTCCTATTTTGTTTATATTTTCCCGGATATAAAAAAATTAAAACACATATGAAAATAAAAACTACATAAAAATAAAGCCCTAGGTGTCCCCCTAATGTTCTGGGTCCCGTGGCAGCCGCTACCCCTGCTACCCCAGTAGTTACGCCCCGTCTTTTAACTATAAATACTGACATGGGAAGTTTTTTTTAACAAATCATCAAAAATATGTTTAACATGAAATCTTAGTTTGAAAAATAGTTAATTATCCAAAGTGAAAATTAAAGGGATCCTATCATTACAATCACTTTTTTTTCTAACTACCACGTAGGAATAGCCTTAAGAAACCTTATTCTCCTACCTTTAGATGTCTTCTCCGCGCCGCCGTTAGGTAGATATTCCGTTTTCCGCCTTTTTGGAAATTAGTTCTCTCGCAGTACTGGGGGCGAGCCCCAGCGCTCAAACAGCACTGGGGGCGTCCCCAGTGCTGCGAGAGAACTCTCTAGTGCCGCCTCCATCTTCTTTAGGAACCTGCCTCTACGTGTCGTCTTCCAGCCTGGCTTTCAATCTTCTACGCATGCACAATCGGATCTGCCAGCGGGCCTCGGGCAGAGCCGACTGCTCCTGCACGTGGCTATTTTTTTGTGGCCGCTTACTACAAGAGCTCGCATAAGTGGCCACAAAAAAAATGATGCACATGCGTAGAAGATTGAAAGCCAGGCCAGAAGATGATGTGTAGAGGTCGGTGAAGAAGGTGGAAGTGGCGCTGGAGAGTTCTCTTGCAGCACTAGGGCCCGCCCCCAGTGCTGCAAGAGAACTCTTTTGCATAAAGACGGAAAACGGAATATCTATGGAATGGCGGTGCAAAGGAGACATCTAAAGGTAGGAGAAGAATAGCCTTTCTTAAGGCTATTCCTACGTGTTAGTTAGAAAAAAAGGGAATCCAATGATAGCATCCCTTTAAAGATTTTGTACATAGAAATTCTGGTTTAAAAAACAGGTGATTTCAACAGTGAAAATTCCGGTATTTACTTCCTATTTTTTTTTTAAATATATGTAAATAGTGACGTGATAGTAAGTGGTAAATTTAAAAAAAGAATCTGAAAAATTACCTAGAACTTAATGTACTAAGTTAATTAATTAGTGATTTAATTTTAGACCCTTTCCACCCCCCGGCCTGACACGTCTCTAGCATTCCCATTCCTTAGAACTCTGTGCCGTCCCTCCTATACATTTATGAATAAATTATAAAGTGGGTGTTACCATCCCCCAGACCGTGTTGAAGAACACACCCCTTTGCCAATAGAAAAGGTAACGCCCATTTGTCAATCCATTGATAAATTTCTAGGAGGAATATCAGAGGAATGGAGAGTAAGAACACAAAGTAATAAGAAGAAAATGATCCAGAATTTTTATGTCAGACCTGTCTGATTTTTAACCGTATAAGGAACCGCATACTGTACGATTTGGGGGCTCGTGCCCTTTTCTGCCTGTGATGTTCCATACCACATTGTGTCCGATGAGAGCGGTATTTTTTTTTTTTTCATCCTTTATCTATTTTTATCACTTTCTTTTCTCCTTATAGGATTTTACAGTCTTAGAACGGCGGCAGATGTCAGACGACAGACAAGCGCGTACAATTTTATGGCAGCAAATTGCAACCTTTACTGTTATCAGGTGATAATAGACTTTCCTTATGTGGCTTATACATGATGGGCAGATCTGCTTATGGGATGTGGAATAAACCATAATAACCCAATATATTATCGGCCGCAGGAATAAATAGGGTTCCGTCACGTATTATTTGCAGTTCTACTCTTCCGACTGTTCCGACAATATATTATTGTTACTGCACCAACCTGATAAATAATGGGTTAATAATTTGGGTTCCTTTCTTGCTTCACCCGTCCTCTTATTATAAGGAACAGGGTGAGGTTAGTGAGACTTGTGCCCACACTAGAATGGCTGATCCTTGTGATTCCATTATATTTCTCCCACCTATGACAAAAGAAAAGCACTGAATTATTCCATGCAAGATGCCAAAATTTCTCCATAGCGCCCTCTATACATATATTTATGTTTTTAAAAAAATTCCATAGATTTATTGTATTTCAATCTGGCCACAAGCCTAACACTTCCTGTTCTGTAGAGATCACTTCATTACCATCACTAGGGATGAGCAAATGGAATTGAAATTTTTGAGGTTTGCCCACAAATTGGTATTCTACAGACTGCAGACTATGGAGGCCAAGAGGAGGTGCGGAGAAATAATAAATACTGGTACACAACTTTCTGCACCTCGCCTGGGTTCCCTCATTGCGTCTGGTGGGCATTCCCCGGAATCTTTGGTTCTCTTCAGGCCTCAGAAGAGACCCCACAGCATAATAATAGCACTTAAGGTTCAGATCGAACAAGTTCAGTTCAAATCAAAACTAGTGGACGACCCTCGGGAATATTTGCAAAACAAATGTTTTCCCATCATTACAATGACAGACAATACCTATATATAAATAACACAGGAAACACCATTAACAATAGGCCTAAGGCCTGGTTCACATCTGCGCCGGTAATCCGTTCGGGCAACCCTTGACCACCCTTGAACGGACTACCAAACGCATGGACAAGCGGTGTGCAGTGAAAGCACACAGACCCCATAGACTATAATGGGGTGCATGTGCATTCCGCACGGTCTCCTTATGGAACATGCAGACAGAAATGTCCGCATGACTCGTTGTGACCGTTCGGAAAGCACACGGACCCCATTATAGTCTATGGGGTCCGTGTGCTTTCACTGCACACCGCTTGCCAATACATTGGGTAGTCCGTTCATGGGGGTCCTCATGTGGACTCCCCCGAATGGATTACCAACGCAGATGTGAACGAGGCCTAAAAATGTCACAGCTCAACTCCCTAATCTCCTGAAAAAAGACCTCTACACAGGTTATAGAGCATGACCAAAAACTTTACCATAGAAGTCAATGACTAATAATCAGATTACAGGTTCTTATGTTCCATGTGGCTGCTGTAAAGCACATCTCTAAATGCTGTTAACAGTAGCTCAGGCAAGATGGCCGCCTATTCATAGAATGTAAAAATGTACATTCAGAATTTTTGACCCTTGTTGCTCCATATTGACAAAAATGGTGATATCTCAGCAATAGAGGCCATCAGTGGCGTAACTAGGAATGGCGGGGCCCCGTGGCGAACTTTTGACATGCCCCCCCCCCCCTACTGACACTGACGTCAAAGACCTCGACCGACCCCCTCCTCGGCACTCTATTATGTCCCTTAGTAAGCCCTGCACACAGTATTATGTCCATTAGTGGCCCCTGCACACAGTATTATGTCCATTAGTGGCCCCTGCACACAGTATTATGTCCCTTAGTAAGCCCTGCACACAGTATTATGTCCCTTAGTGGCCCTGCACACAGTATTATCCCCCATAGTGGCCCCTGCACACAGTATTATCCCCCATAGTGTCCCCTGCACACAGTATTATCCCCCATAGTGTCCCCTGCACACAGTATTATCCCCCATAGTGGCCCCTGCACACAGTATTATGCCCCATAGTGGCCCCTGCACACAGTATTATACCCCATAGTGGCCCCTGCACACAGTATTATGCCCCATAGTGGCCCCTGCACACAGTATTATGTCCCTTAGTGGCCCTGCACACAGTATTATTCCCCACAGTGGCCCCTGCACACAGTATTATCCCCCATAGTGTCCCCTGCACACAGTATTATCCCCCATAGTGGCCCCTGCACACAGTATTATGCCCCATAGTGGCCCCTGCACACAGTATTATGTCCCATAGTGGCCCCTGCACACAGTATTATGTCCCATAGTGGCCCCTGCACACAGTATTATGTCCCATAGTGGCCCCTGCACACAGTATTATGTCCCTTAGTGGCCCTGCACACAGTATTATTCCCCACAGTGGCCCCTGCACACAGTATTATACCCCATAGTGGCCCCTGCACACAGTATTATCCCCCATAGTGGCCCCTGCACACAGTATTATTCCCCATAGTGGCCCCTGCACACAGTATTATCCCCCATAGTGCAAAAAAAACGCAGCGGTAGCGGCTGTCAACGGGCCCCCTAATGGCTCTGGCCCTGTGGCAGTCTCCTCCGCTGCCTCTACGGTAGTTACGCCCCTGGAGGCCGTGAACCACAAGGGGACAGCACCATCACTGGCTGGGTTCTGGTCTCCCTTTAAGAAGATAAGAGTAGGAGACAATAGAAGACATCGAAAGCGGCTCCTTCCCGGCTGAAGTCATTAGACCTTTGGAGACCCCAAGGGAGGTGCTGAGGATTGTAAGGCCAACATGTGGTCACAAGGGCCATCTTGTCCGACCTAAATAGGTAAATATACTTTATTCTATAAGTGACGAAAAACCTGGAATTTCAATAGGTCACTATGGAATTTATCCAAACTAATTAAGGAAACTTTTTCCGAAAAGAAGCTTCCCCTTTAAGTACAAAAACATTTGACGTTGGCAGAGGGGCACATTTTTGGCCTCCGCTGAATCCTGACCGCTTGTGGGGGAGGATATGTGAATGTGGGGGGGCACAAATGGCCTTTATTTCTAGAGATAGTTCCACACTGATCCATTCCGGTGAGGTATTTATCTGCCGAGGCATGAGAAGGAATTCTCTTCGACTCTATCTTTGGAACAATATTGAAATAGCTTTCAATCCTCGTAGACTGTGTCCTGAGATAACAAGCATTATTAGGATACTCCAACATTATTTAGCGCTTTAAGGTTTGTAAACGATAAGGATATGGGACAAGAGGATTAGAAAGTCATTTGAGATAACTACGGGCCTTGAACATTTCCTTACTACAAGACAGAAGAGAGCGAGAGCAGCTACACTGGATCCGCCGAATTCATTAACCAGACTGAACTAATTATGCGTCCTTCCTCGTCCGCCTCTACATGCCACTAAGCAGATTGAGGCAAGCTCAAGAATTAAAAGCCAAATTTCCTTCACTCAGACAGGTCATGGCCTTCATATTACAGCGCGGGGCAAAGGTGAAAACAAGTCTATAAATATTCTCGATGAACCAAATTGTTCCTTTCCCTTGTTAAACTTTTGGTTGTGAAAAATGTTTTCCGACTAATTTTCAAGTTCCATGGACAGTTCGTCAACATCTCAACGGAAACGGTGGGAAATGTCCCCATGATCTCTCTCCGTAGACAGTCTACTGGCAATGATCAATCTGCCACATGGGAGTGGAGGTTGCAAAATATACATTTATAAGGGTTTATACAGTACTCGGTGTGACCTTTGCCCATTGGAGGAGGAGTCCTGGAAGTGATGATCCGGCCCCCGCAGAGCCCTGATCTCATCATCATCCAGTCTCTCTGGAATAACATGAAGTGTAAGAAGGTTTGGAGTAAGCCTACATCCACAGAAGATCTGTGCTTAGTTCTCCAAGATGGCGGTGGGAACAACCTCCCTGCTGAGTTCTGACAAAAAATGTCTACCGAGAAGAAGAATTGATGGAAGGTAAAGGGCAAAGGTCACACCAAATATTGAAGGGATTTACATTTGTCTTTTCTTCATACTAGTGTTCAGGGACTCTGTTGCTCATTTTGTGGATAGTCTTTCACTGATTTCAGGCGGAAACCTGGCGGACCCCATTGTACTCTATGGGGTCTGTGGGTGAACACTTTTTAAGCAGATAACATTTCTGTTTTTCGGGTCCCCAAGTGGCAAACCATCCAATCTGTCCTTTCAAAAAACTCTCCCGGATGAAGATGTTGGTGGAGATAAGGATTAGTTCATTGGATGACAACTAGTTGATCCTTTCATTTTTGGAGAATTATACCAGTAGTAAGGTTGAGCGATCGAGATCGGGAAAGATCGGATCCCGATCGGCGATCGAGCAAATTTCACGGTCGGGATCGGCAGGAAAATGATCAAAAATCGGATTTTGAAATCTCAAGATCGACTCAAACCTACTGTATATATAATATGCAGTTAGGGTTTGAGCAATCGGGATTGCGAAAGATCGGATCCCGATCGGCGATCGAGCAAATTTCAAGGTCGGGATCGGCTGGAAAATTACCGGAAATCGGTTTTTAAAATCGATCCTGAAATCTCAGCCCTAACCAATAGTCTATGGTGGCAACTTTTTGGATTTTCTCAAGTTGCTTCGTTTCACCGAGCCAAGAGTCCATGTGAATGGGCGGATCAGAAGTGATAGCTGGCCAAACAATCATTTCACCGACCGATATCTAAAGTCTATGGTTGGCATTAGAAGAATGATATCCTTCCTGATATTAAGCAGATCACAAATTATCCCGTTATGGGGAAGGTAGGAAGAATCCCCATTATCGGGCATCAGTGAGTGGCTGGCGCAGTGTTGACTTCTGTAGGTACCATCAAGGCGTACCAATGTAAACCTCCAGTCATTAGCAGGCTTAGCTTTTCCAGAGAGTCTCGTAGAACCTTCTATAATTAGGTTCAGCTTGTATTTTTTGATTTTTTTTTTTACCTTCCGTCCTTTCTCGAAGAAACGAGTGTAAAATGTTTTTGAGTTTCTTTTGTGGGCAGGAATTTTCTTGACACTGCGGCTCCTATCTTAAATTGGAAAAAAATTGAAATTCCGCTGGTAGCCTATAAAGTAAAGGAGTAAGTTTTAGGCTTTAAGTGTTTGCTGCAGTTAACTGCAAATTAGCTAAACCATTGCCGTGCTTAAGTTACAGAATCGGCAGCTTTGAAGCAAGCTTTCCCCAGGCCACGAAGACTTATTATTAATGTTATGTGATGTTCCTTCTGCTGCCTAGAAAACGTGAAACACTCTCCGCTTGAATCAGAAACTTTCAAATTTCTAAATAATCTCACGAATATTTTTGTATGACCTCTATTCCTGACACCCTTCTCAAATTTCTATATCTGTTAGCCCTTCTAAGGGTTAGAGTTGGACTCGCTTAACGGAAAACCAGGGGAACTCTTCCTCAACCCAACGTTAGGTTGCCCAACTCTAGAGATGAGCAAACCAGTTTTGACCCAAATTTTTCAAGTGTTTCGGATTTGACTCAAACCTAAAACTTTGAGGGTTTATTTGTCACTACTGGTTCTAACTGAACAAGTATGGCCCGAAACAAATTCTGAAACTACATGAATCTTCAGCAGTTCACCCATCTCCATCTTGGACTCAAAACTTTAGCAAGAGAGGAGACAACGCCATTGGGAGATGACCTTGAGTCAGATAATGACCACAATGGACTTTTAATACAGGGTTCTTGTACACTTTCTGTATTGATAGAGGTCTCTTCAGACCCCAGAGTATTATGATCAGAGGCCCAGGTGAGGTGATTAAACATAATAGTTAGTGTTATTCACCTTTCCTAGGCTCCGGCATGGTTCTTCCTGCCTCTTCTGGTCACAGAGATGTCATGAATGACGTCAGAGCCAACGACTTGGTGCAAAATGTCAGCATAACCCACATGACATTATGCAAGCATCATTTTGTGTCAAGACACTGCCGGCCCAGTGGCCTTGACATTGGCACATGACGAAAAGAGGCGTCTACACTAATAAAAACAACAAACTGCTGGACCAAACTTTATCATATATAATATACCACCCCTCCCTCAGACCAATCCACCCATTAAATAAAACAGGGGCAAGAAGGGTTGGATTGAATTGGCCACAGCAGCCATTTTATTATATATTTATATAACCAAAACATGCTTTTTTATCCCCAGCCACAAAGACAGGCCCAGGGGCACCATATAACCCAGAATGGCAGGTAATAACACAAACGACTCCTTGGGACACCGGCCCAGCAGGAGTCTACAAAATACCGCCAGACTACCCAAGTAATTCAAATAAGGAAATTTGCCCCCCAAGCTTTTCCACCCCCCCATAAATTTTGCCAACAACTCCAAGGATCCCCCACCCTGCCTAACTGCTGCGACAAAAGGAAAGAGAAAAACCTTGAACCACCCAAAAACTAAAGGGCGGGCGGGATCACGATCCTTCCCGCGGCGAAACTGACCGCGGGGAGGCATCGCCGGGAGATATAAAACCTCCCATAACAACTCGCGCCGACTAGGCTCTGCTCCGTAGCAACCTGAGCCTCGTCCTCAAGGCCCTGTCATGGCGGCCTCCACCGACCGCTGCGCCGCGAGCTGCGGCCTTACTATATTGCATATCCCACCAGTTGTCCCAAAGGGAGTTTTCACGGTAATATACATGGCCAATATGCCCTCTGCTGTACAATGAAATCACTGTGTGTATTATCTCTGTACTGTGACATCACTGTGTGTATTATCTCTGTACTGTGACATCACTGTGTGTATTATCCTGTACTGTGACATCACTGTGTGTATTATCCCTGTACTGTGACATCACTGTGTGTATTATCCTGTACTGTGACATCACTGTGTGTATTATCCTGTACTGTGACATCACTGTGTGTATTATCCCTGTACTGTGACATCACTGTGTGTATTATCCCTGTACTGTGACATCACTGTGTGTATTATCCCTGTACTGTGACATCACTGTGTGTATTATCCTGTACTGTGACATCACTGTGTGTATTATCCCTGTACTGTGACATCACTGTGTGTATTATCCTGTACTGTGACATCACTGTGTGTATTATCCTGTACTGTGACATCACTGTGTGTATTATCCCTGTACTGTGACATCACTGTGTGTATTATCCTGTACTGTGACATCACTGTGTGTATTATCTCTGTACTGTGACATCACTGTGTGTATTATCCTGTACTGTGACATCACTGTGTGTATTATCCTGTACTGTGACATCACTGTGTGTATTATCCCTGTACTGTGACATCACTGTGTGTATTATCCCTGTACTGTGACATCACTGTGTGTATTATCTCTGTACTGTGACATCACTGTGTGTATTATCCCTGTACTGTGACATCACTGTGTGTATTATCCTGTACTGTGACATCACTGTGTGTATTATCTCTGTATTGTGACATCACTGTGTGTATTATCCCTGTACTGTGACATCACTGTGTGTATTATCTCTGTACTGTGACATCACTGTGTGTATTATCTCTGTACTGTGACATCACTGTGTGTATTATCTCTGTACTGTGACATCACTGTGTGTATTATCTCTGTACTCTGACATCACTGTGTGTATTATCCCTGTACTATGACATCACTGTGTGTATTATCCCTGTACTGTGACATCACTGTGCCTATTATCTCTGTACTGTGACATCACTGTGTGTATTATCTCTGTACTGTGACATCACTGTGTGTATTTTCCCTGTACTGTGACATCACTGTGTGTATTATCCTGTACTGTGACATCACTGTGTGTATTATCTCTGTACTGTGACATCACTGTGTGTATTATCCCTGTACTATGACATCACTGTGTGTATTATCCCTGTACTGTGACATCACTGTGCGTATTATCCTGTACTGTGACATCACTGTGTGTATTATCCCTGTACTGTGACATCACTGTGTGTATTATCCCTGTACTATGACATCACTGTGTGTATTATCCCTGTACTGTGACATCACTGTGTGTATTATCCTGTACTGTGACATCACTGTGTGTATTATCCTGTACCGTGACATCACTGTGTGTATTATCCTGTACTGTGACATCACTGTGTGTATTATCCCTGTACTGTGGCATCACTGTGTTTATTATCCCTGTACTGTGACATCACTGTGTGTATTATCCCTGTACTGTGACATCACTGTGTGTATTATCCTGTACTGTGACATCACTGTGTGTATTATCTCTGTACTGTGACATCACTGTGTATTTTTAGAGACATAAAAGAATTGTACAATTCATACAAAGCCTCTATTGTGCCGGGATACAGAAGATGATCCTGTTCTTTTGATTGACAACTATGCGGATTTTTGTGCGTCTCAAAAAAAATATTTCCATATGTGTCCCAGATCTATAATTGTAGGTTGGAAGAAAATTATGAATTCTTATTGTAGTGAGACTGACAAAACACAGTAGGATGCGGAATATAAAATGAAGATAATAGCTTCCTGCTGCATCGAACAGACAGGGCTACTTGTACTCGGCTAAATTTTAAGCACTCTGAACAATCCCAGACTCTCGGGACCATTAGCTGTATAGCGCAGCGGGTAGGAATAAGCTTCAGCCAGTCCAGAAAAAGTTACATGAAAACTGGTCTAAATCATAGGCTGACATTCACACTTCGCAATCTCAAAGCAATTAATCTTTAGCTGGCAGAGTGAGCCGACTCAACATGAGCGGGTCTGTATTACTGAGCTCCCTGCTTAATGCTGTGACATCATACTCACTCACTGGGGGGACATGTCTTGCGCTAAAATCCTAAAATTGGAAGGGATAGGGGCAGTGGCATAGATAGAAATCATGGCAAAAGACAGAAATGGGCCCCCTTTAAAAAAAATAAAAAAATAAAAAGAATCCCAAAAGGGGAAAGAAGAGTAATAGTTGTGGAAATAATGTATTTTTTTCTTGGTATTTTTAAGTAGATAAGTAAAGAGGAAAAGAGGGAAGGTAAATATTACTGTTGGTTATTTTTTACCCACGTATCTAATCCTCCGGCGTGTGGTACTGTGTGCAGAGCTGCATATCTAATACTCCGGCGTGTGGTTCTGTGTGCAGAGCTGCATATCTAATACTCCGGCGTGTGGTTCTGTGTGTAGAACCACATATCTAATTCTCCGGCGTGTGGTCTTGTGTGCTGAGGTACGTATCTAATCCTCCGGAGTGTGGTCCTGTGTGCTAAGGTGCATATCTAATCATCCGGCGTGTGGTCCTGTGTGCTGAGGTACGTATCTAATCCTCCAGAGTGTGGTCCTGTGTGCTGAAGTGCGTATCTAATCCTCCAGCGTGTGGTCCTGTGTGTAGAGCCGCATATGTAATTCTCTGGCATGTGATCTTGTGTGCAGACCTGCATATTCATTCCTCTGGAGTTTGATCCTGTGTGCTGAGGCACATATCTAATCCTCTGTGCAGACGTGCGTATCTAATTCTCCAGCGCGTGGTCTTGTGTGCTGAGGTACGTATCTAATCCTCCGGAGTGTGGTCCTGTGTGCTGAGGTGCGTATCTAATCCTCCGGCGTGTGGTCCTGTTTGTAGAGCCGCATATGTAGTTCTCTGGCGTGTGGTACTATGTGCAGATACGCGTATCTAATCCTCCAGCGTGTGGTAATGTGTGCAGACGCGCATATCATACTTTCAGATCTGAGACACCCCTGAATATAATAATGTCACTTCCGGATTGCAAGTGACGAACCCCCAAAGATTTGTGTTTTGGGCTAAAATTTGTGTCGAATCTGGTGGTATACGAACCAGTTGGGTCACCTCTTCTTTTAAACAGTGCATAGAGAGAGCTACCAACCTGATGAATATGGAGACCTTAGAAAGTAATGGATGAGACTGGTGTGTGTAAAAGAATAACTCAGACAGGCCCACGGGCCAGCAGCCCTATAAGCCCACTCCCGCTGAACAGGAACAACGCCCAACCCCGTGTCCATAGTCCCATCAAAGCAAGTCATTCCAGCACTCCGGTCACTGGGACAAGCCCAACATGAGACTCAACATAACATTTAACATCTCCTACACGTTACCCATGGCATAGTGAAAACTAAAAAAACTCCCACAACAGTCATTAGCCCCCCCCCCCCCCCCCCCATGCTTTCCAGACCACAGGACTATCAGCAAATTAAAAAACACAACATGGAATTTAGTATAAGACGACGTGAGATCACAAAACGTGATTGTCTAGAAAAATGAGTACAAATATGAGGGATAAGAAAGACATAAAATCAAAACTTATCATAACAAATAGAATGTATGATCCCTATCAAAATAGATACATATATACAAGCTACACAATAATCTGTAGTAACCACTGAAAACCAATAATACAAAACCAATAGAGTTTATTGGGGCCAAACATTACAGAATCGGGAAGCGTATTGGATTCTGCAGCTCGATACTAACTGTGAATTCACGTTGTGAGATTTTTGGTTTTATATCTCGATTTTTCGGCACTTGGTTTCTTCTTATTTGCATGTTTGTCTCGAATGATCGCCTCCCGATCACTTGTTTTGTTGGCATCTCCTACAGTCTTATATTAAATTCCATGTTGTGCTTTTCTAATTTACTGGGAGTCCTGTGGTCTGGAGGCGATGGGAGCTCATGACTAGTCATTGTGGGAGATTTCACTATGTGTAAGGATGACGACCCCTGAAATGCTTCTGAATGATTCTCAAGTTGGGGCTGTTCCAATATATTAATAAAGTCCCGTGACTCAGTCTGGATTGTGGCTATGGTTCAGTGCTGGTGCTGGTTTGGTTTCCAATGAATTGATGGTACCAGAGTGCCAGGACCAGTTGTCCATTGACCACACATTTTTCTATTCCTTATTCGTTTTTCCCTTGCAATCTATATACACAGAGAATCAGAAATCCCGGCTACATATTCATCAGTTCAAGTACAGAGTGGATTAGAGAACCTTACACAACTTGGGCAGAGACTTGCTTGAGGCTATGGTGCTGCAAAGGAGAATATGGAAATTTAATGTCACAATTTTTACTTGTTCTGAGAACTTTGTTGTCGGGGATCAGACCTACTAACAGTAAGGAAACATTCACCTCAATGTGTCTAAAAATAGGCATCACAAATAGCTCAAAGACTCTGATCTCTTGGTTTGATTTGTATTTTTATGTTTGAATAAATACTTTAATTTACAACTTGTACTGACCCTGATTTACATTACATTACTTATCCTGTATTATACTCCAGAGCTGAACTCACTATTCTGCTGGTACAGTCACTGTGTACATACTTATCCTGTACTGATCCTGAGTTACATCCTGTATCATACTCCAGAGCTGCGCTCACTATCCGGCTGGTGCAGTCACTGTGTACATACATTACATTACTTATCCTGTATTATACTCCAGAGCTGCACTCACTATTCTGCTGGTACAGTCACTGTATACATACATTACATTACTTATCCTGTATTATACCCCAGAGCTGCACTCACTATTCTGCTGGTACAGTCACTGTGTACATACATTACATTACTTATCCTGTATTATACTCCAGAGCTGCACTCACTATTCTGCTGGTACAGTCACTGTGTACATACATTACATTACTTATCCTGTATTATACCCCAGAGCTGCCCTCACTATTCTGCTGGTACAGTCACTGTGTACATACATTACATTACTTATCCTGTATTATACCCCAGAGCTGTGCTCACTATTCTGCTGGTACAGTCACTGTGTACATACATTACATTACTTATCCTGTATTATACCCCAGAGCTGCACTCACTATTCTGCTGGTACAGTCACTGTGTACATACATTACATTACTTATCCTGTATTATACTCCAGAGCTGCACTCACTATTCTGCTGCTGCAGTTACTGTGTACACACATTACATTACTTATCCTGTATTATACTCCAGAGCTGCGCTCACTATTCTGCTGGTACAGTCACTGTGTACATACATTACTTATCCTGTATTATACTCCAGAGCTGCGCTCACTATTCTGCTGGTGCAGTCACTGTGTACATACATTACATTACTTATCCTGTATTATACTCCAGAGCTGCGCTCACTATTCTGCTGGTACAGTCACTGTGTACATACATTACATTACTTATCCTGTATTATACTCCAGAGCTGCACTGACTATTCTGCTGGTGCAGTCACTGTGTACATACATTACATTACTTATCCTGTATTATACTCCAGAGCTGCGCTCACTATTCTGCTGGTGCAGTCACTGTGTACATACATTACATTACTTATCCTGTATTATACTCCAGAGCTGCGCTCACTATTCTGCTGGTGCAGTCACTGTGTACATACATTACATTACTTATCCTGTATTATACTCCAGAGCTGCGCTCACTATTCTGCTGGTGCAGTCACTGTGTACATACATTACATTACTTATCCTGTATTATACTTCAGAGCTGCGCTCACTATTCTGCTGGTATAGTCACTGTGTACATACATAACATTACTTATCCTGTATTATACTCCAGAGCTGCGCTCACTATTCTGCTGGTACAGTCACTGTGTACATACATTACATTACTTATCCTGTATTATACTTCAGAGCTGCGCTCACTATTCTGCTGGTACAGTCACTGTGTACATACATTACATTACTTATCCTGTATTATACTCCAGAGCTGCGCTCACTATTCTGCTGGTACAGTCACTGTGTACATACATTACATTACTTATCCTGTATTATACTCCAGAGCTGCGCTCACTATTCTGCTGGTACAGTCACTGTGTACATACATTACATTACTTATCCTGTATTATACTCCAGAGCTGCGCTCACTATTCTGCTGGTACAGTCACTGTGTACATACATTACTTATCCTGTATTATACTCCAGAGCTGCGCTCACTATTCTGCTGGTGCAGTCACTGTGTACATACATTACATTACTTATCCTGTATTATACTCCAGAGCTGCGCTCACTATTCTGCTGGTACAGTCACTGTGTACATACATTACATTACTTATCCTGTATTATACTCCAGAGCTGCACTGACTATTCTGCTGGTGCAGTCACTGTGTACATACATTACATTACTTATCCTGTATTATACTCCAGAGCTGCGCTCACTATTCTGCTGGTGCAGTCACTGTGTACATACATTACATTACTTATCCTGTATTATACTCCAGAGCTGCGCTCACTATTCTGCTGGTGCAGTCACTGTGTACATACATTACATTACTTATCCTGTATTATACTCCAGAGCTGCGCTCACTATTCTGCTGGTGCAGTCACTGTGTACATACATTACATTACTTATCCTGTATTATACTCCAGAACTGCGCTTAATTTTGCTGCTGGTGCAGTCACTGTGTACATACATTACATTACTTATCCTGTATTATACTCCAGAGCTGCGCTCACTATTCTGCTGGTGCAGTCACTGTGTACATACATTACATTACTTATCCTGTATTATACTCCAGAGCTGCGCTCACTATTCTGCTGGTGCAGTCACTGTGTACATACATTACATTACTTATCCTGTATTATACTCCAGAGCTGCGCTCACTATTCTGCTGGTGCAGTCACTGTGTACATACATTACATTACTTATCCTGTATTATACTCCAGAGCTGCGCTCACTATTCTGCTGGTACAGTCACTGTGTACATACATTACATTACTTATCCTGTATTATACTCCAGAGCTGCGCTCACTATTCTGCTGGTGCAGTCACTGTGTACATACATTACATTACTTATCCTGTATTATACTCCAGAGCTGCGCTCACTATTCTGCTGGTACAGTCACTGTGTACATACATTACATTATTTATCCTGTATTATACTCCAGAGCTGCGCTCACTATTCTGCTGGTACAGTCACTGTGTACATACATTACATTACTTATCCTGTATTATACTCCAGAGCTGCGCTCACTATTCTGCTGGTGCAGTCACTGTGTACATACATTACATTACTTATCCTGTATTATACTCCAGAGCTGCGCTCACTATTCTGCTGGTACAGTCACTGTGTACATACATTACATTACTTATCCTGTATTATACTCCAGAGCTGCGCTCACTATTCTGCTGGTACAGTCACTGTGTACATACATTACATTATTCATCCTGTATTATACTCCAGAGCTGCGCTCACTATTCTGCTGGTACAGTCACTGTGTACATACATTACATTACTTATCCTGTATTATACTCCAGAGCTGCGCTCACTATTCTGCTGGTACAGTCACTGTGTACATACATTACATTACTTATCCTGTATTATACTCCAGAGCTGCGCTCACTATTCTGCTGGTGCAGTCACTGTGTACATACATTACATTACTTATCCTGTATTATACTCCAGAACTGCGCTTAATTTTGCTGCTGGTGCAGTCACTGTGTACATACATTACATTACTTATCCTGTATTATACTCCAGAGCTGCGCTCACTATTCTGCTGGTGCAGTCACTGTGTACATACATTACATTACTTATCCTGTATTATACTCCAGAGCTGCGCTCACTATTCTGCTGGTGCAGTCACTGTGTACATACATTACATTACTTATCCTGTATTATACTCCAGAGCTGCGCTCACTATTCTGCTGGTACAGTCACTGTGTACATACATTACATTACTTATCCTGTATTATACTCCAGAGCTGCGCTCACTATTCTGCTGGTGCAGTCACTGTGTACATACATTACATTACTTATCCTGTATTATACTCCAGAGCTGCGCTCACTATTCTGCTGGTACAGTCACTGTGTACATACATTACATTACTTATCCTGTATTATACTCCAGAGCTGCGCTCACTATTCTGCTGGTGCAGTCACTGTGTACATACATTACATTACTTATCCTGTATTATACTCCAGAGCTGCGCTCACTATTCTGCTGGTACAGTCACTGTGTACATACATTACATATCCTGTATTATACTCCAGAGCTACGCTCACTATTCTGCTGGTACAGTCACTGTGTACATACATTACATTACTTATCCTGTATTATACTCCAGAGCTGCGCTCACTATTCTGCTGGTACAGTCACTGTGTACATACATTACATTACTTATCCTGTATTATACTCCAGAGCTGCGCTCACTATTCTGCTGGTACAGTCACTGTGTACATACATTACATTATTCATCCTGTATTATACTCCAGAGCTGCGCTCACTATTCTGCTGGTACAGTCACTGTGTACATACATTACATTACTTATCCTGTATTATACTCCAGAGCTGCGCTCACTATTCTGCTGGTACAGTCACTGTGTACATACATTACATTACTTATCCTGTATTATACTCCAGAGCTGCGCTCTCTATTACAATATTCTATTACATTATTGCACAGCCGGCCATCTATGGCCACCTAAGGTTTTCTTGTGGCCTATTAAGTGCTGGACAGCATGCACCAAAACAACCATATTTTCCCACATTCTGTGATTATTTCTCATTAGATATGGAATAAGCGATAATTGCACAGGCTGACGATATATTGACTACTTTCATGGTATATAATAAATGTGCTGAATTTCTCGGCTAAAACAAACCAGTTTATTATTGAAAACCCCGAACAGAGAACAAATTAAGTCATTGAATGTTGTTTAAAGCGTCTGCCAGGGCTAAAGCAACCGGCAGCTAGCGGGAGGTTAACATAAAGTGAATTCTTTATTCACCTCGGTGTTTGGCAAAGTCCACGTAGTCTCATTATCATATTCCGCTAAATAATTCAACAAGGTGGTATGGTAGCGTGCTCAGGACCGCGGATTATACCGCAAGCTGTACAATAGTTACAGCAGAGGGGTCTCTGCGCAATGAAGCAAAAATAGCTCAATAAATACACAACGTATCTGGCACCAAAGGAACGATTTGTCAGCTCTTCCGAGGATGCAGGGAAGAGCGTTAAGTGGCGTCATACTTAATGCAGCAGATATGGATGTGCTTACATGGGAGAATTACTGATAGATATGCATTGGATTTAGTGGGTGTTCTGCTCAGTAATGCGATGGAGGAAACTGGAATAACAGGATGATCATAAAGAGCAAATGGTGCACTGCCAATGGGGTGGGTGAGAAATCTGTCCATGTGCCGGGCCCCCTAGGTATGTTGTAGGCCTACTATGCCTCCTATCCAATCTAACTTTGGAACATTCCTAATGGTGTTCTGTAAGTATCTTCACCCATATTCATCCTTTGACCCCCATATAGGGATTTGTACTATGGGGGGAGTGCGATGTCGCTACTAGAGAACCTCACATGATTTATTGTGTGAATATTTATGATTTATGATTCGTCTTCTTCTTGCATACCCCAAACTCCAGGGTAACATCACAGGCCCAAGGGAACCACTGAGGCTTGTGATTGGGTCTCAGAGGCCACTTGGGGCACACCTATGCCCGGATGCTTTAACACGTCAGACAGGAACCTGGAAGATGATCGAAGAGGATCACGAAGGAGCTCAGGAGAGGTGTTTATTATGCTTCCGCACCTCCCTTGGGTTATTCATAGGTGGTGAACCCCAGAAATGTGGGGGAAATTTTTTGTAAACTATGTAATGAATCTGGTTCACTCGATTCTAGCTGTTATCTCTCCGACTGGTCTCGGTATAGGTGGCAGCTGGCCAAAGACCAGAGAGATACCAATATGGAGCACCAGGAGGCAGGTGGAGGCAGAAGGTTGGGGCAAGCCAAGGTCAGTAACTGGTATTGGCCAGATTATGATTCACAGACAAATATGGAGTTGATGCATAGGGAAACTGTCAAGATACAGGAAAAACCAGAAGATATCCTTGTAGAAAGGAACAATCTAAGCAGTGAACCTATATTGCTCAGGCACAGAGTGCCTGGACAAGGGTATGTAAATAGGACTAGGTGGTCGGGGAATGGCTGGGGAAGGCAAATCTGGCACTAAGGTCAAAGAGCAAGGGGAAGAAGAGGAAGGACCCACTAAGGTGAGAGAAGCATCATGGTGGTCATAAGCTGCCACCACTACAACCCGCGGCTACAATTACAGATACAACTGCCCATTGAGACTCATGTTGCTTCAATTTCACTTTTCGACTGGACATGGACATGGCTATAAAACCGGAGGCGAATTACGTAATAGTTGATGAAGACAACTCAGCTCCCCCTCCCTCCTCCCCCTCCCTGCACAGTGACCTATGCACAGGTCACAGAGCATGCCCACAACTTTCTCCCCAAATACAATATGTAATCTTCTGACTTAGTTGTTCGGGTACCTGCTGCAAAGCTAAATTCCTCAGCTGTACTTATAGAAACTCAATATGAATATTATATATACATTTCAACATCTATGGAAAATTCCATCGTCTTCTAGCACTACGGCCTTCTCACAAAGGGTTAAAATGGGGAGCAACCGAGGAGTGTTTTCTTACCGTCTCCTTCCATATTAGCTGTGTTTTATATCCAGGGGACTGGGGTAAGACAACCGAAATAGTCTGAAATGGTTTTCTTAAGGGAAAAAAAATAGTAACTTTCTATATGAAACACATGGAAGAGATTATTAGCGTGAAAGACAAAACTTATGGCTGCTTCCAAATTTGGAGATTTTGGATGTTTTGAGGTCAGGAAAAAATGAAAGTAGCTCAGATGCAATTTTATGACCGTGTTTAAAGAAAATAATTGTCTGTTGCTTTTGCCCGAAACCGTCTGAAAATGATATACGGGCTAAATTGGACATTTCATTAAAGTTGTAAAAAGGTGAAGTATCTTAATCTGCGGGTTATTTCATAAGTTCTCGGCAGGAAATTCTCGGGATCTTGGATACAAAACAGAGGAGATCTTGGATATCGTTGTCTTAAAGGAACACTAAAGATAGACTATATAAAAACTCCCAGAATCTCCTCCTTTAATCTCAACCTCTGACTGCAGCAGGAGCCTCCCCCCACTACCACATAACAAGTTTTGTAAATTGAAATGCCGTGATGTGAGGGTGCAGAAGGCAGAGTTTTTTGGTCAGGATTTTGAGGTTGTATTTCGGGAGCTGGTTTGTCCTGGCTACCAGAAAAATAAGCGAGATGCTCCTTCTTCAGGCCATTTTGCCTCGCAATTCGGCCTGAAGACACTCCCTCCTCCGAACTAGGCCTATTCATTAGGCGTAATCTGGAGCAGAGTGCGCAGCTGGATGCTGGTGCAGTTCACTGGCTTTCAGTCGCGACTACCCGGCTTTTGATCTTCGCCTCAGGTTCCGTTACAAGATACTCCATTTAAACTTTCCCTCAGTGAGTCACCTATTTTTCTTCTTCTCTAACATGCCTCTTTTGCAGACCCAGCGCCGCACCTCCCATGAGGCAACCTGAAGCGACCGCTTCAGGCGGCGCTATGCCAGGGCCCCGGGGAGGGTGGCATTTTTGCTTACCTAAGCCAGTCCAGGACAAGCTGTCCTGGACTGGCTCAGCATCACCGAGCGGTGGATTGGGGCGGCCCTGTGGATGCAGCGCTGCTCCAGCGGCCTCCCCTCACGCTCAGGCAGAGAGCAGGTCCTCTCCCTGCCTGCTCTCTGCCTGCTAACGCCGCTCCGCCACGCCCCCTTTGCTCCGTCCCGCCCCCTCTGCTCCTGGCTTTCTGTCGTCCGCCTCAGGCGGCAAAAAAGGTAGGTTCACCCCTGTGCAGACCACACCCCTTTTCTAGACCATACCACCTTTACACAACACCAGGTATTATCACCAATAGGAAATATTGGTGGTAGCGGTTCTGGGAGTTTTCTGTATCACCCAATTTTTTCCTAGAAAATTTTTGTTTAGAGCTTATTCACACAAGGTTTCATGACTGTGTGCTATCATTTATTTTTTGATAGCACAGATCCCCATTGAAATTAATAGATCTATTCTGATACAATAGAAAATAGAACCTGTCATATCTCAGCCCCTTTTTTAAGGATTTCTCAATAGTCCCCAGTCCATGATGGATCAATGGAAATGGATTGAACCTGGATGTACATCAGTCATGAAAATCAGACCATTTCATCAGTTATTCATGGTATGGCCATGTGAATAAGCTCTAAGTGATATTTTCTTTGCACTGGTTGGAGTTTTAGGGTAAATTCATATGGTGGATTTTGAGAGTGGACCAACAAAAAGATTTCCTACTCCCATTTTCTTCAGTGGGTGGTTCGCGTATAATCCGGCCAAGGATCAAGCACTGCTCTGCCTTCAGTTGTCTCATACAAAGGGAGTCTTCCTTTACCTCGCATGGGGTTTGTTGAGATGCCACCCCCTTGGACTACACTCCCATCGCAGCCTCTCTTGTCCAGAAACTGGGGACCAAGCTGCCATTGTAGACTCCTCTGGGCTTCTGTATCCAGTAGCATTGAGTGATCGAGATTGGGAAAGATCAGATCCCGATCAGCGATCGAGCAAATTTCACAATCAGGATCAGCTGGAAAATGTTCGAAAATCGGATTTTAAAAACGATCCTGAAATCTCAAGATCGGCTCAACCCTACTGTCCAGCCTTCTTGCACTCTCTTTCCTAGTCCACTGGGGGCATCTTGCTTTCTGACGCAAAGCAATACAACAACCTGTTGCATGCCAAAACCTTGGTCTTTAATCTCCCATTGGTTCTTCTTCTTCAACCTCCTGTGCTTAGCGGGTTAGCTGTGTTGGTAGGACCATCACCCTCTAGTGTGCTGGGGTTGACCCTCGAGAGTGGATATGCCATATGAGATGGGTTCCCCTTTATATAGACATTTAGCGCATCGATGGTCCAACCCCTCTTTTAAAAAAAATAACTGATTCCCAAAAATTCTTTTTAAAAAAAGGCTATACTATGTTTATTTAGATATGACTGTCCATAACACCGTGCGTCTCAGGACAGAGGGGTTAATCTAAGTGTATGATGTCAGTGTCTCAAGGCCCATAACAGTAATGCATTGTTTGTGTTCCGCCGGTTGATGTCACTTTGTGGTTTTGTATGTTCCAGAGCTCAGTATTCAGCCCCGGAGCTCAATGCACTGAACACATTTCAGCGATAACCGCACAGTAATTAGGTAGTGATGTTCTCTGTGAGGAGTCTTGTCATGTTGTGACCCTCCATTAGTAACGGTCTTCCTAGAACAATATTTAGGATCCATTGCTGTACAGGTGGCCGATCTGGCTCTGCGGAACGTCACGTCATTATGTCTCCAAGACCACAAATTGTTCCATTTGTAGAAGGTTAAGAGCGCTCCGACCACCATTACATTAATTACCAGTGTATAGCAGAAATGTACTGGAAATATTCATTACTTATGGGCTCTTATGTAGCTCACTTGCGAAGCTTTGTTGTATATACTGGAACATAATGAGCAGAGTCATTTCATTATCATTACAAAGTTAAAGGGTTTTTTCAGGCTTCCATCCTTGGGATAGGTCATCAATTAAACATAGTCAGTGGTCCAACAACCAGACCCCCATCGGTTACCTTTTTGAAGAAGCTGAAGCATTTGAGTGGGTTCTGTGGTCTCTCCACTAGTTACCAAGCACAGATCTGTACATTTGTATAGTGTTTAGTACTGTAGCTCAGTTTGTTCACTTAAATGGGACTGAGCTGCGATCACACCCGATGACTGATGAATGTGAAGTCACACGGCAAGTGAAATGAAAGCAGCGCTCAGGGAGTGCCGTTGCAGTTTCAAACAGCTGATCTGTGTGGGTCCTAGGTTTTGGACCCTCATGGATCTTCAGTTGATGACTTATCCTAAGAACAGGTCATCAATTAAAAAGTCCTAAAAGACCCCTTTAAAAGACAGAGTTGTTGTGCTGCTGGAGTCCTACATAAAACTCTGTATACAAATTTATTGCTGTTTGCCATTGCTTTCTGTAGACTATGATAACGTGTGAAAAACTTGTGTCCATTCACTTCCAGTATTTTCAGCTGCATAAAGCGAAACACCCTAGTGTACTGTCTATACAGTAAAAAAAACAAACAAAAAAAAAACGCAATTTGGGTCTCCAAAAGATATGGTGGAAATGTACTAGAAATCTGCATTACTTATGGGTTCCTATGTATCACACTTGTGACGCTTTGCCGTATAGACTGGGATATCATGATCAGAGTCATCTCATTATTACAGATTGAAAGAGTTAAGGACAAATCTGGTAGAAACGTTAAGACAAAGATAATATACACAAAGATGGGACTCTCCATTCAGCCTCCTGCCATTCCCTGATCTTTGGGAGGGTCTGGTCATCATCACTTGCTTGAGACTGTGATAATGTGTGAAAGACTGTTGAAAACTAATTTCTAGTAATTTTAGCTGCCATATAGGGTTGAGCAATCGGGATCGGAAAAGATTGAATCCCGATCAGCGATCGAGCAAATTTCACGATTGCGATCAGGATTGGCTGGAAAATGATCGAAAATCAGATTTTGAAATCTCAAGATCAGCTCAACCTTAAGGCTGTATTCACACAGAGTAACGCCAGGCGTTTTTTGTGTGCTTTTTGCACATAGCGCCGCGTTAACGCAGTGCTATTCTGCGGTGGCGTTGCCCGGCGTTAACACGGCGTATATGCGGCGTTAACGCGGCGCTATGTGCAAAAAGCACACAAAAAACGCCTGGTGTTACTCTGTGTGAATACAGCCTAAAAGTGACTTTTCCCATAAAGAAGCATTGACTAGAGTTGAGCGATTGGGATCGGAAAAGATCGGATTCCGATCGGCGATCGAGCAAATTTCATGATTGCGATTGGGATTGGTCGGAAATCAGATTTTAAAATTGATCCTGAAATCTCAAGATCGGCTCAACCCCACTGCCATAAAGCACACAAGCCCTACTGCACTGTCTATACAGACAATATAGAAAGATTCTGTCTCCAAAACGGCCTAATATCCATAAAGGGAGGAGCCAATCGTTGACAGGGGTGTCTAATAAAGGGAAAACTTTATTGAAAGGGTTATGGTTAGCACTGGTGTCTTGCAGCGTTGCAGTCCTGGGTTCGAATCCAACCAGAGACAACATCTGCAAGGAGTTTGTATGTTCTCCACGTGTTTGTGGGGGTTTCCTCCGGGTACTCCGGTTTCCCCCCACACTCCAAAGACATATTGATAGGTAATTTAGATTGTGAGCCCTACTGACAATATCTGTACAGTGCTGCAAAATAAATAAATTGAATGTGGTGACTAGTATATAAAATAAATTAGATTATTCTGTATACTTTATACAGCCCCCACTCTTCATCTGTGCCCGTTTCCTTACCTACCCATTGGCACTTGCCAGAAGCCAAAATCATGGCGGTATTTTACAGTTACAGCACGCTACGTCTGCAGTAAAAGTTTACCCGGAGTTCATCAGATTTGGTGTCACTGGAGAAGGTAAATCAGAAATACAGTAAACACCGCCATATCCATAACCTTCTGCTCAGTTTCAACCGCACCACATGTAAAGCCAGCAAACAAGCCAGTAGAAACACTAACATCGGGCAGAATTACACAACACGCCTACCACAACTGCAGCACTTCAAAGGGATGCTTCACAAACAGGTCCGCTTCCCTTGTGTTTGGATACTGCTGTTTAGATTGGAAGCGCCTGGCGCGGTAACCTATCTTTTAATCTATCTGCTCTTTTTTCTTTTTTAGGTTTTTTAAGGCTTTTCCTTATTAAAGGTTCGGTTTCTGGAGCCACTATTTGACTTGGAGCGCTCGTATCACCATTGTTTATCTGCAAGGGTAAAATTGCAAGGACAGGCATATTCTAGATTATATAGTGCAGGGCCAATATGGGAGGGGGGTTCAGGCAGGTGGTCCTTTGGGTGACCTCCACATTTGATAAATGCTTTATGTGTAAGGTTCTGTATAAATATTTAGGTGCAAGGCTTATATATAGCTTGGGATCAGAGCCAGATCATAGGAGGGCTGTATAGGCATTTCCCCTTGGACCATGACTGTCTAAAGCAGTGTTCACCATACTTGCCAACACACCCAGAAGCTCCAGGATTCTCCTGAAGAAAGGAGTGACCTCCCAGAAACCAAGAAAAGCTGGAAAAATCTACAAGGCCACTGCATACATGACTTTATACATGACTTTATGTGCTGGTGACATCCAAAATGGTGGCACGGCGGACATACTTTGTGGCCACATCAACAGATACTGCAAAACTACAATGCTCAGCATAATCTGAGTCAAGGTTGGGGGTTACTGATGAAGAGGCTTCCACCAAAAAAAACCCATCCCCAAGTGCCATGCATGAACTGGCCACGTGCTGCTAGTGCATGATGGAAGTTGTAGTTTTGCACCATCTGAAGAACAACAGGTTGGGGGACAATGACCTAGAAGGTTTCCACCAAGCTACTACTGCCCTGACTCCATGACTCGATAGGTGATACAGCCCTGCATTCCTGCAAAGCCTGGATTTTTGCTAACTCCACCTCTATGGGTGATGTGTGCCCGGTGTCCAGCGTCTCCATGTAAGTGTGGCTGCTCAGTGAGTCTGTGGCTGTCTGACCTACTTTCCCTGGTCCTTCCACCAATATTCCCTGGGATTTACTTTTCTCTTTTCTTCAGTCAATTCATTTTGGTAATTGACAAGAATAAACTATTAACCCTTCTATTTCTGAAAGCATTCTAAGGGGGCATTCACACGGAGTAACGCCGGGCGTGTATCACAGCCGTACACGCCGGCGTTACAGCAGACTGCCGAACACCTCCCATTCACTTCAATGGGAGCGCTCGTAACAGCGGGAAGTGTTCGGCAGTCTGCCGTAACGCCGACGCGTACGGCTGTGATACACGCCCGGCGTTACTCCGTGTGAATGCCCCCTTACTGTGCGGCATTTTTTCACACCTGCATAAAACTTTTCTACTGTATTATATATACACACACACATATATTTATACTGAAGGTTGTTGGTGTGGATGATCCGCCTATATTCAGCAAATTGATGCCATCGATGGTTTGCCTGCTCTGGCGTTTTGGCAGCTCTTAAGCTGACCTGCTGCTGAACTTGTTCCTTGCACTGTGCCTGTGATTGTTCCGGCATCTCAGCAGCTTGCTGGGATGCCATCTATCGAGCATATTGTTAGCGTTGATGATCTGCCTGCTCCGGCGTTTTGCGGCCGCAAAATCACGGACGCAAAATAACGCGGCGTATACGATCTGAACTCCCATTGAAATGAATGGGAGCATTTTGAACGCGTCATCTGCCGGCACGTGTATGCGTGCCAGATTGCGCTCCACTTTCCTCCGTGTGAACTTACCCGTAGAAGAGAATGGAGCACCAATTGGCAAGTGCTTCATTCAAATGGAAGACGCAAAAAATTACTATGTGCTACCGTAAAAAAAAAATGGAAAGGGATGCAATCCATTTCAAGCCCTCTCTGGAAAGATTAGAGCACCTGACTTCCCCAACCCTCCAAGCCAGAAGGCCCTAAACAGGTCGGGGACTATGGCCTCCCTACGCCAAAACAAGGGGGACTCACCTTTTTCTTGGTTTCCACGTAGGCTGTCACCCCAGTGTACTTGAAGGAGCCTTCAACAAGATGCACCCACCTCCACAGAAGCAGAGGTGGGCCGGGGAACAAGAAACCTAATGGCCACACAACTCTTGCCTCTAGACCTTGGGAGGGTCTCAAAAGGGCCACTGCACCCCTCAATCGTATGGACATACAGTGACAAAGAAAATGGTGGAAAATACACAAATTAAATAAGTGAGAAGAGTGTCGTGTAGTATGGCCCGATCGTCCCGATCTACAGACAGCTATTTCAGTATTATTTCCTCTATGTAAAGCATTTACTTACATACACTAATAGTAAGGTCACAAGTGTAATAAATCCGGCACTGTGCGGACTGTGAATTTCCATACACGGCTCCATTGTCTGTAGTGATAAGCCATGTGATGATGTAGCTGTGACCACAGATCACTTGATGGGTCCCACAGCACATAAATTATTACTCGAAAAATTTACAGTAAACCAAGCCTACATGTATAACGTTTCCCATAAATACCACCGCCCACCCCTGTATTTCACATGTAGGGTTGTCATTTTTTCATGCAGATCCATATTGTTTATTGCAGACCTCTAGGTTCCCTCCTTACTGACGTAAGTGAATGCATGCTATGATCCTAAATTGTAGTAAAGGCGACCAACAACCCCACGTATTTACTCTCAGCTGAGTTTGGGGAGGGCTTGTGCTCTTACATAGCAGCCAGTGTGAAAAGACAGGGCTGCAGTGTGGAGAGGAAAACAGCAACATGTATAGGCAGGTGACAGCTAAATGTAAAAACTTAAAGGGAATGTTTTACCAAAAAATATACCACTATATCCTTAAAGTTCTGAGTCTATCATTTTAAGTAAACACACTTGGAATAGCTTTTAGAAAGGTTATTTATTCTAATCCTACCTTTCTCTCCTTCTTGCAGCCATTTTTGAAATATATAGTTTTTGGCAAATATGTAAATGAAGCTCAGAGAGTACAGGGGGCGTTTTCCCTGTGCTCCGAGCACCACAGCGTCATAATGTTGATGCTGCCAACTGGGCCGTTGCTTCATGCAGATTAGCTCTTCCTCTTAACTGCCTAGCAGACGCTTTTGTCTTCAGCAGGATCCAAATGGCAAAATCCTAAGAGCGGTGAATATTGGGGATGAGCTGTGGGTATTATAATATGTGGGGATGCGGGCATTATAATGTATGAGACTGATCTGGAGCATTATAATGTCATGAGGCTGAGCTGGGGGTATTATAATGTGTGGAGGCTGAGCTGGGGGTATTATAATGTGTGGAGGCTGAGCTGGGGGTATTATAATGTGATGAGGCTGAGCTGGGGGTATTATAATGTGTGGAGGCACAACTAGGGGTATTATAATGTGATGAGGCTGAGCTGGGGGTATTATAATGTGTGGAGGCACAACTAGGGGTATTATATTGTGTGGAGGCTGAGCTGGGGGTATTATAATGTGTGGAGGCTAAGCTGGGGGTATTATAATGTGATGAGGCTGAGCTGGGGGTATTATATTGTGTGGAGGCTGAGCTGGGGGTATTATAATGCGATGAGGCTGAGATGGGGGTATTATAATGTGTGGAGGCTGATCTGGGGGTATTATAATGTGATGAGGCTGAGCTGGGGGTTTTATAATGTGTGGAGGCTCAACTAGGGGTATTATATTGTGTAGCGGCTGAGCTAGGGGTATTATATTGTGTGGAGGCTGAGCTGGGGGTATTATAATGTGTGGAGGCTGAGCTGGGGGTATTATATTGTGTGGAGGCTGAGCTCGGGGTATTATATTGTGTGGAGGCTGAGCTGGGGGTATTATAATGTGTGGAGGCTGAGCTGGGGGTATTATAATGTGTGGAGGCTGAGCTGGGGGTATTATATTGTGTGGAGGCTGAGCTCGGGGTATTATATTGTGTGGAGGCTTTACTGGGGGTATTATATTGTGTGGAGGCTGAGCTGGGGGTATTATATTGTGTGGAGGCTGAGCTGGGGGTATTATATTGTGTGCAGGCTGAGTTGGGGGTATTAGAATGTGTGGAGGCTGAGCTCGGGGTATTATATTATGTGGAGGCTGAGTTGGGGGTATTATATTGTGTGGAGACTGAGCTGGGGGTATTATATTGTGTGGAGGCTGAGCTGGGGGTATTATATTGTGTGCAGGCTGAGTTGGGGGTATTAGAATGTGTGGAGGCTGAGCTCGGGGTATTATATTATGTGGAGGCTGAGCTGGGGGTATTATATTGTGTGGAGACTGAGCTGGGGGTATTATATTGTGTGCAGGCTGAGTTGGGGGTATTAGAATGTATGGAGACTGAGCTCGGGGTATTATAATATGTGGAGATGCGAGCATTATAATGTATGAGACTGAGTTGGGGGCATTACTATGAGCCCCCACTTAAAGAGAACACTTAAAGGGGGATACAGCAGTAAATCAGTGCTGTGACCTCTTGATTCTCATTATTAGTAGAGGTCCCAAAGAATGGACCACCACCATCATATACACTGATGGCATATGCTAGCAATATGCCATAACTTTATACAATCGGAATACCCCTTTGCCATAGGTCTGCATAGGAGCTGTATACGCAAAACGGTAACATACCAATACCTTTTATTCTTCTTACCCAAACAATCCCAGGATTTTATGGAATCTATATATTAATCTGTTTTCCCATGCCAAGATTTATCTAAGTTTCTGTTAGTTACATAACTATTAGAGCAATTTAGTTGTCTCTTACTTACTCATGTCAGTAAATAATGGCGCTATTATGTCGGGGAATGTCGACTTTCTTTTGATTTTTCTAAAACGTAAAATACCTTTCAACCAGGCTGATGAAAAAACAAAGCTCATTGTTATTCCTTGCATCTGGGACACGTATTCTACTATGGGTCTATTTCACAAGCTGCGCAGCAATTCACATTTACAGTGTAATAGTTTACCTTGGACATCTGAAAATAACCCGGTTTTTCCTTTCATCATGGTGATTTCTGGAGGCCTCTAATAGCAATAATAAGGCTTTCAAGAGAAAAGGCGGCATTGTTATCTGCAGGAGTCTGCAATGTTCTTCATGCTCCTTGGCAAGCTGACAATGGGAAAATGATGATTAATAAAACGCTTGTGAATACTTCTCAGAACAAACAATCGCTGCTTAAATCCAATAGACAAATGAAGCGGAGGGTATTATACGGTATATAGATGATGTCTGCAGGAGACTCACTGCAATAGCGCGTGTCCCATAGACAGAAAGATAGATAGATAGATAGATAGATAGATAGATAGATAGATAGATAGATAGATAGATAGATAGGAGATAGATAGATAGATAGATAGATAGGAGATAGATAGATAGATAGATAGATAGATAGATAGATAGGAGATAGATAGATAGATAGATAGATAGATAGATAGATAGATAGGAGATAGACAGATAGATAGATAGATAGATAGATAGATAGGAGATAGATAGATAGATAGATAGATAGATAGATAGATAGATAGATTAAAAAAAAAAGCAGCAGTAACCTTATTGACCACTCATCCATGGCCGTCAATTGAGGGCCTTGGGGGCCCATAAGGTATCTATTATGTGATATTAACATATAAATATATATGATACATTATAGATGGGGGCTTGGTACAGATTTTGGGTTAAGGACAAGGAGCTTCATTATTATACCACTGTACTCATCCCCCCTCCCCGCCAAAAAATAAAAGAATGGTCTACAGTTGACCCCTTTCAGTTTGGGACCTGTCCAAATTTGCCAGGATATCTTCTGAAAATTCATGACTTTCTCAACAAATTCAGGTCTCCTGTGGATAGCTAGAGATGCTGTACTATAGATACGGGTGGACTATTTTGGCAGATTCCCCTTCCCCTTGAGCCATAAGGAGCGCCATTGCTGCCTTTGGTCCTAATAATCCCAGGACTATTGACAGTCACTAGGCCGAAATATCTAATCTATCCAGTAGAAAAAGAACCAATCAGAGCGCAGCTCACAATTTTCTCAAGCCGCATAAGAGATGAAAGCTGAACTCTGATTGGTTGCTGTGGGAAACAAGGCCTGTTGTGATAAATGAGGCCTATGCATCCTCCATTTTCTTTACAATACTCCTATATTGCTATAGTCACACAGGCCGCATGTGGTAGCCAATTCTGCTGTACAATATGCATTCCGGATTGTTCGCAATGTAAAACATATGACTGTCTGCGCACAGAGAGCCCATTGTTGTAGTATAGAAGTCATTTTATCTCGGCTTACTCGTACAGTTAAAGCCTCCTATAATCACCCTTATTAAAGTAATAATGCTGCTTTATGCCGGAATATACAGCCTGCTGTGTCCCCATGGGTGACCACTTTACTTAATAAGAGGGGGAAAATGTCTCTGCTCATAAGAATGTTCATATCTCCACAAACAGCTCATTTCTTAAGGATATTGTTAGGATGAAAAACAAATCTCACGGTCGGGCCGATAGGAAAACACGCAAATCGGAAAAACACTGATTTGAAGGGATATCCTTAAATATTACGCTTGGTGCATCATCGTTTGTGCGCGTTTCGCTCACGTAAAGGATATGGAATTTTTTTTGTATCCCATTAAAAATAATGAGAACTTTAAGCTTCGTAAACCCGCACGCCAAATGCTGTATTTTTTTTTCTCGAAACCTAAATTTATGTGTAAGGTTTTCTGCTAGATTTTTCCTAGCCTTCAACTTGAAAGAATGCGCACATGGGTAGGAGATGGCGTTTCAAAGTAAGGGCAATGTCCATTCAACGGCGATTGATAAAGAGTTTCGCTCGGAGATGACCTTCGAGATACTGTTTTTGTTGGACTAGATTATTTTATATTGAAGGCACAGAATTGAATGTCCTATCGGAATAAGCCTTGTCCATAAAACATGTGGGATATGGTTACGTGATACACATAATACGTACATACTCACATAACGCTGCGACATTATTCTGGAATTATTATACTTCACCCCGATGACAGACTCCCTTTATAACAGTCCTGACCAATATAGCTATTTCTGCAGATCAGAATTCTG
Organism: Leptodactylus fuscus; assembly: GCF_031893055.1. Lineage (NCBI taxonomy): Eukaryota > Metazoa > Chordata > Amphibia > Anura > Leptodactylidae > Leptodactylus > Leptodactylus fuscus. The sequence continues at coordinate 211,590,331 of NC_134268.1, read as the reverse complement.
AAACACGTTAGAACCTCTTGTATAGCGGTCTCTGCCCACGACTTTGCGTGTTGTTGCCGTCTATGATCCGCCAATATTCAGCAAATTGCTGCTGCCGATGGTTTGCCTGCTCTGGCATTGCGGTAGCTCTTAAGCTGTCCTGCTGCGGAACTTGTTCCTCACACCGTGCCTGTGATTGTTCCAGCATCTCATCAGCTCACTGGGACACCATATAATGAGCGTTTGCGTTGATGATCCCCCTGAGCTCCACTTGAGGAGAACTCTGTGACTTCTGGCTACATTCATAGCTGTCTTTGTTTTCGAATTTTGCAAAAAATTTGATTTTCTTTTTCCAGGCATGTTTTAAAGAGATTCTACCATTAAAAATCTTTTTTCTGTGGCTAGCACGTCGGAATAGCCTTTAGAAAGGCTATTCGTCTCTTACCTTTAGATGGGATCTCCACCGCACCGTTCCTTAGCAATACCGTTTTTTACCGGTATGTAAATTAGTTCTCTGGCAGCGATGGGGGCGGGCCCCAGCGCTGGAAATGCGATGAGGGCGTCCCCACCGCTACCCGAGAATAGGATCCTGCGCCGCCTCTATCTTCTGCTGGATCCTCCCCTTCTTTCTTCGTCTTTCTTCTGACGCCTGCGCAGTTGGCTCTGCCACTGACACACTAGTAGAGTCGACTGCGCATGCGCGCAATTGCGGCCTTGGAACTATGGCCGCGCATGTGCAGTCGGCTCTACTAGTGTCAGAACCGACAGAGGTGAAGCCGCCGAAGAAAGACGAAGAAAGAAGGGGAAGATCCAGCAGAATATAGAGCCGGCACTACTAGTGTCTCAGTGGCAGAGCCAACTGCGCAGGCGTCAGAAGAAAGACGAAGAAAGAAGGGGAGGATCCAGCAGAAGATAGAGGCGGCGCAGGATCCCGTTCTCGGGCAGCGGTGGGGACGCCCTCATCGCATTTCCAGCGCTGGGGCCCGCCCCCATCGCTGCCAGAGAACTAATTTACATACCAGTAAAAAACAGTATTACTAAGGAACGGCGCGGCGGAGATCCCATCTAAAGGTAAGAGACAAATAGCCTTTCTAAAGGCTATTCCGACATGTTAGCCACAGAAAAAAGATTTTTAATGGTAAAATCCCTTTAAAGTAGCAAAGTGCCAATTTGGATTTAAGTTGTTTTTCCATGTCAGTGTGTCAGCACTGCCTGATCAGATAATATGCAAAAGCATGTACACAACCCACTGAGGGTTAGTGTGTGTTTACACAGAGAGATAACAGACCTGGGACCTGAGATAAGCTGCTGCAAGAGCAGAATAATATAGTATGTGAACATAAATTGATAACAGTCAGGAAGCCATGTCATTTACCAGGATAAAAAGTAGTCGATGTTTTTATCTAGGTTACAAACTATCTATGTTCCAAATTTCATTCAAATCCGTTTGAATAACAAACACAAAAAACATCCAAACTTTCACATTTATAATATTAGTAGGATATATACAGATGTAGCAGGGGTAACCCGAACTTAACCCAAAGTTTAACCAATTGCAGAAGTTCAGGTTATCTCTGCTCCATCTGTATATACAGTGGTTCTACGTTTTCACCACTGAAATAAGAATATATTATTATATTTATTATAGCAAACGTTGGCTACTTCATCAGTCACAGACCATTTGCTAATATTTGCAGTTGGCGTGTCTATTTATTATATTTTCAGGGTTCGCCGTGTCTAATTGCTTACAGTCCGATTAGGTTATTATTATAATTGGACTATATGTTGTTCCAGTTGGCAATTGAGTATTTGTTTTCACTTAGGAGCCCGGTCAGCCGTGCAGAGAGGAAGACTACAATACTTAGAAGAAATCTGACCGAGAAATGACAACCGCTAAAATATAATGCTCTTAATAAAGGTTTGGCTTAGTGTTATAAGCTATGTGACAATTTATTCCCCTTTACACTAAATTTGGGGAAGGGAAAGAATTGGGCTTGAACACCCCCTGTGCTTATGTCAGTTTACTTAAAGGGAGTTTGTCACCAGAACTCAACATATCACCCCAGTCCTGCAGATAGATAGGTTAGTGTCACCAGAACCAGCATATCACCCCAGCCCTGCAGATAGATAGGTTACTGTCACCAGAACCAGTATATCACCCCAGTCCTGCAGATAGATAGGTTACTGTCACCAGAACCAGCATATCACCCCAGCCCTGCAGATAGATAGGTTACTGTCACCAGAACCAGTATATCACCCCAGCCCTGCAGATAGATAGGTTACTGTCACCAGACCCAGCATATCACCCCAGCCCCGCAGATAGATAGGTTAGTGTCACCAGAACCATCATATCACCCCAGCCCCGCAGATAGATAGGTTACTGTCACCAGACCCAGCATATCACCCCAGCCCTGCAGATAGATAGGTTAGTGTCACCAGACCCAGCATATCACCCCAGCCCTGCAGATAGATAGGTTAGTGTCACCAGAACCAGTATATCACCCCAGCCCTGCAGATAGATAGGTTAGTGTCACCAGACCCAGCATATCACCCCAGCCCTTCAGATAGATAGGTTAGTGTCACCAGAACCAGTATATCACCCCAGCCCTGCAGATAGATAGGTTAGTGTCACCAGACCCAGCATATCACCCCAGCCCTGCAGATAGATAGGTTAGTGTCACCAGAACCAGTATATCACCCCAGCCCTGCAGATAGATAGGTTAGTGTCACCAGACCCAGCATATCACCCCAGCCCTTCAGATAGATAGGTTAGTGTCACCAGAACCAGTATATCACCCCAGCCCTGCAGATAGATAGGTTAGTGTCACCAGAACCAGTATATCACCCCAGCCCTGCAGATAGATAGGTTAGTGTCACCAGAATCAGCATATCACCCCAGCCCTGCAGATAGATAGGTTAGTGTCACTAGAACCAGCATATCACCCCAGCCCCGCAGATAGATAGGTTACTGTCACCAGAACCAGCATATCACCCCAGCCCCGCAGATAGATAGGTTACTGTCACTAGACCCAGCATATCACCCCAGTCCTGCAGATAGGTTAGTGTCACCTGAACCAGCATATCTCCCCAGCCCTGCAGATAGATAGGTTACTGTCACTAGACCCAGCATATCACCCCAGTCCTGCAGATAGGTTACTGTCACCAGAACCAGCATATCACCCCAGCCCTGCAGATAGGTTACTGTCACTAGACCCAGCATATCACCCCAACCCTGCAGATAGATAGGTTACTGTCACTAGACCCAGCATATCACCCCAGTCCTGCAGATAGGTTAGTGTCACCTGAACCAGCATATCTCCCCAGCCCTGCAGATAGATAGGTTACTGTCACCAGACCCAGCATATCACCCCAGCCCTGCAGATAGATAGGTTAGTGTCACCAGACCCAGCATATCACCCCAGTCCTGCAGATAGATAGGTTAGTGTCACCAGAACCAGCATATCACCCCAGCCCTGCAGATAGATAGGTTACTGTCACCAGAACCAGCATATCACCCCAGCCCTGCAGATAGATAGGTTACTGTCACCAGAACCAACATATCACCCCAGCCCTGCAGATAGATAGGTTAGTGTCACCAGACCCCAGCATACCACTCCAGCCCTGCAGATAGGTTAGTGTCACCTGAATCAAACTGTCTTTTTCCCTTGTGAATCGCTGCCTGAGCTATCACAATTTTTATCAGCATGCAAATGAGCTATTTGGAGCAACAGGGGTGATGTCATTGCTCCAAAGAGCTAATTTGCATATTGGAAAAAATTGGATTATCTGGGCAATGGAGGCCGTGATTCCATAGAGGGAAACATTGTTTGATTCAGGTGATTCTATCCTATTGATCAGCAAGGCTTGGTTCGTATACTGGGTTCTGGTGACGCTCTCCCTTTAAGAAGAACCCCTTTAATTCTCTATGCTACAGTCTTGTTGTACCTCACCCATGTATATACAGAGAAGTAAAGGCTTTAATTTGGCAACCTTAGGTCGGTGACCTCTCTTCGTCGGGAAGACCCAACACACCACCATTTACATGGATAGCCTACTGAGTTGAGAGCACCATGCTGCAATCCTTCTTTTCACCTGTGGTGGCACTGTGGACATATCAGTGGGACAAACTGTGACTGTCTTATTTTTGAGGAACCCTAACGGAAAGAGAGTATATACGAGTTGACAACCCCTTTATATCGCCAAAAAAGTTACTGAAAACTTAAAATAATAATTTGCAATATCCTCACCAAATTCTTAACACAATGTACACTTTTTCATATTTTTCTTGGTACCTCCATATGTGTAGAAAAGAAGTCTACTGAGCCGCGCCAGAATAACATATTGTCTGTAGAAGACGTCTTAAGACCCAAATATGTTGCTTGGCTATACGTTGTGTAGTTGTTGGATAGAGATCAAGTATCAACATGAATCTTTTATTACATTCTCGGTTCCATCTTCGTCTTCCTCTATTTTGCTTAACTTGACTTGGATTTCCTTACGTGGACAGGAATGCTCTGCCTTTTATACCGTCCTCTATGTGTATGAGTTTGCTATTTGCACTCGTAGATCTGCATTATTTATCCGCTATTGGTCTGTGAATTGATCCGGTATTAATAATGCAGAGGGCAGAGGGGGAAGTATTGACGACGTTTTCTCTCTGATCTCGTAGGATGTTACTTGACAGTACTGCTGAGTAACACTCTACTCTACTCATTTGGCCTCCGTGTTGTGCTTTTTCTTTAGACAATGGATCAATATTCCTAATTGCACGCCACTTCGTTATAAGTTCATTAGCGGAAAACCTAAGACACGATAATGTATAGTTAAAATATCTCAAGGGGACAGTGTGATTTTAACCTGCAAACCTAAAGCGTATCTTCCATCCCTAGGGTATGCTAGTGACTTCAATACAGCTCCCTGCTATAAACCATTTTAGACAGGGAAGGAGCTGACTATGGTGTTCGTCAATGGGGACCATAGGACTGATCATCAATACCAGATCGATGGGAGTCTGATACCTGGCCCCCACTATTAGCTCGATATCTGATCAATGGTAGTCCAACAAAAAACAGTGTCCCCTCCCAAACAAAGGTGTATTATAACTTTATGGAAGGAGGGCACAATTTGTGAAAATTAAAATAAATAAATAAATAAATAAAAAAACCATGGAAAAATAAAAATAACTTAAAAATAAATCCCCTATTACTACCAGAAAAAGACTCAATATTATTTGATTAACCCAAAGGACCAAAATGTTATAGCCCTCAAAACCACATGTACGAAAAAAACCAAAAAATAAGTAAACCAGTACTGAAGTAGTTAAAGAAGACCTTTCACCAATTTCACCAAATCTTTGAATTCTTCAGTCGGGACCAATACACTGATTCTGGCACAGCTGGAATTTTTTTCTGTAGTCCCCACCCTTGTTGAGCAATTGGTGTTCTTAGTTTCAGGATCCAATATACTAATTAGGTGGGTGTTCCAAGGAGAGTGGGTGGTCCTGGACCATCCGCTTTGGCCCAGCACCGCCCACCTGACAATAGAGAATCTAATTATCATATTTGGTGCTAAAAGTAATAGCACTTATTGCTCAGGAATGGTGGGGATTAGACAAAAATTTCCAACTGCACGAGAATGAGTGGAACAGCATCTGTATAAGGATGCAATGAGATGGTGGAAGGGGTGAAAAGTCCCCTTTAAGATGTCCGTATACTTTTCATGATGATCCAATTTCAGCAAGACCGATCAACCATCTAAAGTGTATGGGCAGGTCCAGAACTTCCCCAATACAAGATGTTGGGAGAAAGAAGGATGTTGTGGATTTCATCACCACCAGTAGTGTCAAAGTCATTGACCTCCACCTAGAGTAAATACTCTCCGCATGCAAATACCTTGATTGAGATACGGTAACAAGTTGTAGCCTCTCTTGCACCCATGGTATACAACTCAAATACACTCCTTGTATACCCAAGTAACGTAAACTGGACAGAATGGCTTGTTGATGGTATTGTACTTATTGACGCAACTACCGTTGACAGATGGTGTGGTGTTGGCTTGTTAAATAGGTTCTGTCCTATCTACGTACGTTGGTCAAGACAGAGTGACATGATCATAGCCCAATAACAGATCCCAACGTCAAGCAGTAAGGCCATTCAAGAGCTCCTATCTGTGTGTGTAACTGAAAACCCTGGTCATGGTGGAGTGGCCTGGAGACGCACTCTCCTACGCATCCCTATAATTTTAAGCTTCTTTTTTCAGATTTAATCCCTCTTTATGTCCACTCAACAATTTTCCATTGCAGATAGGAGTTAATTGGGATGCACATTTTTGATGTAGGAGGAATACTTGGCTGGCTCTGAGGTTCCAGAGAGAGCATCGTTCCCACAAAGCGCTGCGGAAATTACAGGACTATGTAATCACTCTGTAAAGTATATAGATAACGTCGTCTCTTCTTACTTTGGAAATACAAGAAGTCTCTGCATAGTTCCACCACAACACCCAAGGAACCCCAATAGTAAGGGACAATCTACCTCTGTACCAGTATTCGATTCCATAGGGATTCTGGTGCACAATTGTTTATGTTGGTGGGGTACTTGGGTATTTATGGGCACTAGGGTTGAGCCGATCCTGACTTTTCAGGATCGATTTTAAAATCCGATTTCCGATCATTTTTCATTCGAACCCGATCTTGATCCCAATTCCGATCTCAACGCAAGTCAATGGGATTTTTTTTATCAATCGGAGATCGGTTTTTAAAAGCAATCCTATTCACTATACAGCATGGAATCTAAGAATTGTTAGAATCTACGCTGTGTAGTGAATCACTAAGTAGCCATAGGATTTTTTTTTAATCCTCTGGCTACTTAGTCCCCCCCTGGTGTCCACTTACCTCCAGAGATGGCTGCTCCGCTGCTTCGCTGTTCTTCGCCTCGCTGCCGCTCCAGCTGCAGTCTTCTTCTCCCTTCACTGCCCCCTCCCTGCCAGGTTAGGAGAGTGTGGGCAGGTACTGGGAAGGGAGACGTCATGTCTCCCCGCCCTGTACCCGCCCACACTCTCCTAACCCGCCCACACTCTCCTAACCTGGCAGGGAGGGGGCAGCGAGGCGAAGAAGACTACAGCTGGAGTGGCAGCGAGTCGAAGAGCAGCGGAGCAGCCATCTCTGAAGGTAAGTAACTACTAGAGATGTTACTTTAGTCTCCCATTAGAATGAATGGAGGCAGCCAGCGCGCAGGGGGTTAAGGCTGTGTGCCGGCTGCTTCCATTCATTCCTATGGAACCACAGTGGAGCCTTCACACTGAGTATACACTATATACTCAGTGTGAAGGCATTGTGGGAAATACTACCGATCTCGATCCCACCTAAAAAAAAATCGTGTTCGGAATTCCGATCGCGATCGTGAAATTTTCTCGATCGCAGATCGGAATCCGATTTTTTCCGAACACAATCGCTCAACCCTAATGGGCACCCATTAAATTTCTTGTGCCATTCTCCCAGATGGTAGCCTGACAATTTTCATGAGAATGGTATAGTTATAGAGGGCGCAAATGTAGCAGTAAACCAAACTAATATGTAAGGAGGCCCAGAATGTTGCAGATTTTGCTGCGTTTTTTTGAGCCAAATCCAAAAATGGCTATAAAAGGAATGGGCAATATATAGGAAGGTAGGGGCAGAGACGTCCTGGGCCCCAGCGCAAAATCTGTAATGGGGTCCCTACCTAGAATGTGTTTTATTTCATGTGGCCAGGACCTTTAGGGCCCCATCAGGGTCCAGGACTTGGTAGCGACAGCTACCATTGTATTCTCTATATCTCCACCCCCGGGTAGCGGCCCTGGTATTGATTTTTCATTGGGACCCGAAATCTCTAAGTTACACATCAGGCTTTTTATTAAGGTTACACTAAGGTTTTTTTTTTATGTTTTCATTCGTTTCCTTTAAGAAAACGAAAAGCTCTCTGACCTAAGGGACTAAATGGGAGTAGGGTTGGGCGATCGGCATTGAAAAAGATCAGATCCCGATCGACAATCGAGCAAATTTCATGATCGCAATCGGGATTGGCTGGAAAATGATCTGAAATCAGATTTTGAAATCTCAAGATCAGCTCAACCCCAAAAGTGACTTTTCCCATAGAGAAGCATTGACTAGGGTGGAGCGATCGGGATCGGGAAAGATTGGATCCCGATCGGTGATCGAGCAAATTTCACGATCGGGATCGGCTGGAAAATGATCGGAAATCGGATTTTAAAATCGATCCTGAAATCTCAAGATCGACTCAACTCTAAATGGGAGTATATGGGATTAGAATTTTTTTTTTACCCAAAGACAGCGCCACTCTTGTCCTCTGGATTTGTGTGGTAATGCAACAAAGCCCTGTTCTCTTAAACAGATGTCGACTACACTACCAAACACAAGTCAAGAACAAAGGCTTGATCGTTGGGATCTTCAACAGTCACGAGAACATGGGTCTTGTGTACCCTATATAACTGGAGGTATGGGTCACGTATATGTACTGCCATGTCATTCATAACATGCTATAGACAAATGCTATCACTGGCAGTTCTATAGAAGTGAATGGAGAAGCCATATGGATAAAGAGGACCCCTATCCCAGCCACTGGACCCCAACCAATCATCCTTACCCCGGGGATAGGGCATTACTATTACTAGACCTGAATTGCAGCCCTATACAATAATTGCATGCACACATAGTATATATTATCACCCTCATACACACATAGTATATATTACAGCATCATCCTCATACACACATCATATATACTATCATCCTCATATACACATATTGAAAACGGTTTGAAAAATGCAAAGTATAAAAAATAAAATCGAAGATTATTATCTTCAAAGAATAGAGAAATGTCGCCTCTTCTATCTTTGGAAATGCCAGGAGTCTTTGCATAGTCCCAGCACAACGCCCAAGAACCCCCAGCAGTGCGGGCCGATTACCTCTCCACTGGTATTCGAGTGGCTTTTGATCTCCTAACATATTGGAAATGACTTAAAGGTAAGCCATCTGCTAGCAGCGGAACAAAAATAGATGACATCACCGTCTGTAAGGAATACTGTGTAAATCCTGCACATCACGGCCTGTAATAATTCTATATTAACTCACCTAATGGGATAGGTCACAAGCGCACATGTGTTTCCTGTATATAGAAGCAGCTGTACAATGACTTTTGTATCGTGTTTTCTTTTTATTGATGTACCGTATGTAGAAAATCTTCCAAACATAAAGTTGTTCAATTCGGAATTTTTCCAAAATTTCTGTCTGTATCATTTTCTCGAGAAAACAAAATGCAGCGGTATACGACCCTGCAACGCTTTCTGTGTGCCAATATATGCTGTATAGAATACAGTGGTATAGAAGGATAGGTTCACATAGAAGATTTTGCAGGGGGGGCCAGTCATGCAAAATCCACTGCATACGGCCAGTTGACACTCCCAACTTGGTAGCCAATTTTATGTCCATCACCTACTTATTGTAGAACTAATAACTCAGTGCTGTATTACTGGTACTGATCATGAAATCTCCGGTGGTCTAGGTTGGTGAGGATGTTAATGTTACTATCACTAATGCATCAGATTCAAACAGAATTAATATCAGCATCCATGGTGGCCTAGGGTGGTAAAGAGATTAATGTAACTATCCCTGGTGGTCTAGCGTGGTGAGGAGGTTAATGTTACCCTCCCCTCTCTAGTATCTGAGGGCAGCACATGATTAATACCAAGATCCATGGTGGCCTAGGGCAGTAAGGGGAATAATGTAATCATCCCTGGTGGTCTAGTGTGGTGAGAAGGTTAATGCTACTATCTCTAATGCATAAAAGCAGAAGAGAATTAATATCAGCACCAATTGTGACCTAGGGTAGTAAAGAGATTAATGTAACTATAACTGGTGGCCTAGGGTGGTGAAGAGGTTAATGTTACTCTCTCCTCTCTAATGGCTGAGGGTAGAAGAGCATTAATACCAACATTCATGGTCGCCTAGGGCAGTAATGAGATTAATGTTACTGTCCCTGGTGGTGTAGTAGGGTGAGGAGGTTAATGTTACCTATCCCTTTCTAATGGGTGAGGGCAGAAAAGGTTTAATGCCAGCATCCATGGTGGTCTAGGGCAGTAAAGGGAATAGTGTAATCATCCCTGGTGGTCAGTGTGGTGAGGAGGTTAATGATACTATCTCTAATGCATAAGGGTAAAGAATTAATATCAGCATTCATGATGGCCAGGCGTAGTAAAGAACTTAAAAGTAACTATCCCTGGTGATCTAGTGTGATGAAGAGGTTAATGTAATCCTGCCCTGTCTTTGTGCTGAGGGAAGAACAGGATTAATTCCAGCGTCCATTTTAACCCAGGCCAGTAAAGTAAATAATGTAACCATCCCTGGTGGTCTAGTGTGGTGAGGAGGTTAATACTTCTATCTCTAATGGATAAAGGCAGAAGAGAATTAATATCAGCATCCATGGTGCCCGAGGGTAGCAGAGAGATTGATGTAACTATCCCTGGTGGTCTAGGGTGATGAAGACGTTAATGTTACTCTTCCCTCTCTAATGGCTAAGGGCAGAACATGATTAATTCCAGCATCCATGGTGGCCTAGGGCAGTAAATGGATTATTGTAACTGTCCCTGGTGGTCTAGTGTGGTGAGGAGGTTAATGTTACTTATCCCTCTCTAATGGCTAAGGGCAGAACATGATTAATACCAGCATCCATGGTGGCCTAGGGCAGTAAAGGGATTATTGTAACTGTCCCTGGTGGTCTAGTGTGGTGAGGAGGTTAATGTTACTTATCCCTCTCTAATGGCTAAGGGCAGAACATGATTAATACCAGCATCCATGGTGGCCTAGGGCAGTAAAGAGATTATTGTAGCTGTCCCCGGTGGTCTAGTGTGGTGAGGAGGTTACTCACTCCTGAATGCAATACACCAGGGGCAGGATTACAAGGCGGCACCATAAACCTAGTAGTAAATATAGATAACACCATATAACACATTTTTGCATAAATATTATCAACCACAGCACGCTATTACATTTATTTGTTCCTTATTGTCTAGTATCAGCATCTCGCTTCCCTAAGTGACACTGCCTAGTAAGATAGCAGTCTGGGGCTGGAGAAGGTTCGGTGCGAGGGAAGTGGTTAATTTCAGCGAATCCGGTTGATTTCCCCACATGGTTGGGAATTTTCTCTCACTATAATAAATCTGACAAGCTCCGAGGAAGCTGCTTAATTTATAATGTGGCACAGCGATGGCTTTCATTTTCAATCGGCGATGCATAGTCTGATGTTTCAGTCTGAATATATGTTGAAAACAATGCTCGCAGCTTTCTATTCCTCTGCTCTAGGCGGCTTCTTATTCATTGAATCTGAGCAGCGTGTTGGCTAAGGCTGCCGCTAGGAGTCCTGCCTCTTGATATCTTTGTTATATTTTCTTATCTCTTCAGAAAGAAATCCTTAAGATAGTCAAATCCGAGTCTACAGAGTCTCCGAGTCTACCGAGTTCATGTTGGCTTAGGAAACAGTTCACACTGCTGAGTAGAAGATACATTGTCACCTGAGGAGGACAACATAGGGATCAGACTGAGCGCGACATCTCATGGCACAATGTGCAACAACCTGGCGATTCTATATACAGGCTCATAATCTATGAGGGAACCAGAATCCGATCCCCTAAATAAGACTGTCATGTAAATAAAGTAAAAAATGACATTAATGAGTAGTATTATAGTAGTTATATTCTTGTACATAGGAGGTAGTATTATAGTAGTTATATTCTTGTACATAGGAGTAGTATTATAGTAGTTATATTCTTGTACATAGGAGGTAGTATTATAGTAGTTATATTCTTGTACATAGGAGGTAGTATTATAGTAGTTATATTCTTGTACATAGGAGGTAGTATTATAGTAGTTATATTCTTGTACATAGGAGCAGTATTATAGTAGTTATGTTCTTGTACATAGGAGTAGTATTATAGTAGATATATTCTTGTACATAGGAGGTAGTATTATAGTAGTTATATTCTTGTACATAGGAGTAGTATTATAGTAGCTATATTCTTGTACATAGGAGTATTATAGTAGTTATATTCTTGTACATAGGAGTAGTATTATAGTAGCTATATTCTTGTACATAGGAGTATTATAGTAGTTATATTCTTGTACATAGGAGTAGTATTATAGTAGTTATATTCTTGTACATAGGAGGCAGTATTATAGTAGTTATATTCTTGTACATAGGAGCAGTATTATAGTAATTATATTCTTGTACATAGGAGTAGTATTATAGTAGTTATATTCTTGTACATAGGAGCAGTATTATAGTAGTTATATTCTTGTACACAGGAGTAGTATTATAGTAGTTATATTCTTGTACATAGGAGCAGTATTATAGTAGTTATATTCTTGTACATAGGAGCAGTATTATAGTAGTTATATTCTTGTACATAGGAGTAGTATTATAGTAGTTATATTCTTGTACATAGGAGCAGTATTATAGTAGTTATATTCTTGTACATAGGAGTAGTATTATAGTAGTTATATTCTTGTACATAGGAGCAGTATTACAGTAGCTATATTCTTGTACATAGGAGCAGTATTATAGTAGTTATATTCTTGTACATAGGAGGTAGTATTATAGTAGTTATATTCTTGTATATAGGAGCAGTATTATAGCAGTTATATTCTTGTACATAGGAGTAGTATTACAGTAGCTATATTCTTGTACATAGGAGTAGTATTACAGTAGCTATATTCTTGTACATAGGAGTAGTATTATAGTAGTTATATTCTTGTACATAGAAGTAGTATTATAGTAGTTACATTCTTGTACATAGGAGCAGTATTATTGTAGTTATATTCTTGTACATAGGAGTAGTATTATAGTAGTTTTGCATAGTGACAATCACTTTCATTACATACAGTACTGTACAAGTATATGACGAATTATCTGGAAGTCTCTGAATTTCTACGTAACAGGGTCTTTCAATGTTCTTGTCTGCAATCATTTTCCTACATTGTTTCTACTAAGTACATATCACTCAGAATTTCACAATTATGTAATACGTTGCGGTATTATGTAATGTTGAGTATAGTTTTAGTCATGTACGAAATAAAAAGGTTTAAATTTGCAAGATTTGCAAAAAGTTTGTGAGTACATCATTGAATTTCCTCGGTGTGTCCTAACAACTGGAACACAGCACAATCTTGTGACAGAGGTTGTACTTTTCCCTGCTTTGTGAAAGAACAATTCAGATCATTTATATGAGCACAGTGAAATGAGTGTCCCTGACCCATGTCTGAACTTCGGCAAAACAGCCTTTATCACAAAATCTGAGATAATTATGCAGAGCTAGTTAAACAGGCATCTAATCTCATTCTAAAATGTAGCTCTGAAATCCAGATTTACATCTTAACCTAGATAGTGCTGGAGAATCAGAGGAACAATGTGATGTATTTGTTATTGGCCAGGCCAACAATTTACATGAGTGTACAAACTTTGGTCACCCAGTCCTGTAGTTAAAGGGGTTCCAGCAACTACTGCACCCAAAAACTCCGACCATTTTAATTTTTGATATTTTCCAGTAGCTGCTGCATTTCCCCCCTCGGCTTATACTCGAGTCAATAAGTTTTCCCAGTTTTTTGTGGTAAAATTAGGGGCCTCGGCTTGTATTCGCGTCGGCTTATACTCAAGTATATACGGTAATTTATGGGACAACTATCTTACTTACCCTTTAAGATGTTGTTTTTACGATTTCCATCACATTTTACAATTTTCAAACTCACAAAAACATAAAAGAGCTGAGGTCTCGCGTAACTCTGCTGAAAGTACGGGAGCAAAAGTCAAAGTCAATCAACGGGTGACAATTTAGGAAATATTTTTGTGTTGTTTGTACAGTCAGTGTGTTCACGGCCGGGGGGGTTCTGCTGAGTGACTTCTAGTCCATACATGAACAGTCTCATGGCATGTCAGAGAATTAGAGCCGTCAATGAAGTTTTACTCTACAACCTGTCTCCGAGACGTCTTCACTCATTACAGTCATTATAAGACAGAAACTCCAGACACAGCGACCATGAATCATCTGGGAGAGCCTTTAATGTGACATTGCCTTGTACTATGTTTTGAAGATTGGATGTCATTCGTTTTTCCATATTAGATATGGTGGTCCACTGGTTCGCAGTGCTGGAGACCTGGGTTCGAGGTGGTCTTATGTATCATGTTTGCTCCTCGTGTGAGTTTCTTCAGGGTTCTCTCCTACATTCCAAAAACATACTGATACCCTAATTGGCCTCCTATGATAGTGGACCCAACATATCAATATCTGAGATGGGAGAAACTAGATTGGGAGCCCAGTTGGGGACAGAAATTCTTAAGAATGGTGACAATCTCTGCTCAACAAGAAATAAATTCACAAATTCTAGTACAATAATGTACAGAAAACAGCACCCATGGCAGTCGTCACAGGGTGAGATGCAAGTCAGGTTTTGTGATCTTAAAGGGATTCTATCATTAGAATCCCTTTTTTCAACCATGCCTTAAGAAATAGCCTTAAGAAACCTTTCTTTTTCTGATCCGTGCCACCATTCCTGAGGAATTTCTTCTTTCTTCATCGATGGCATCTTCAACCAAAAGTGCCGACTACTAGGGTTGAGCGATCGTGTTCGGAAAAAATCGGATTCTGATCGGCAATCGAGAAAAATTCATGATCTTTTTAGGTGGGATCGAGATCGGTGATCATTTCCCACAATACTTTGCTAGCTAGTCTCCCATTCATTCTAATGGGAGACTAGCTAACATCTATAGTAGCTACTTACCTGAAGAGATGGCTGGTCCGGTGGCTGGTCTTCTCGTTCTTCTTCACCTCGCTGTCCCCTGCCTCCCAGGTGTGGGCGGGTTAGGAGAGTGTGGGCGGGTACTTGGAGGGGAGATGTCACGGCTCCCCACCCTGTTCCCGCCCACGCTCTACTAAGCTACAAGCCCCGCCTTCCTAGCTCTTTAAACACTAACCTGGGAGGCGGGGGCAGCGAGGCGAAGAAGACCGAGAACACCGAGCACCGGACAAGCCATCTCTTCAGGTAAGTGGACACCAGGGGGGACTAAGTAGCCAGAGGATTAAAAAAAAATGACTAAAATTATTTAAAAAAATCACTACAAAGCGTGGATTCTAACAATTAAAGCGTTCAATTGTTAGATTCCATGCTGTATAGTGAATAGGATTGCTTTTAAAATCCGATCTCCGATTAGTAAAAAAAATCCCATTGACTTGCATTGGGATCGGAATTGGGATCAAGATCGGGTTTGAATGAAAAATGATCGTAAATCGGATTTCAAAATCGATCCTGAAAAGTCAAGATCGGCTCAACCCTACCGACTACGCATGTCATTTTCTTGTGACCGAATGGGCGCTCGTGTAAGAGACCACAGGAAAATGGCCGCCAGACATGCGCAGTCGGCGCTTTTGGCTGAAGATGCAGCCAATGACCCAGCGAAAACGGGGAATTCTAATGATAGAATCCCTTTAAACTATGTCTTATTCTCCTTATCACTTTATTAGCAGTGTCAGACTGAGGTTCCTTGGGCCAGCCCGACAAAATGATTTTGGAGTTTTCGGCTGAACCATTATTGTGTTAGAGCCTGGGCCAACAGAAGACCCTCTGGTATACTGGGCCAATCTGACTTTTTTTTATTAGTACTTTGTATCATATTTGGTAAATTTTAGTAAGTGCACCAGAATTTTAGCATCTGGAATTTTTTTTACTACTAACGTGAATTGTTCCCTCTTTCCCAGTACCATACCCCTTATCCATCATCTTTTAAGTCGAGAATAATTCTTTCAAAAGATATGGTTACTTCAATGGGAAATTACCCCTTTAAATAAAAGAAACACTCCAGGCAAAACAGATATATGGTATTGTAACTATTGCAGCTCCTGGGGGGTGGTGCTTAACACAAAGAATTTAAGCAGACCAATAAAAATGTAATCTTGTGTTATGTACCGCCCCCTAGGAGCCATGCACTAGATATAACACAGTGTATCCATTTTATACAGAGTTGCCATTAGTAATCCCTTACCCCCCCCCCCCCCCAACCAGTTGTTGGCTTGTTCTCTGCATTCTCTGAGATCATGGAAACTTTTACGAGACATAAACACATATTAGGTTACAAGCTGTCAGGCAGTGTTATCAGGTCAAACAACAACATGAAAAGTGAAATTCCTGAGCAAACGGAGAATGTATACAATGTTGTAAAATAAGAGGAGGGGTCTCCATGATATTTTCCAGCATTCTTCTCATTTAAGGTCAATCATTAGGTCAATCATTAATTTTTTGGTTCTGAAGGAATTTATGAATTGTCCTAAAGTCCTTATTCTTCATCTTTGAGTGCAAGACTGGCCTGCCAGGGAACCGGTAAATCCCCCGGTGGGCCCTGAGCCCTGACTGTTAAGTCCTCATTGTACTAATGCCCAATCAAGCACCTGACCAATGCATCTGCATTTGCCTCAGCACACAGGGGCCCCCATTAGCTGACGCTGAAGCTGAACATAGTGTCCTCCCGATATATAGGGAAAATATATATCGGAGGACACGTGGGCAGCTTAAGCATTAGCTATAATGCTTGCTTGTAATCCTCATGAAGTACTTTTCTGTCCGCCTGTTCCGTGTGGACACCGCATGGAAAGCACACAGACTGCATTATAATCAAGAGGCAGACTTGTTCTAGGTCTTGACAAATTTTGACAAATTTTCAATTTGTCAAAATGTTTAATTTATAGAAGACATTGGGGAGATTTATTTGCCTTTTCAACAAATTTTGGTACAAATACTAAATTTTTACTCCTCCGATACACTGAAATCTATGCCAGGGATGACCTGGTATACATTTCAGTATGGGCACCCCAATGGCCAGAGGGTGGGCCTAATTTAGGACAAGGCTTCTTCCTTGCATATCCTCCAGCTGACGTAGGGTATCTCAAGACTGGATTTGAAGTTCAAGATTTTCCATTGTGCCCTTACTATTATTTTCTTCAACACGTATGTCTGTGGGTTTTGGAATAAGAAATTTTGGGAACTGATGACATTAGGTTGACATCTACATTGGGGTGTCAGCTGTTCTGCTCCATCAGAAAACCAGGACAATGGACTGTTAAAATGGCGGACACATATGGGGCCATGTCCGTTGTTTTTAATGCCGGATTGAAAAATCGTGTATTCAGGATTTTTTCGTCTCGCAGATTTAGGCAGACACTGCCAAGGACTCTGCGAATGGAGCCCCCAAAATAGATGTGATCGTAACCCGAGTAGAGTAAAAAGATTCAGCCAATTATTAAACTTAAACAGTTTTATGAACTTTTACACTCTCAAAAAAATTTGGCTTGACTTTTTACCAAGAAGCAGACACAGAATCCTCGAGAAATTGCCTTTAATTGATGTAAGTATAAATGACTTTGATGGTGTCTGCCGAGCTTCCTGGTGACAGGACGACTTCACAGAGATGTGTTCATTAAAGGGGGCAGATTGTATCTTGTAAGGGTGTCATGCTAAGAGGCAAGGATGAGTCAAAAACTTGAAAGAAGTAAGTAAGAAGTAAGTAAGCAGTAAGAACGTAACAAGAGCAAAAAAGTTTGAAAATACCGTAATACCTTAAAATGTTACTAGACACATGTACCGTACATATTAGAGATGAGGCAGTAGTTAAATACTCGATATTTGTTTCGAGTAGCCCCGCAATATTCGACTACTCGAATCGAATATCGAATCCTATTATACTCTATGGCGGGAAAATGCTCGTTTCAGGGGTAGGCAACATTCGATCAAATTGATCTTACCAAGTCCATGAGTGAGGGTCGGGCTGGATCCTCCAAGAAGTCTTCTCCGTGCAGCGTCCCCGCGGCGTCTTCCGGCTCTGAATTCACTCTGTCAGGCATTAGGCCTGGGCAGAGCCGACTGTGCATGCCTGCGCTACAAGAAAATGGCCGCTTTCACTCTGCCAGGCATCGGGCCTGGGCAGAGCCGACTGTGCATGCCTGCACTACAAGAAAATGGCCGCTTACAGTCAAAGCGGCCATTTTCTTGTAGCGCAGGCATGCACAGTCGGCTCTGCCCAGGCCCGATGCCTAGCAGAGTGAATTCAGAGCCAGAAGACGCCGCGGGGACGCTGCACAGAGAAGACTTCTAAAGGTAGGAGAAGAACCAGTGTTGATTGGTCGACTGTATAGCATTCGGCCAATCAATGCTGGTTCTGCATCGAATTTTTCCATTCGAATAGCGAGAGGTACTCGATCGAGTACGAGTATTTTGAATACCGTAGTATTTGATCGAATACCTACTCGATCGAATACTACTCGCTCATCTCTAGTAGATATGTATTACATCTCTATGGACCATCTATTGTATTCACCTAGCCATGTCACCCTTTCTTAAAAAAGTAACCACAGTCCAATTTTTTGGGACCAGAGATCAACATTGTCCTGCCTTTGACCCATTGACGTATGAGCCCCAATGCAAACTATCCCTGGAAATAATGGTGACTTACACTGACATTCCCTGGCGTGCCGCACTATTGTGCAGGTGTAAAACACCCGCTATACTTTACCATTATCTCCCAACATTACCTAATGCAATGAAATAATCCATACATCAGTGCCCGCTGTAAATTCATAAACTTATATGCATAAGGAATGGCTTTTCCAGATGTTTCCATATTTCTCATAACTAATGACTGCAAATTGTTTTAAGGACCGTTCCTTCTCTCCCCCCCCCCCCCCAAGGACTCCATCCAAGAT
Source organism: Leptodactylus fuscus (assembly GCF_031893055.1). Lineage (NCBI taxonomy): Eukaryota > Metazoa > Chordata > Amphibia > Anura > Leptodactylidae > Leptodactylus > Leptodactylus fuscus. The sequence goes on along the minus strand of NC_134268.1, from coordinate 211,571,566 downwards.
CCATTCGAGCGGTTCCATAAGACGTCGCACGGCAGAGGCTTTAGCCATTTGAAAAATGAATCATCTCCGTTTATGAGTCTCCGTTGCCTCCTTAAAACAAAAGCCGCCCTTCCAACTTAAACACGGCAGTAATGATTCATGGCGCAGGCATCTCTGGATACACGGCCAACGAAGAGGAGTCGCGGAGGGAGCCGGAGGACTGGCCAGGTCTCGTATAGGTAAAAGGCGAAGAAGACTTAACGTAATCCAAATACAATTTTCCTTTGTATCAAGGGTATTGCTGGAAATTGACTCCGAGCTATTTTCTGTGTTATTTCCTATGTGCCTGTAATGCTCTTACGTCCTTGATCATATTGAGGTATTAGATATGGACTTCTGTCGAAGGTTTAAGGGTCGTCTTTGATTGAGAAGTATCGAAAAGGATGAAGTTTGTGGACGCGACTAATAGAGATAACATAATAACATGAAACCTGGAGGATATCCGGAAAGGGGGCAAATACTTTTCATGGTACTCTGTACTGATGTAGTAGAGTGGACTTTTTGAGGTGTATTAGGATTACTCTTCCCTATGACAAACTCAGCTCTGCTACATTAACAAATGATTGTAGTACATTCCGGAAATTCTTCCCCTATTGACCTGATCTTGAAATTTCAGGATCGATTTTAAAATCTGATTTCTAATTATTTTAAAGCCAATCCCGATTGTGAAATTTGCTCGATCGCCGATCGGGATCCGATCTTTTCCAATCCCGATCGCTCAACCCTAGTCAATGCTTCGCTATTGGAAAAGTCACTTTTAGCGTTGAGCCTATCTTGAGATTTCAAGATCCGATTTCCGATCATTCTCCAGCCGATCCCGATTGTGAAATTTTCTTGATCACCGATCGGAATCCGATCTTTTCCGATCCCGATCGCTCATCCCTATTGGTGGGATTGGTGCTCTCTCTTGGTCCTCCTCTGGCCTCTTCCGGCCTCTTTGGTGACATCATGCACCCAAAGTCACCACTTTTTTTTGTGTTCGGATGGGCATCAAACTTTTGGAAAAATTGCATTGAATATGGTCCTATTCAAACAGGTTGAGCCATCTCTAATGGGCACCTTAAAGTTAGGTGAATGTGTATGAAGGTCTTCTAATAATCTCCCAATAGGAAATGTCAGGTCCAAGGGCATAGCTATAGTGGGTGCAGACAGAGGTGTAACTTAAGCTCCTGGGTTCCAAAGGAAAACATGTAATGGACAGCTTCCTGCTTCACCATTGCCTTCAACTCATCTGTGTCCGGAGGACGCAGATGAGTTGGAGTCGTGACATAGGGGGACAGCCCGTAACAGTGGGACAGCACTCTAAATACAGTACTGTTTTGCTGACCTAAAAGGACCCCACTAACTTAGGGCCCATTCCAAGTGTCTTGAGATCAAAGTGTTGCTGCTCTTTCCTACTCCATTCTCTGTGCTGAGAACAGATGATTGATGGGCCGGTCGGTGACCCCCACAGATCTGATATTGATAATCCATCTTTAAGAGAGGTCATCAATATTTTTAGCATGGGAAAACCCCTTTAAAGGACAAGAAAATCCAATTCACCATTTTTATGCAGGTCCCTATGTTATAGCACTGATTAACCCCTTCCCTTCTTACACCCAGGGTGTCTGCTCAAGCTCGGGCAAAGTGAATCCTGGAATGGATCCTCTTCTAGAGAGTGCAATTCTTACGATACATACGAGCTGACCTGCTGCTGCACACCTCTTGTATACTCTTATATACACATTTCACGGGCTATTACCAAGGGATTGTTTTACCGATAACAAACATTTTTTCTTTATTTTCTTTATTTTTCTGCTCTTCTTAGATCCGGTGAGTGAAGACAGCGAGATCTGACCTGCTTTGTGTCACCCAGACATCTCAGCCGCGCCGCTTTTCCCTCCTTTGCTGACAATTAATTGGTATGCAGCCGGGCGCCCATTCTGACCATGCTCCAATTAAAAATTAATCTCATTCTGGTTCGCTCCTTATTATTCAGTTATGCACATTCAGAGATTTCCATCGTGTCATCGATAACATTAATGTTCTATGACCTCTGCTTTCCAGAAACATTATCTTTTCTCTTACAGGTTAGCGTCTATGGGGCGGGCAGCCTGTGGTTATTGCCCCTGCCAACAGCAATAGATAGAGTTCATTATTTTTTAGATGATTCCCCCCTACCACCGCCCCATGGGGATCCATTATCAATTGTGGAAGCAAACGAGTATGCAAAGCCATGTACAGTGACTAATAATACACGAGGAGAGTCAGATTACCAAATATTCTGGATTACTGGATGGTCAGCTGTCATATATAACATTTGACGTATGTGCGGGGGATCTCCTGATATTATCCCCCATCCTTCTATGGCCAGAGGTTTCTGATAGCGGCTTGTTCCCCCAAGTCAGAAGGCATGTACGATTGTCTGAGCTGAGTGTGCATGTGTATGGGGTGATTGGAAGGAATAGCTGCTGGTGCAAAGAGTATTCGGAAAACCACCATTGAAGGTCTATGGACATCTTGAGGCTAAGTGAGCCGTAGCCAAAAAAATGTTGTGGAAAGACCACGGTGGAAAGGCACTCTGCTTCCATTACACCTATAGGGAAACCTCCAGCATGTAGGTATAATGGACATGCTGCGATTTCCAAAACTGCAATGATTTTGGAAATTGCCCGCACGTACACTGTGTGTATTTTGATGCAAAGTGTGGCTGGGATTTGCAAGAATCCCATCCACATTGCAGGGCCTAAAGGGGTTTACACCACGCAGGGCCTAAAGGGGTTTCCTGAGACTGAAAATTGATGATTTATCTGAGTATAAGTCATCATAAATCATCATCCATGGGGGGGCCAACACAGGATTGTGCAGCTACAGGAGTGGCGAGCCAAATATCAGCGACAGGACTTTTCTCTCTGCATTTTTCGTGCGGAACCCACATAGACCCCATTATAGTCTATAGGGTCTGCAGCTTTTTTATGTGGATAGGTCGGTTTCAGATCAGGACATCCCCAAGTGGACTCCCAAAACTGGGCAAAAATGATTTTATGGGCCCCAGAAATAATAAAGTTAGGGCTAGGAAACCACCATAAATCTGCTAAAGCGACTGTGTCTGTTCATATAAGACCAAAACTCTCTGGTTATTAAGAAGTTAAAGGAAAACCATTTTTATATTCTGCAAACTTGAGAAAAATTGATAGGAATTTGTCAAGGCGGGCAGGCAGATACATGTGCTATGGAAATAGATGGCCGGTATTAGATCACTACTACATTAGCACTTGTGCCGCTCTCAGTAGGAGCGGGTATGCAATTATTAAAATATCCCGCGGGGTGGATAATATTATTATATCTTCTTATATTGAAAAGCCCTGGCAGCCATGACAAGCGACTCCATCTCCCTCCAGCCTGAGACTCTCTCATATTCTCTCCCTCCATCTCCAGCCACTATTAACCTATATACTTGAACCCTCGAATATAGACGGCCGCCATATTGATGTGATGACATAGATAAATGTTACTAGATGGGTCAGACCATCGGCCATTGAAAAGGCCCTTTAAAATCACCGGATCCATCCTACACTTGAGCGGGGGTGATCTGGCATTTCGAGGGCCCCAAGCAAAAAATCAGAACAAAATATTGCACCATATCTTGTCCAGTAAAATGCCAGGCTCCCTATGTTGTCACCTCCACGTTTTAAACAGGATTGTTCCATGCAGTATAATGCCCCCTTTACCAGCCCCACACAGTATAACACCTATATAACTAGCCCCACACACAGTATAATGCCCCCTTTACCAGCCCCACACAGTATAAGGCTCCATTCACACAGAGTAACGCCAGGCGTCATTTGTGTGTCTTTTACGGCCGTCATAAAACGTTTACATAGAGTTCTATAGGAAAAGACGTCCGTAATTTACGGCCGTCATTTACGGCCGTCATTGTAATGACGGCCGTAAATGACGGCCGTTAATTACGGACGTCTTTTCCTATAGAACTCTATGTAAACGTTTTATGACGGCCGTAAAAGACACAGAAATTACACACAAATGACGCCTGGCGTTACTCTGTGTGAATAGAGCCTAACACCTATATAACTAGCCCCACACACAGTATAATGCCCCCTTTACCTGCCCCACACAGTATAACGCCCATATAACTGGCCCCACACACAGTATAAAGCCCCCTTTACCAGCCCCACACAGTATAACACCCATATAACTGGCCCCACACACAGTATAATGCCCCCTTTACCAGCCCCACACAGTATAACACCCATATAACTGGCCCCACACACAGTATAATGCCCCCTTTACCAGCCCCACACAGTATAACACCCATATAACTGGCCCCACACACAGTATAATGCCCCCTTTACCAGCCCCCACATAGCATAACACCCATATATCTGGCCCTACACACAGTATAATGTCTCCTTTACCAGCCCCCACATAGCATAACACCCATATATCTGGCCCTACATACAGTATAATGTCTCCTTTACCGGCCCCACACAGTATAAAACCCATATAACTGGCCCTACACACAGTATAATGCCCCCTTTACTGGTCCTACACAGTATAACATCCATATAACTAGCCCCACACACATTATAATGCCCCCATAACCAACCCCATTCAGTATAACACCCATTTAACTGGCCGCACACACAGTATAATGTCCCCTTTACTGGCCCCACACAGTACACTGTCCCCTATTTTTGGCCTCCCATACATTTACTCATTGGATCAGATTCTTTACCTATTAGATTATTCCAACAGGTATCGGCCAAAATCTGTTCCTCACCGCTCCCTGCTCTTGTCCAGTCCTACCTACACGTTGCCTTCATCCTGTATATTACTTCTGGACACTGATAAATGCTAGGACGTGATGTCCAGAAGTTTTTTCACCACCTGGACGTAGCGTGCAGAACCCCCTGGAGCTGAAGTGTAGGCAGGCCAGGGCGCGATCAGGGCTCAGTGAGTAATAAATATTAGCGGTACCTGCTCCATTAATCCAACAGGAACCTATACAGAAGTCCACAACTGTGGGCCCCCCTGATCCCTGGGGCCTCATCCAACTGCATTGCATTGCATTATGGATAGGTGGATGAGATGCCCCTTTCTTTTCTTTCCAAGAGGCTCTACGGCAGTTGCAAGTGTTTTTATATACAGAGCTGTGCAAAAGTTTTAGGCAAGGGGAGGATGTTGCAAAAGAAGTTTCACAAAGAGAAGCGTTAGTTTCCAATTAATACAATGCAATGAATTAATCAATGCAGCTTATTATAATTGAATAATACATGAAGGGTGACCCTACCGGCAAGGCTTCCTGTCCCAGGGTACGGTGTGTGATTCTGAGCCCTATAGTCTTGATCTGGATTCTTTAAATCAATTTATATTAGGGTGAGGAAGCAATAGCAGGAGTGATATAATACCGAGCCAAAGCAGAGTGGCTTGCTGGCACCCTACTGGCATTGAGCACCCGGGGCACATATTTCTCAGCCACCCCTAGCTTCCCTCCTGATATACAGACTATACACATTGCACATAACCTGCTCCTTTATTATTTCTAACAGATAATTCAACATATTCATGTCTGAGCCTGGTTCATGTTTGTGGTTGACAACTGGAGCCAAATCGTGACGGCTTTGTTCAGGAATACCTAAACTGGAAATGTTTACCTAAAATATATGAACATTCACCGTGCACCAGTGTGTAATATAGCCAGGGTAAGCAATGGGAAGGCCCGGATGACTAGAGATGAGCGAACAGCGTTCCATTGAGTACATGTTCGATCGGATATCAGGCTGTTCGAGATGTTCGATTCCAGTTGAACACTAGGTGGCAAACTCACTAAAAATTCGTATCCCCTCCCACCTTCCCTGGCGCTTTTTTTTGCACCAATAACTGTGCAGGGGAGGTGGGACAGGAACTACGACAAGGGAGGCATCGAAAAAAATTGGAAAAAGTAATTAGCTGGCTAATTCAGGTGACCTCCAATTTATACGAATAGTGGATTTAATATCCAGTTCATATGAGACTGTGAGACAGGGACAGATCTACAGGCAGGGTTAGCTAGGGATTACCTTTATTTGGGGGGAATGTTACTCACCCAGCTCTTTGGGGCTCCATCTTGTCGGGATCCCTGTCAGCTTGCGATATGCGCATGCTGACTTTTTCCCATAGGAATGCATTGACCAGCGTTGATTGGCCGAATGCCATACAGAGTACAGCATTCGGCCAATCAACGCTGGTTCTGCTGGAGGAGGCGGAGTCTAAGATCGGAGTCTGAGATGTAGCAGAGCTGAGTGTGCAGCAGAGTTCAGCGCATCTCTGATGCAGCAGAGCTGAGTGCGCAGCAGGGTTTAGTGCTCACTCAGATCTGCTACATCTCTGATGCAGCAGAGCTGAGTGTGCAGCAGGGTTCACATCTCCGGTGTAGCTGAGATGAGCGCACGGCCAGCACTGCTACATCTTGGCATAGGAATGCATTGACCAGCGTTGATTGGCCGAATGCCATACAGAGTACAGCATTTGGCCATTCAACGCTGGTTCTGCCGGAGGAGGTGGAGTCTAAATCGGTCCACAGCAGTCTCCATTCTGGTCCAATCTTAGACTCCGCCTCCTCATAGATGAGCCTCCGGAAGAACCAGCGTTGATTGGCCAAATGCTGTACTCTGTATGGCATTCAGCCAATCAACGCTGGTCAATGCATTCCTATGGGAAAAAGTCAGCTCCCACATATCGCAAGCTGACAGGGATCCCAATGTATTACAGTGACTTGGCCATGTTAGATGCCCCCAGACATGCTTCCCCTGCTGTCCCAGTTGCATTCCAGGGTGTTGGCATCATTTCTTGGGGTGTCATAGTGGACTTGGTAACTCTCCTGAGTAGAATAGTGGTTTCCTCCTTAAGTATTTTTTTCCTCATGGACTATAATGGGGTTCGATATTCGATCAAACAGTCGAGTATTGAGCAGCTACTCAAATCAAATTTCGAACTTTGAACATTTCACTGTTCGCTCATCTCTACTGATGACCTATTCTATCTCTGCAGGGGCCACAGTGTATTGAAACTACTGTATACAGCTCAGTACACTGTGTAGTGGTCTGAAAAGGTACTGCATGCTTAGTCCCATTCCGTTGGGTCAGACCCCTGACAGTTTACTGTTGATGACTTTTCCTAAGGTCACAGACAACCCCCTTAACATCTATATTATGGTTACAAGACCTGGTCCTACTAAACACCTTGGGTTACTAAAGACCTACTGGAGACTTTCTAAACACCTTGGACCTTGGAGTCTACTAAACTGAGATTCCATTGCCAATAGAGATGAACAAACTAATTAGAATTGAATCAAATTAGAATCTTCAAAGTGTTCCAGGTTCTATCCGAACCTGAAACTTTGGGAGTTCATCATCCATGTACTGGGGCAGTGGCGTAACTAGTAATGGCAGGGCCCCATGGCAAACTTTTGACATGCCCCCCCCCAACCAACTCCGAAGACCCCAACCGACCCCCCCCCCCCGCATTCCCGCTTGTACTTTTATGACCTATAGTGACCCCTGCACACACTATTATACCCCACATTGGCCCTTACACACACTATTATACCCCACAGTGGCCCCTACACACACTATTATGCCCCATAGTGGCCCCTGCACACACTTATACCCCACAGTGGCCCCTAAACACACTATTATGCCCCATAGTGGCCCCTGCACACACTACTATGCCCCATAGTGGCCCTGGCAATCATCAATTAATGGCCTGTCCTAAGAACCCGGAAAACCCCTTTAACCCTTTTCAATATTTGGAGTGACCTTTAAGCTTTGGAGGAGGAGTCCAAGAAGTCATGATCCGGCCCCCGCAGATATAACCGTGATCTCAACATCATCCAATCTGTCTGGGATGACACAAAGAGACAGACGGATTGGACCAAGCCTACATCCACAGAAGATCTGTGCTTAGTTCTCCAAGATGGCGGCAGGAACAACCTCCCTGTCGAGTTTTGCCAAAAACTGTCTGCAAGTACCGAGAAGAACTGATGGAAGGCAAAGGGCAAAGGTCACACCGAATATGGATGGGATTTACATTTCTATTTTCTTCATTCTCAGAAATAATCTACTGGTATTAACTAGAGATGAGCGAACACTAAAATGTTCGAGGTTCGAAATTCGATTCGAACAGCCGCTCAATGTTCGTGTGTTTGAACGGGTTTCGAACCCCATTATAGTCTATGGGGAACAGATACTCGTTAAGGGGGAAACCCAAATCCGTGTCTGGAGGGTCACCAAGTCCACTATGACACCCCAGGAAATGATGCCAACACCTCTGGAATGACACTGGGACAGCAGGGGAAGCATGTCTGGGGGCATCTAACACACCAAAGACCCTCTATTACCCCAACATCACAGCCTAACAACTACACACTTTACACACTCAATACCACCTCTCTGACAGTAGGAAAACACCTTGAAACATGTGTATTTGGCACTTGCAGTGAGGAGAGCTTGTCACCAGCAGTGAATTTGGCCCTTGTAGTAAGTTGAGGTTGGCACCAACATTTGTTTTGAAAATCAGGGTGGATTGAGCCTCTAACCAGCAGAGTTTGGACAAATTCATGGTGGAGGGAGCCTCTAAAAACCCCAGTTTGGACCAATTCATGATGGAGGGAGCCTCTAAACAACCCAGTTTGGGCAAATTCATGGTGGAAGGAGCCTCTAAAAACCCCCAGTTTGGACCAATTCATGGTGGAGGGAGCCTCTAAAAACCCCAGTTTGGACCAATTCATGGTGGAGGGAGCCTCTAAACAGCCCAGTTTGGGCAAATTCATGGTGGAGGGAGCCTCTAAACAGCCCAGTTTGGGCAAATTCATGGTGGAGGGAGCCTCTAAAAACCCCAGTTTGGACCAATTCATGGTGGAGGGAGCCTCTAACCAGCCCAGTTTGGGCAAATTCATGGTGGAGGGAGCCTCTAAAAAACCCCAGTTTGAACCAATTCATGGTGGAGGGAGCCTCTAAACAGCTCAGTTTGGGCAAATTCATGGTGGAGGGAGCCTCTAAACAGCCCAGTTTGGGCAAATTCATGGTGGAGGGAGCCTCTAAAAACCCCAGTTTGGACCAATTCATGGTGGAGAGAGCCTCTAAAAACCCCAGTTTGGACCAATTCATGGTGGAGGGAGCCTCTAAAAACCCCAGTTTGGACCAATTCATGGTGGAGGGAGCCTCTAAACAGCCCAGTTTGGGCAAATTCATGGTGGAGGGAGCCTCTAAAAACCCCAGTTTGGACCAATTCATGGTGGAGGGAGCCTCTAAACAGCCCAGTTTGGGCAAATTCATGGTGGAGGGAGCCTCTAACCAGCCCAGTTTGGACCAATTCATGGTGGAGGGAGCCTCTAAAAACCCCAGTTTGGACCAATTCATGGTGGAGGGAGCCTCTAAACAGCCCAGTTTGGACCAATTCATGGTGGAGAGAGCCTCTAAAAACCCCAGTTTGGACCAATTCATGGTGGAGGGAGCCTCTAAACAGGCCAGTTTGGGCAAATTCATGGTGGAGGGAGCCTCTAAAAACCCCAGTTTGGACCAATTCATGGTGGAGGGAGCCTCTAACCAGCCCAGTTTGGGCAAATTCATGGTGGAGGGAGCCTCTAAAAACCCCCAGTTTGGACCAATTCATGGTGGAGGGAGCCTCTAAACAGCTCAGTTTGGGCAAATTCATGGTGGAGGGAGCCTCTAAACAGCCCAGTTTGGGCAAATTCATGGTGGAGGGAGCCTCTAAAAACCCCAGTTTGGACCAATTCATGGTGGAGAGAGCCTCTAAAAACCCCAGTTTGGACCAATTCATGGTGGAGGGAGCCTCTAAAAACCCCAGTTTGGACCAATTCATGGTGGAGGGAGCCTCTAAACAGCCCAGTTTGGGCAAATTCATGGTGGAGGGAGCCTCTAAAAACCCCAGTTTGGACCAATTCATGGTGGAGGGAGCCTCTAAACAGCCCAGTTTGGGCAAATTCATGGTGGAGGGAGCCTCTAACCAGCCCAGTTTGGACCAATTCATGGTGGAGGGAGCCTCTAAAAACCCCAGTTTGGACCAATTCATGGTGGAGGGAGCCTCTAAACAGCCCAGTTTGGACCAATTCATGGTGGAGAGAGCCTCTAAAAACCCCAGTTTGGACCAATTCATGGTGGAGGGAGCCTCTAAACAGGCCAGTTTGGGCAAATTCATGGTGGAGGGAGCCTCTAAACAGCCCAGTTTGGGCAAATTCATGGTGGAGGGAGCCTCTAAAAACCCCCAGTTTGGACCAATTCATGGTGGAGGGAGCCTCTAAAAACCCCAGTTTGGACCAATTCATGGTGGAGGGAGCCTCTAAACAGCTCAGTTTGGGCAAATTCATGGTGGAGGGAGCCTCTAAAAACCCCAGTTTGGACCAATTCATGGTGGAGGGAGCCTCTAAAAACCCCAGTTTGGACCAATTCATGGTGGAGGGAGCCTCTAAAAACCACAGTTTGGACCAATTCATGGTGGAGGGAGCCTCTAAACAGCCCAGTTTGGGCAAATTCATGGTGGAGGGAGCCTCTAAACAGCCCAGTTTGGGCAAATTCATGGTGGAGGGAGCCTCTAAAAACCCCAGTTTGGACCAATTCATGGTGGAGGGAGCCTCTAAAAACCCCAGTTTGGACCAATTCATGATGGAGGGAGCCTCTAAACAGCCCAGTTTGGGCAAATTCATGGTGGAGGGAGCCTCTAAAAACCCCCAGTTTGGACCAATTCATGGTGGAGGGAGCCTCTAAAAACCCCAGTTTGGACCAATTCATGGTGGAGGGAGCCTCTAAACAGCCCAGTTTCGGCAAATTCATGGTGGAGGGAGCCTCTAAAAACCCCAGTTTGGACCAATTCATGGTGGAGGGAGCCTCTAAAAACCCCAGTTTGGACCAATTCATGGTGGAGGGAGCCTCTAAACAGCCCAGTTTGGACCAATTCATGGTGGAGGGAGCCTCTAAAAACCCCAGTTTGGACCAATTCATGGTGGAGGGAGCCTCTAAACAGCCCAGTTTGGACCAATTCATGGTGGAGGGAGCCTCTAAAAACCCCAGTTTGGACCAATTCATGGTGGAGGGAGCCTCTAAACAGCCCAGTTTGGGCAAATTCATGGTGGAGGGAGCCTCTAACCAGCCCAGTTTGGACCAATTCATGGTGGAGGGAGCCTCTAAAAACCCCAGTTTGGACCAATTCATGGTGGAGGGAGCCTCTAAACAGCCCAGTTTGGACCAATTCATGGTGGAGAGAGCCTCTAAAAACCCCAGTTTGGACCAATTCATGGTGGAGGGAGCCTCTAAACAGCCCAGTTTGGGCAAATTCATGGTGGAGGGAGCCTCTAAAAACCCCAGTTTGGACCAATTCATGGTGGAGGGAGCCTCTAAACAGCCCAGTTTGGACCAATTCATGGTGGAGAGAGCCTCTAAAAACCCCAGTTTGGACCAATTCATGGTGGAGGGAGCCTCTAAACAGGCCAGTTTGGGCAAATTCATGGTGGAGGGAGCCTCTAAAAACCCCAGTTTGGACCAATTCATGGTGGAGGGAGCCTCTAAACAGCTCAGTTTGGGCAAATTCATGGTGGAGGGAGCCTCTAAACAGCCCAGTTTCGGCAAATTCATGGTGGAGGGAGCCTCTAAAAACCCCAGTTTGGACCAATTCATGGTGGAGGGAGCCTCTAAAAACCCCAGTTTGGACCAATTCATGGTGGAGGGAGCCTCTAAACAGCCCAGTTTGGACCAATTCATGGTGGAGGGAGCCTCTAAAAACCCCAGTTTGGACCAATTCATGGTGGAGGGAGCCTCTAAACAGCCCAGTTTGGACCAATTCATGGTGGAGGGAGCCTCTAAAAACCACAGTTTGGACCAATTCATGGTGGAGGGAGCCTCTAAACAGCCCAGTTTGGGCAAATTCATGGTGGAGGGAGCCTCTAACCAGCCTAGTTTGGACCAATTCATGGAGGAGGGAGCCTCTGAAAACCCCAGTTTGGACCAATTCATGGTGGAGGGAGCCTCTAAACAGCCCAGTTTGGACCAATTCATGGTGGAGAGAGCCTCTAAAAACCCCAGTTTGGACCAATTCATGATGGAGGGAGCCTCTAAACAACCCAGTTTGGGCAAATTCATGGTGGAGGGAGCCTCTAAAAACCCCCAGTTTGGACCAATTCATGGTGGAGGGAGCCTCTAAAAACCCCAGTTTGGACCAATTCATGGTGGAGGGAGCCTCTAAACAGCCCAGTTTGGGCAAATTCATGGTGGAGGGAGCCTCTAAACAGCCCAGTTTGGGCAAATTCATGGTGGAGGGAGCCTCTAAAAACCCCAGTTTGGACCAATTCATGGTGGAGGGAGCCTCTAACCAGCCCAGTTTGGGCAAATTCATGGTGGAGGGAGCCTCTAAAAACCCCCAGTTTGAACCAATTCATGGTGGAGGGAGCCTCTAAACAGCTCAGTTTGGGCAAATTCATGGTGGAGGGAGCCTCTAAACAGCCCAGTTTGGGCAAATTCATGGTGGAGGGAGCCTCTAAAAACCCCAGTTTGGACCAATTCATGGTGGAGAGAGCCTCTAAAAACCCCAGTTTGGACCAATTCATGGTGGAGGGAGCCTCTAAAAACCCCAGTTTGGACCAATTCATGGTGGAGGGAGCCTCTAAACAGCCCAGTTTGGGCAAATTCATGGTGGAGGGAGCCTCTAAAAACCCCAGTTTGGACCAATTCATGGTGGAGGGAGCCTCTAAACAGCCCAGTTTGGGCAAATTCATGGTGGAGGGAGCCTCTAACCAGCCCAGTTTGGACCAATTCATGGTGGAGGGAGCCTCTAAAAACCCCAGTTTGGACCAATTCATGGTGGAGGGAGCCTCTAAACAGCCCAGTTTGGACCAATTCATGGTGGAGAGAGCCTCTAAAAACCCCAGTTTGGACCAATTCATGGTGGAGGGAGCCTCTAAACAGGCCAGTTTGGGCAAATTCATGGTGGAGGGAGCCTCTAAAAACCCCAGTTTGGACCAATTCATGGTGGAGGGAGCCTCTAACCAGCCCAGTTTGGGCAAATTCATGGTGGAGGGAGCCTCTAAAAACCCCCAGTTTGGACCAATTCATGGTGGAGGGAGCCTCTAAACAGCTCAGTTTGGGCAAATTCATGGTGGAGGGAGCCTCTAAACAGCCCAGTTTGGGCAAATTCATGGTGGAGGGAGCCTCTAAAAACCCCAGTTTGGACCAATTCATGGTGGAGAGAGCCTCTAAAAACCCCAGTTTGGACCAATTCATGGTGGAGGGAGCCTCTAAAAACCCCAGTTTGGACCAATTCATGGTGGAGGGAGCCTCTAAACAGCCCAGTTTGGGCAAATTCATGGTGGAGGGAGCCTCTAAAAACCCCAGTTTGGACCAATTCATGGTGGAGGGAGCCTCTAAACAGCCCAGTTTGGGCAAATTCATGGTGGAGGGAGCCTCTAACCAGCCCAGTTTGGACCAATTCATGGTGGAGGGAGCCTCTAAAAACCCCAGTTTGGACCAATTCATGGTGGAGGGAGCCTCTAAACAGCCCAGTTTGGACCAATTCATGGTGGAGAGAGCCTCTAAAAACCCCAGTTTGGACCAATTCATGGTGGAGGGAGCCTCTAAACAGGCCAGTTTGGGCAAATTCATGGTGGAGGGAGCCTCTAAACAGCCCAGTTTGGGCAAATTCATGGTGGAGGGAGCCTCTAAAAACCCCCAGTTTGGACCAATTCATGGTGGAGGGAGCCTCTAAAAACCCCAGTTTGGACCAATTCATGGTGGAGGGAGCCTCTAAACAGCTCAGTTTGGGCAAATTCATGGTGGAGGGAGCCTCTAAAAACCCCAGTTTGGACCAATTCATGGTGGAGGGAGCCTCTAAAAACCCCAGTTTGGACCAATTCATGGTGGAGGGAGCCTCTAAAAACCACAGTTTGGACCAATTCATGGTGGAGGGAGCCTCTAAAAACCCCCAGTTTGGACCAATTCATGGTGGAGGGAGCCTCTAAAAACCCCAGTTTGGACCAATTCATGGTGGAGGGAGCCTCTAAACAGCCCAGTTTGGGCAAATTCATGGTGGAGGGAGCCTCTAAACAGCCCAGTTTGGGCAAATTCATGGTGGAGGGAGCCTCTAAAAACCCCAGTTTGGACCAATTCATGGTGGAGGGAGCCTCTAAAAACCCCAGTTTGGACCAATTCATGATGGAGGGAGCCTCTAAACAGCCCAGTTTGGGCAAATTCATGGTGGAGGGAGCCTCTAAAAACCCCCAGTTTGGACCAATTCATGGTGGAGGGAGCCTCTAAAAACCCCAGTTTGGACCAATTCATGGTGGAGGGAGCCTCTAAACAGCTCAGTTTGGGCAAATTCATGGTGGAGGGAGCCTCTAAACAGCCCAGTTTCGGCAAATTCATGGTGGAGGGAGCCTCTAAAAACCCCAGTTTGGACCAATTCATGGTGGAGGGAGCCTCTAAAAACCCCAGTTTGGACCAATTCATGGTGGAGGGAGCCTCTAAACAGCCCAGTTTGGACCAATTCATGGTGGAGGGAGCCTCTAAAAACCCCAGTTTGGACCAATTCATGGTGGAGGGAGCCTCTAAACAGCCCAGTTTGGACCAATTCATGGTGGAGGGAGCCTCTAAAAACCCCAGTTTGGACCAATTCATGGTGGAGGGAGCCTCTAAACAGCCCAGTTTGGGCAAATTCATGGTGGAGGGAGCCTCTAACCAGCCCAGTTTGGACCAATTCATGGTGGAGGGAGCCTCTAAAAACCCCAGTTTGGACCAATTCATGGTGGAGGGAGCCTCTAAACAGCCCAGTTTGGACCAATTCATGGTGGAGAGAGCCTCTAAAAACCCCAGTTTGGACCAATTCATGGTGGAGGGAGCCTCTAAACAGCCCAGTTTGGGCAAATTCATGGTGGAGGGAGCCTCTAAAAACCCCAGTTTGGACCAATTCATGGTGGAGGGAGCCTCTAAACAGCCCAGTTTGGACCAATTCATGGTGGAGAGAGCCTCTAAAAACCCCAGTTTGGACCAATTCATGGTGGAGGGAGCCTCTAAACAGGCCAGTTTGGGCAAATTCATGGTGGAGGGAGCCTCTAAAAACCCCAGTTTGGACCAATTCATGGTGGAGGGAGCCTCTAAACAGCTCAGTTTGGGCAAATTCATGGTGGAGGGAGCCTCTAAACAGCCCAGTTTCGGCAAATTTATGGTGGAGGGAGCCTCTAAAAACCCCAGTTTGGACCAATTCATGGTGGAGGGAGCCTCTAAAAACCCCAGTTTGGACCAATTCATGGTGGAGGGAGCCTCTAAAAACCCCAGTTTGGACCAATTCATGGTGGAGGGAGCCTCTAAACAGCCCAGTTTGGACCAATTCATGGTGGAGGGAGCCTCTAAAAACCCCAGTTTGGACCAATTCATGGTGGAGGGAGCCTCTAAACAGCCCAGTTTGGACCAATTCATGGTGGAGGGAGCCTCTAAAAACCACAGTTTGGACCAATTCATGGTGGAGGGAGCCTCTAACCAGCCCAGTTTGGACCAATTCATGGAGGAGGGAGCCTCTGAAAACCCCAGTTTGGACCAATTCATGGTGGAGGGAGCCTCTAAACAGCCCAGTTTGGACCAATTCATGGTGGAGAGAGCCTCTAAAAACCCCAGTTTGGACCAATTCATGGTGGAGGGAGCCTCTAAACAGGCCAGTTTGGGCAAATTCATGGTGGAGGGAGCCTCTAAACAGCCCAGTTTGGGCAAATTCATGGTGGAGGGAGCCTCTAACCAGCCCAGTTTGGACCAATTCATGGTGGAGGGAGCCTCTAAAAACCCCAGTTTGGACCAATTCATGGTGGAGGGAGCCTCTAAACAGCCCAGTTTGGACCAATTCATGGTGGAGGGAGCCTCTAAAAACCCCAGTTTGGACCAATTCATGGTGGAGGGAGCCGCTAAACAGCCCAGTTTGGACCAATTCATGGTGGAGGGAGCCTCTAACCAGCAGAGTTGGTGGAAATCAGGGTGGAGGGAGCCTCTAACCAGCAGAGTTGTGGGAAAGCAGGGTGGAGGGAGCCTCTAACCAGCAGAGTTGGTGGAAATCAGGGTGGAGGGAGCCTCTAACCAGCAGAGTTGGTGGAAATCAGGGTGGAGGGAGCCTAGTATTAGCAGAATTGTGCAACGCTTATGGTGGATGAGTATGAGGATGCGGAGGAATTGGAGAGGTTGAGTACAGACATGGAGTTTCATGTTGGGGTGCTTTACACAGGTGGGCACAAAAATGAAGGCTCTATCCAGTGGTGGTTCATTTTTATCAAAGTGAGCCGGTCGGCACTCTCAGCTGACAGACGGGTGCGCTTGTCAGTGATGATGCCACCGGCTGCACTGAACACCCTCTCAGATAGGACGCTGGCGGCAGGACAGGACAGCACCTCCAAGGCATATAGGGCAAGTTCAAGCCACAGGTCCAACTTCGACACCCAATACGTGTAGGGCGCAGAGGGGTCGGAGAGGACAGGGCTGTGGTCGGAAAGGTATTCCCGCAACATGCGCCTATACTTCTCACGCCTGGTGACACTAGGACCCTCCGTGGCGGCACTTTGGCGAGGGGGTGCCATCAAGGTGT
This sequence comes from Leptodactylus fuscus, assembly GCF_031893055.1. NCBI lineage: Eukaryota > Metazoa > Chordata > Amphibia > Anura > Leptodactylidae > Leptodactylus > Leptodactylus fuscus. Next base: position 211,554,925 of record NC_134268.1, on the reverse strand, counting down.
CCCAGACCTTAGACAGTGTGCCCCTCGTTTGTGTGGACCGGTGAGAACTTGGTTGCCTACTGGAGGAACTGCCCTCCCTGCCGCCAACGTCACATGCTGGAAACATCTCCATCATATTCTGCACCAATTGCCTGTGGCAAGCATTGATGCGATTGGCCCTCCCCTCTACCGGAATAAAAGACGAGATGTTGTTTTTATACCGGGGGTCAAGGATAGCAAAGATCCAGTACTGGTTGTCCTCCATGATTTTGACAATACGCTTGTCGGTTGTAAAGCACCCCAACATGAACTCAGCCATGTCTGCCACAGTGTTAGTTGGCATGACTCCTCTGGCCCCACCGGAAAGTTCAATCTCCATTTCCTCCTCATCCTCCATGTCTACCCATCCGCGCTGCAACAATGGGACGATTCGAAGTTGCCCGGAAGCCTCCTGTATCACCATCACATCATCGGACAACTCTTCTTCCTCCTCCTCCTCCTCCTCCTCCTCCATTAAACGCGATGAAGCGGACAGATGTGTGGACCTACTCTCCAGCTGTGACGGATCGGATGCTATCCCTGACTCCTCTGTGTGATCTGAGTTATCCCTGATGTCAATCAGGGATTCTCTCAGAACACACAAGAGCGGGATTGTAAGGCTCACCATCGCATCCTCAGAGCTCACCCTCCTTGTGGACTCCTCAAAGACCCGTAGGATGTCACAAAGGTCTCTCATCCATGGCCACTCATGGATGTGAAAATGAGGCAGCTGACTTTGTGGCACCCTAGGGTTTTGTAGCTGGTATTCCATCAAAGGTCTCTGCTGCTCAACCACTCTATTCAACATCTGAAACGTTGAGTTCCAGCGTGTGGGGACGTCGCACAAAAGCCGGTGTTGTGGCACATGCAGGCGTTGCTGGAGAGATTTTAAGCTAGCAGCGGCTACTGTCGACTTGCGAAAGTGGGCGCACATGCGCCGCACTTTCACCAGTAGCTCTGGAACATTGGGGTAGCTCTTTAGGAAACGTTGCACCACTAGGTTGAAGACGTGGGCCAGGCATGGAACATGTTGGAGTCCGGCAAGCTCCAGAGCTGCTACCAGGTTCCGGCCGTTATCACAAACGACCATGCCTGGGCCCAGGTGCAGCGGCTCAAACCATATTGCCGTCTCATCGAGGAGGGCATCCCTCACCTCGGAGGCAGTGTGCTGTCTGTCCCCCAAGCTGATCAGCTTCAGCACAGCCTGCTGACGTCTACCAACGCCAGTGCTGCAACGTTTCCAACTCGTAGCTGGGGTCAATCTAACAGCGGAGGAGGAGGCGGTGGCGGAGGAGGAGGCGGTAGAGGAGGAGGAGGAGGGGGGTGTTCTTCTCGTGTCCCTGCCAGGAATGTTAGGCGGGGAGACGAGGTACACCGGGCCAGTTTGGGAAGCAGTCCCAGCCTCAACTACATTCACCCATTGTGCCGTCAGTGAAATGTAGCGTCCCTGTCCGCATGCACTTGTCCACGCGTCGGTGGTCAAGTGGACCTTTGTGCAAAGCGCGGAACTAAGGGCCCGCCTGATGTTGAGTGACACGTGCTGGTGCAAGGCGGGGACGGCACACCGGGAGAAGTAGTGACGGCTAGGGACGGCATAGCGAGGTGCCGCAGTTGCCATCAGGTCCAGGAAGGCGGGAGCCAACATCTCCTGGGCCAGCAGTTTAGCGATGTTGGCGTTCAAGGCTTGCGCGTGTGGGTGGTTAGCAGTGTATTTCTGCCGCTGCTCCAATGTCTGAGAGATGGTGGGTTGTTGTAAAGAAGCGCCTGATGGTGCCTTTGATGGTGCAGGAGAAGGAGATAAGACAGGAACAGGGGAGGATGAGGGAGAAGTCAACAAAGTGGCGGAGGCAGATGAAGTGGTGTCCTGGCTCGTCCTCTGGAGTGCATCGCCAGCACAGTCAGCAGTGGCAGTGGCAGAGGCAGAGGCAGTAGCAGAGGCAGTGGCAGTGGCGTGAACGGCAGGCGGCCTTTGTCCTGCCGTTGCTGCCTGCCACTGATTCCAGTGCTTGGATTCCAAATGACGGCGCATTGAAGTGGTGGACAGGTTGCTCTTCTCAGAGCCCCTAATCAATTTCGAGAGGCAAATTGTGCAGACAACACTATATCTGTCCTCGGCGCATTCCTTGAAAAAACTCCACACCTTCGAGAAACGTGCCCTCGAGGTGGGAGTTTTTCGGGGCTGGGTACGAACTGGAACATCTTGGGAGATTCCGGGTGTGGCCTGGCTTCGCCTAAGCTGCTGACCTCTGCCTCTGCCTCTAGCTACCCTTTTTGGTGCTGCACCTGCCTCAACATCCACACTACTTTCCCCGCTTGACATCCCCCCTGTCCAGGTCGGGTCAGTGTCCTCATCATCCACCACTTCCTCTTCCAACTCCTGTCTCATCTCCTCCTCCCGCACAATGCGCCGGTCAACTGGATGCCCTGACGGCAACTACGTCACATCATCGTCGATGAGGGTGGGTTGCTGGTCATCCACCACCAAATCGAACGGAGATGGAGGAGACTCTAGTGTTTGAGCATCTGGACACAGATGCTCCTCTGTTAGGTTCGTGGAATCGTGACGTGGAGAGGCAGGTTGAGGGACAATGAAAGGAGCGGAGAACAGCTCTGGGGAGCAGGGACAGTTGGGGTTATTGTTCTGTGAAGCTTGGGAATTTTGGGAGGAAGGAGGACAAGACTGTTGGGTAATAAGAGGAGAGGAGGCAGAGTCTGACTGGCTGCTGGACAATGTGCTGTAAGCGTTCTCTGACAGCCATTGCAAGACCTGTTCCTGGTTCTCGGGTCTACTAAGGTTTGTACCCTGCAGTTTAGTTAATGTGGCAAGCAACCCTGGCACTGTGGAGTGGCGCAATGCTTGCTGCCCCACAGGAGTAGGCACGGGACGCCCTGTGGCTTCACTGCTACCTTGCTCCCCAGAACCATTCCCCCGACCTCGCCCACGGCCTCGTCCACGTCCCTTTCCGGGAGCCTTGCGCATTTTGAATTCCCAGTTAGAAATTGGCACTATATACCAGTAGCAAAAATTGTGGGTGCACGTAACCCCAATATATTCTTTGAATTCCCAGTCAGACAATGGCACTATATACCAGTAGCAAGAAATGAGGGTATTTATAACCCCAATATATTCTTTGAATTACCAGTCAGAAACTGGCACTATATGGCAGTAGCAAGAAATGAGGGTATTTATAACCCCAATATATTCTTTGAATTCCCAGTCAGACAATGGCACTGTATACCAGTAGTAAGAAATGAGGGTATTTGTAACCCCAATATATTCTTTGAATTCCCAGTCAGACAATGGCACTATATACCAGTAGCAAGAAATGAGGGTATTTGTAACCCCAATATATTCTTTGAATTCCCAGTCAGACAATGGCACTATATACCAGTAGCAAGAAATGAGGGTATTTGTAACCCCAATATATTCTTTGACTTCCCAGTCAGACAATGGCACTATATACCAGTAGCAAGAAATGAGGGTATTTGTAACTCCAATATATTCTTTGAATTCCCAGTCAGACAATGGCACTATATACCAGTAGCAAAAATTGTGGGTGCACGTAACCCCAATATATTCTTTGAATTACCAGTCAGAAACTGGCACTATATGGCAGTACCAAGAAATGAGGGTATTTGTAACCCCAATATATTCTTTGAATTCCCAGTCAGACAATGGCACTATATACCAGTAGCAAGAAATGAGGGTATTTATAACCCCAATATATTCTTTGAATTCCCAGTCAGACAATGGCACTATATACCAGTAGCAAGAAATGAGGGTATTTATAACCCCAATATATTCTTTGAATTACCAGTCAGAAACTGGCACTATATGGCAGTAGCAAGAAATGAGGGTATTTGTAACCCCAATATATTCTTTGAATTCCCAGTCAGACAATGGCACTATATACCAGTAGCAAGAAATGAGGGTATTTGTAACCCCAATATATTCTTTGAATTCCCAGTCAGACAATGGCACTATATACCAGTAGCAAAAATTATGGGTGCACGTAACCCCAATATATTCTTTGAATTACCAGTCAGAAACTGGCACTATATGGTAGTAGCAAGAAATGAGGGTATTTGTAACCCCAATAAATTCTTTGAATTCCCAGTCAGACAATGGCACTATATACCAGTAGCAAAAATTGTGGGTGCACGTAACCCCAATATATTCTTTGAATTACCAGTCAGAAACTGGCACTATATGGCAGTAGCAAGAAATGAGGGTATTTATAACCCCAATATATTCTTTGAATTCCCAGTCAGACAATGGCACTATATACCAGTAGCAAGAAATGAGGGTATTTGTAACCCCAATATATTCTTTGAATTCCCAGTCAGACAATGGCACTATATACCAGTAGCAAGAAATGAGGGTATTTGTAACTCCAATATATTCTTTGAATTCCCAGTCAGACAATGGCACTATATACCAGTAGCAAAAATTGTGGGTGCACGTAACCCCAATATATTCTTTGAATTACCAGTCAGAAACTGGCACTATATGGCAGTAGCAAGAAATGAGGGTATTTGTAACCCCAATATATTCTTTGAATTCCCAGTCAGACAATGGAACTATATACCAGTAGCAAGAAATGAGGGTATTTGTAACCCCAATATATTCTTTGAATTCCCAGTCAGACAATGGCACTATATACCAGTAGCAAGAAATGAGGGTATTTGTAACCCCCAATATATTCTTTGAATTCCCAGTCAGACAATGGCACTATATACCAGTAGCAAGAAATGAGGGTATTTATAACCCCAATATATTCTTTGAATTCCCAGTCAGACAATGGAACTATATACCAGTAGCAAGAAATGAGGGTATTTGTAACTCCAATATATTCTTTGAATTCCCAGTCAGACAATGGCACTATATACCAGTAGCAAGAAATGAGGGTATTTATAACCCCAATATATTCTTTGAATTCCCAGTCAGACAATGGCACTATATACCAGTAGCAAGAAATGAGGGTATTTGTAACCCCAATATATTCTTTGAATTCCCAGTCAGACAATGGAACTATATACCAGTAGCAAGAAATGAGGGTATTTGTAACCCCAATATATTCTTTGAATTCCCAGTCAGACAATGGCACTATATACCAGTAGCAAGAAATGAGGGTATTTGTAACCCCAATATATTCTTTGAATTCCCAGTCAGACAATGGCACTATATACCAGTAGCAAGAAATGAGGGTATTTGTAACCCCCAATATATTCTTTGAATTCCCAGTCAGACAATGGCACTATATACCAGTAGCAAGAAATGAGGGTATTTGTAACCCCCAATATATTCTTTGAATTCCCAGTCAGACAATGGCACTATATACCAGTAGCAAAAATTGTGGGTGCACGTAACCCCAATATATTCTTTGAATTACCAGTCAGAAACTGGCACTATATGGCAGTAGCAAGAAATGAGGGTATTTGTAACCCCAATATATTCTTTGAATTCCCAGTCAGACAATGGCACTGTATACCAGTAGCAAAAATTGTGGGTGCACGTAACCCCAATATATTCTTTGAATTCCCAGTCAGACAATGGCACTATATACCAGTAGCAAAAATAGTGGGTGTATATAGCCCCAATTCTATTGCTAGGGGACTTGCAGGGTATTTCTGGGGTGAAGGTGGGGGGGCACACCGTTGGAACGGGTATCGGGGGTATATATCGGGTATACGGGAATACACTGACAGTGTATTCCATTCAGGATCCTGGGAAAGCTGGGTTGCGGCGATTGAGCCCGTCAGTGCCACGTTACACTGACAAGCTTCTCCCTGGAATTTAGCTCTTATAAGAGCTGTTGGTTGTCTTCTCCTTCCTATCCTAGCCTGTCCCTGCCTACCCAGAATCTAAGCCCTAGCTAGCTGGACGGAAACCTCCGTCCCCGGTGAATTGCAAGCTCAGAATGACGCGAAGCTGGGCGTCGCTGTTCTTTTAAATTAGAGGTCACATGTTTTCGGCAGCCAATGGGTTTTGCCTACTTTTTTCAACGTCACCGGTGTCGTAGTTCCTATCCCACCTACCCTGCGCTGTTATTGGAGCAAAAAAGGCGCCAGGGAAGGTGGGAGGGGAATCGAGTAATGGCGCACTTTACCACGCGGTGTTCGATTCGATTCGAACATGCCGAACAGCCTAATATCCGATCGAACATGAGTTCGATAGAACACTGTTCGCTCATCTCTAGTATTAACCCTTCTATTTCTGAAAACGTTCTTACTGCCAAAATTTTTGCTCAGTACATCATGTAAAAGACTTTTAAAGTAGGTCCAAAAGTAGAACAACACATGGAAGGGTCATCCAAAGACGAGCTGGAAATCAAAGCCGCGTCTTTCACGACGTTCCTGAGATACAAGTGTGACATAAATGATATATCTCACAGTTCGTAATATCCGCTGCTCGACATCAAACATACCAGAGTGACATAAGTGATGCATCTGCAAGATCTTCTCAATGGTTAATATCTTTTCAAGAAGACAAATGTTTATTTTGGTTCCTCGGCTCCCCGGCAAACTCTTCTCGAATCGAGGGTTGCATCTGCCAATACTTTATTTGAGTAAAATGCTTCAGTCACAAATAATTGGCAAGACATTTTTACCTTGAGGGAAGTCTTACTCTTCAAAGCACGGAGCATTGTGTGCTTCCTTCAAACTGCGCCTATGGGAAAATCTATTGTTGATCAAGACAATGAACAAGGAGAAATAGAGAACCCCGCAAAATTAGGAATCACACAAAACAATGGAAGGATTTTATGAGAAATTTTTTTTAAAAAGTAGCCGGGATTGTCTTTAATTATATAAGGAAAGAATGGTTGGGGCCACCGGTCAGATGACATTCTCCTTCTCATTGAAGGTGTGCACATTACATTAAAGTCCAACTGGAAGTCACTAGACATGTCCTAGTATACTGGAGTTCTCAACTTTGGACAGTCCCTACAAGAAAGTTGACATCGGAAATGGAGTATCAACCTAACACCTCCAACATGGACTGCAGTAGAGCTGTAGTTATACCATCTTTGGTTCTCCTTCTCATTGAAGGTCTATAGATAACATTTTCCTAAAATCCAACTGGTAGTCACTGGACATGTCCTAGTATACTGGAGTTCTCCACTTTGGACAGTCCCTACAAGAAAGTTGACATCGCAAATGGAGTATCAACCTAACACCTCCAACATGGACAGCAGTAGAGCTGTAGTTATACCATCTTTGGTTCTCCTTCTCATTGAAGGTGTATAGATAACATTTTCCTAAAGTCCAACTGGGAGTCAATGGACATGTCATTGTATACTGGAGTTCTCCACTTTGGACTGTCTCTAAAAGACAGATGACATTGGAAAGGAAGAATCACCCCAGTATCTCTACCATGACCAGCAGTGGAGCTTGAGATATACCATCTTTGGTTCTCCTACTCTTTGAAGGTGCACACATAACATTTTCATAAAGTCCAACTGGAAGTCATTGGGCAGGTCCTAGTATACTTGACTTCTCCACTTTGGACAGTCCTTACGTCTTTAATGGGTCTCTTTGGAGCAAGAAGCACATCTTCCTAGGCCGCTAGGTAGAGATGGTCCTACAGATCTAGCCAGTCCACCAAGTTTGGGAAACCATGGAGGGAAGATTCATGGGAGGATATTAATGGCCTGAACATTGTCATGCAGTGGACAGTTGGCATACAGATAGTCCAAGATCTCGCAGTTTGGAAGCTGAGAGGACAAACTGAACGAAGACCAAACACTGGAGTCTGGGCATCCTTATAAGAGGGGCCTCAGCGCTTTGGAGTCCTTGGCAAGCAGACAGTAATGACCAAAAAGAGGAGATGGTAACAGTACCAGCACAAGTACAGTGTAAGGGAGTACCACATTTCCGTCCCTTTGCAGCGGCCAGTACAGTACATGTTCACCTCAAGGGGTTGTGTCTGTAATGTAGGACGACCCTACACTCTGGCCAAGAAATAAGGATCCTGAACAGAGGACCTCGTAACAGTAAACCAGTGGAAGGCTGTGCATCCTAAATCTCCATCCCCTGTATTACTCTAGTGCACCAGAGGTCAGGTGTAATACATTTATGATGCATAAATCTAAATCATAAAGGAGATAAAAAATAAGAATTATACTGACTTGGTGGAGTGACCTGTAGGTCCCCATGGATTATGGACCTGGTTGTAGCCGTGACCACTGAAACCCCTATGGTCATTCCAATGATTAGAGATTAGAGATGAGCGAACACTAAAATGTTCGGGGTTCAAAATCTGATTCGAACAGCCGCACACTGTTCCAATGTTCGAACAGGTTTCGAACCTCATTATAGTCTATGGGGGGAAATGCTCGTTTCAGGGATAGGCAACATTCGATCAAATTTTACTTACCAAGTCCATGAGTGAGGGTTGGGCTGGATTCTTCTCCCTGCGCAGCGTCCCCGCGTCCTCTTCCGGCCTTGAATTCACTCTGCTAGACATCGGGCCTGGGCAGAGCCGACTGCGCATGCCCGCACTACAAGCGGACATGCACAGTCGGCTCTGCCCAGGCCCGATGCCTGGCAGAGTGAATTCAGAGCCAGAAGAGGACGTGGGGACGCTGCGCAGGGAGAAGACATCTAAAGGTAGGAGAAGAACCAGCGTTGATTGGCCGACTGTATAGCATTCTGCCAATCAACACTGGTTCTGCATCGAATCTTAACTTGGAACAGCTAGTAGTACTCGATCGAGTACGAGTATTTCGAATACCGTAGTATTCGATCGAATACCTACTCAATCGAGTACTACTCTCTGATAGAGATGGGCAAACGTCCCAAGATTCGTTTTGGGTTCGGATTTGCTCATCTATCATCCACGTATCGTCAGTGCCGTGTTCCCACCTACCCTATATCCGCAACCTCAGGCTCCAGACGTCTTATATTCCCAAATCAAAATCTACTCCAGTATTTCCAGAATCCTCCTTGAGTCAGGTAAGCGAGGCGGCGAGACATCATCGTCTCCATATTAGCGGGCCGGCAGCAGACAATTGATTTATCCGATCTCATTATAAAGTGGTTCCTGTTTAATTTCTTACAGGCGCCGGCGAATGAATAAGCTGATCTATATTCATAGATTAATGTTCACAAATCAGAATGACTTTGTACTTTTTTTTTTTAAGGAAACCTTTATCATAAAAAAAAGGCATTATGTAAAAAAAAAAACCAACACCCCGCAGAGATGTGTACAAATGCTATGAATAAATTATTTAATTACGGTGTAGGACTCAATTAATTCATAGGATGCCGGAGACCACCCTAAGACAAGAAGACGCCTTCAGAAAGTATTGTGGCATATGTAGGTCAGTGAAACACTTCATCTTGTATAATTGCTTTTTTTTTTTTTTTTCCTCGACATGGCGAATGGCTTTTTACATTTCCGTACATTATAATAATAATAAGCTATTTCAAATTAACCCACATCAAAAATAGAAGAATCCCCCCCCCTTGTAGTCAGAACCTGGACGGAATATTTAATGGTGGCGGTATACATATATACATACAGGCCGTCTTTCATGTTCTCGGATGTCTTTGCTTATAGGCGAGACGCAACAGGAATGTGTTATAATTGGGGTTTTCATCATTTGTTGAATTTTTACATGCAATGATGGAGGGGTGTCTTCCCCAGGACCCCCGCTTTTATCTTTAATGACCGAGGCTGCAATTGTCACCAGACTCCTGTCATTTTCACAACCTGGTCCTCGGTATCACAGAGAACGCAGTCGGTATGTACAGAAATGGCTTGACAAAGCAGTGAACTTTATCAATGTATATATTTTATGGCTTAAAGGGGAGCGTTCACCCCCTCCACCAGATCCAACTCTTTATATAGTTCAATAGGCACTGTCCCGCTGATTCCAGCACAGTTGGAATTTTTTCTCTAGCCCCCACCGTTCCTGAGCAATCATTTCTGTTAGCTTCAGCACAATTATACTCCCTACTGCCAGGTGGGCGGGCCTAAAACTGGAGCAGAAGTCATGGACCGCCCACCTGATAGAACATAGTTGTGTTAAAACTAACCGAATTGATTGCTTGGAAACGGTAGGGGCTAGAGGAAAAATTCCAACTGGGCTGGAATCAGTGGAGGGGCGGCTATTGAACAATGTAAAGAGTTGGAGGTGGTGAAAGGTCCTTATTTAAGGGAGTCTGCCCACTTTTTCCACTCCAGTCTATTGTCGCACTGTCTGCCTGAGAGCTGAAGAGGCCCCAAGACCAGCGAGCAGTTTTGCACCTTCATTATATTGATCATTGGGTATCTAAGTGCCAGGACATCCACCATGCAAAACGTCTGATGTGTCGGATGTCTACTGATTTGATAGATAGTCTTCAAGTCAAGCTCCAGGTTTCCTTCCACTTATGTCATTACAGTAATTCCTAGGTATCGATATCTCACAGCTACGATGATGACACCAGCAAGAAGAACATCAAATTATCCCTCCGACCCGCGGCGAAGGTTAAAGGGACAACATTCACCAGCAGTCACTCACACATAGCACTAAGGATTTTTTTATTTTCAAATTTTTTATTCCTTATGAGGGTGGCCATCTTGAAGAAACTTCTCTTCTGCCCTGTTTACAGCATTTAGTGATCTGCTTTACAGCATAGCCAACTTACTGAGGTCTATGGGAACATGCTCTGTGCAGGGAGGGGGCGGAGATAAGCTGTGACATCATCTATTGTCAGTAGTGATGTAATGATGGCTCAGTGGTGTTATCTAAAGAGGTGTTATCGCCTATTGTAGTCCTGCCTGTGTTGTAAATGTTGTAAAAACCGTATAGGTCTTCATGTCTTAGATCTGTCTCTAGACTGAGGTGTATATTAAATTTCAAGGTCTGTTCTGAGGTCTCGATTTTTGTAGTCTAGGGTCTATATTTGTTTCAGAAGACTGGACGTTGGTCTGTATTCTTTAGGGGTCTAGTCTGGTCTGTGTAAGTTTAGGGAACCTACATTCATTTAAGGTGTGCTTGTGATTCTGTAAATAGAGATGAGATGATGCTGTATATGTAATAGAATGCTGTAGCGAGTGTTCTATTTCCCCACAGTGCCCCCGCAGGAAAAATGGAGTATTGCACTGTAAAATCAATGCCTAGGTTTTTGGTTCTTCTGTGCTCTGGATAACAGAGCAACTTCGGATTCTGTAATAGCTTATTCAAAAAAAAGGGTTAAATAGGGCGGTAATAGGCTGCACTACTGAGTCCAGCATGCCTTTTTAGGAAATATCAAGCAGAATATCTCACCGCGGCCATTATTACGCTCCTCCATGAAATATAATCCAGCTCATTTTGCAAAGCAAACTGAACGATTCAGGAAAGCAAGTAAAATATGGCAGATCTGGGAATAATTGATTAGTATTCTGTGCATTGTGTAGGCTGGAGCAGCCAGCGATGACTACAGCACACAGACACGAACTGACGGGGCTGCCTGCGCTGCATAGGGATTAGTCACTTTGTAGCCTGTGGTATTCATGTTGCAGATTACGCTTTGATACGGGAGCGATTTCTCGCCCGAGCTTGTCTAATGGAATCAATAAGTGGTCCCAGGTTGTTGTTTTTTTAATATTTTTTTTGCTATGAAATCTTAGATTTCCATATTTCTAAACCTGTAACCCCTAGTTAATATAGTCTGGGTTTAATGAAGTATCTCAGTCTCAGCAAATTAAATGTAATCCTTTGTAAACTAAAATGTTTTCCAATATTCTTATTATAGATGTTCCTTGTGGATTTCTACATCTCGGTTTATAGACATACGATAGGAGCTTGGTCGTCGGATGAACTTTAGAAATGAGCGAACTTGTTCGTACAAAGCCTATACTTTGCCATGAATGTTCCAAAAATTTTAGGTCTTCGCTGAATCTGAGATTTGGGGGTCATAAACTAGAGATGAGCGAGTACTATTCGAAACTCCCGTTTAGAATAGCAGGCACCCATAGGAATGAATGGACGCAGCCAGCATGCAAGGGGTTAAGCGGCCGGCCGCCGGCAAAGTCTGCATGCCGGCCGCTTCCATTCATTCCTATGGGTGCGTGCTATTCGAATAGTACTTGCTCATCTCTAGTCATAACATATTAATTCACTCCGGGGTCTCTGCAGACAAAAGAGGCCAAGGGGAGGAGAATAATAATAATAATAATTAGAGATGAGCAAACAGTAAAATGTTCGAGATTTGATATTCGTTTCGAATAGCCTCTCAATATTCGACTATTCGATCGAATATTGAACCCCATTATAGTCTATGGGAGAAAATGCTTCGCTACAGGGATCCCAGCATTCAACTCAGGAGAGTCACCAAGTCCACTATGACACCCCAGGAAATGATGCCAACACCCTGGAAAGCAACTGGGACAGCAGGGGAAGCATGTCTGGGGGCATCAAGTACCTTTATTATGTCGGGATCCCCTGTCAGCTTGCGATATGCCAGAGCTGACTTTTTCACATAGGAATGCATTGACCAGCGTTGATTAGCCAGTCTACGGGATTCGGCCAATCAACGTTGGTTCTGCCTGAGGAGGCGGCGTCTAAAATCGATCCACAGCAGTTTCCATTCTGGTCCGATTTTAGACTCCGCCTCCTCCGGCAAAACCAGCATTGATTGGCCGAATGCCCGTACACTGGCCAATCAACGCTGGTCAATGCATGACTTTTGGAGATGGGATGTCCCTCACTCCTTCCTAAAACCACCCAAACTACAGTAAGTATTGACTTTGGAATAAATGCACAAAACACTTTATTTTGGGTGTCAAAATGGCCACAGCTTTATTAAACTCACAGAAGTAAAATAATGACAGAAGGAGTCAGGTGAAGTGCTAGACCATTGGGATTCCCGAATACTGTGAGATCCCCAGCTGTCTGACATACAGCACCCGGCCAGACAGCAATAAATAAATAAAGGGGGCGGCACGCTCCGGCTTGCAATTCTAGCAGAGCCAGTACACTTTAAGGGCACCAACGACCCTGTGCTTAACCACTGTGCCCGCCCCTGGATGACGTTCCTATTCCGACATCCTTCAGGCTGGCCATTTCCAAAGCTCAGCCTGTTCACCACCATGAGGTTTAACCTCCTCTATTAGTTAAAATAAGTCCACAATAACTTGCCTGCAACTTCCACCTGACTCCTCAACCGCAAAAGTAAAGCTGTGACAGTTTACCAGTTGTCCATGTGACAAGTAACACTTTATCACATTCTACTTGACTATCTTTATTTCATTTTTTTTTTTTTTTTTTATTATTATTATTATTTTTTTTTTTTTAATACTTATTGAATTAATTTACTTCCACACTCATTGCCAATGCCATGAACAATTAACTCCAAAACTAAACGTTCAGGCAAATGACAAAAATATGGACCAAACACGACAAACCCCCGACTCACGAAGAGTCATCCTACAGCACTCAGGAGAGGAAAAAACCCCTGTGGAGGAAACCTCTAGGGAACCATGGCTGGAGGACTGCCCTTCCCTTGGGCTTAGAAGGATAATGCCAACAATAATTTGCGAAACTCATCTCAGAATTGTATATATAGAGCCAGATACACAATGACAGTAACAAAGAAATGATACAATAATACATTATACAGGAAAATGTAAAAAAAACAAAACAAAAAAAAAAAACAATTGTAAAATAGTGATTAATAGAGGGCGGGGGGAGGGAAATGCTTCATCCAGGTCTTGTGATGAGAAAGAGGATGAAGGTGGATGAGATAGGAAGTGACATCTATTCCTAAACTCCTCCCTCCCTACAGTGACACACTAAGCACTACATACTCCTAAAGCTGAATATACACAGATATACCGTTAAAGCTGAACCATTCTGTATAAATCTACACAACTACTGCACAAAGAAGAAACTGCAGGAGTTATTGGTTCCCCCATTCCAAAGTCATGTCCCCCTTTGCCGATGGCTCCGGGGGTGTGTTTTCTATAGCGAGATATAGCAGAGCTAGCCGTGTGGTTAGCCCGACTACTCCGGACAGATGAAAGAGCTCTGCACTACACCCAACCATCCCTCCAGCTACTCCTCCTGTACTAACACGACTAGCTCAGCTTGGCTATTCCTTAGTACAACTAACACGCTCAGCTCGGCTATTCCTTAGTGTAATAGCTCAGCTGTGCGTGTTAGTAGCCGGGCTAACCACACGGGCGCTGTTATAGCTCACTATAGGAATACATTGACCAGCGTTGATTGGCCAGTGTACGGGCATTCCGCCAATCAACGCTGGTCAATGCATTCCTATGGGAAAAATTCAGCTCACGCATATCGCAAGCTGACAGGGATCCCGACAAGATAGAGCCCCCAAAGAGCTAGGTGAGTGACATTCCCCCCTAAATAAAGGTCATCCCTAGCTAACCCTGCCTGTACATCTGTCCCTGTCTCACAGTCACATAGTTCACAGTCCCAAATTAGTCGAATGGTAAATCCACCATTCATCTAAATTGGAGGTTATCTGTTTCTGGCCGCCAATTCCTTTTTCTGATTTTTTTTCACTGCCTGCGTTGTCGTAGTTCCTGTCCCACCTCCCCTGCACAGTTATTGGTGCAAAAAACGCGCCAGAGAAGGTGGGAGGGGAACCAAATTTTTAGTGAGTTTGCCACCTGGTGTTCGATTGGAATCGAATACCTCGAACGGCCTGATATTCGATCGAATATCGATTTGATCGAACGCCGTTCGCTCATCTCTAAAAATAATAATAATAATAATAATAATAATAATAATAATAATCAGCCATACTCAGCTTCTCTCACTTCTTCTGAGCTCTCTTGTGGTGTCTGATGTCCGTGATCCCTGTACTGTGACATAACTGTGTGTATTATCTCTGTACTGTGACATCACTGTGTGTATTATCCTGTACTGTGACATCACTGTGTGTATTATCTCTGTACTGTGACATCACTGTGTGTATTATCTCTGTACTGTGACATCACTGTGTGTATTATCCTGTACTGTGACATCACTGTGTGTATTATCCTGTACTGTGACATCACTGTGTGTATTATCTCTGTACTGTGACATCACTGTGTGTATTATCCCTGTACTGTGACATCACTGTGTGTATTATCCTGTACTGTGACATCACTGTGTGTATTATCTCTGTACTGTGACATCACTGTGTGTATTATCTCTGTACTGTGACATCACTGTGTGTATTATCCTGTACTGTGACATCACTGTGTGTATTATCCTGTACTGTGACATCAATGTGTGCATTATCTCTGTACTGTGACATCACTGTGTGTATTATCCCTGTACTGTGACATCACTGTGTGTATTATCCCTGTACTGTGACATCACTGTGTGTATTATCTCTGTACTGTTACATCACTGTGTGTATTATCTCTGTACTGTGACATCACTGTGTATATTATCCTGTACTGTGACATCACTGTGTGTATTATCTCTGTACTGTGACATCACTGTGTGTATTATCTCTGTACTGTTACATCACTGTGTTTATTATCTCTGTACTGTGACATCACTGTGTGTATTATCTCTGTACTGTGACATCACTGTGTGTATTATCCTGTACTGTGACATCACTGTGTGTATTATCCTGTACTGTGACATCACTGTGTATATTATCTCTGTACTGTGACATCACTGTGTGTATTATCTCTGTACTGTGACATCACTGTGTGTATTATCTCTGTACTGTGACATCACTGTGTGTATTATCTCTGTACTGTGACATCAGTGTGTGTATTATCCCTGTACTGTGACATCACTGTGTGTATTATCCTGTACTGTGACATCACTGTGTGTATTATCTCTGTACTGTGACATCACTGTGTGTATTATCCCTGTACTGTGACATCACTGTGTGTATTATCCTGTACTGTGACATCACTGTGTGTATTATCTCTGTACTGTGACATCACTGTGTGTATTATCCTGTACTGTGACATCACTGTGTGTATTATCTCTGTACTGTGACATCACTGTGTGTATTAACTCTGTACTGTGACATCACTGTGTGTATTATCCTGTACTGTGACATCACTGTGTGTATTATCCTGTACTGTGACATCACTGTATTATCTCTGTACTGTGACATCACTGTGTGTATTATCCCTGTACTGTGACATCACTGTGTGTATTATCTCTGTACTGTTACATCACTGTGTGTATTATCTCTGTACTGTGACATCACTGTGTATATTATCCTGTACTGTGACATCACTGTGTGTATTATCCTGTACTGTGACATCACTGTGTGTATTATCTCTGTACTGTGACATCACTGTGTGTATTATCCCTGTACTGTGACATCACTGTGTGTATTATCTCTGTACTGTTACATCACTGTGTGTATTATCTCTGTACTGTGACATCACTGTGTGTATTATCCTGTACTGTGACATCACTGTGTGTATTATCTCTGTACTGTGACATCACTGTGTGTATTATCCCTGTACTGTGACATCACTGTGTATATTATCCTTTACTGTGACATCACTGTGTTTATTATCTCTGTACTGTGGAATCACTGTGTGTATTATCTCTGTACTGTGACATCACTGTGTGTATTATCCTGTACTGTGACATCACTGTGTGTATTATCCCTGTACTGTGACATCACTGTGTGTATTATCTCTGTACTGTGACATCACTGTGTATATTATCCTTTACTGTGACATCACTGTGTTTATTATCTCTGTACTGTGACATCACTGTGTGTATTATCCTGTACTGTGACATCACTGTGTGTATTATCCCTGTACTGTGACATCACTGTGTGTATTATCTCTGTACTGTGACATCACTGTGTGTATTATCCTGTACTGTGACATCACTGTGTATATTATCTCTGTACTGTGACATCACTGTGTGTATTATCCCTGTACTGTGACATCACTGTGTGTATTATCCTGTACTGTGACATCACTGTGTGTATTATCTCTGTACTGTGACATCACTGTGTATATTATCCTTTACTGTGACATCACTGTGTTTATTATCTCTGTACTGTGACATCACTGTGTGTATTATCCTGTACTGTGACATCACTGTGTGTATTATCCCTGTACTGTGACATCACTGTGTGTATTATCCTGTACTGTGACATCACTGTGTGTATTATCCTGTACTGTGACATCACTGTGTGTATTATCCCTGTACTGTGACATCACTGTGTGTATTATCTCTGTACTGTGACATCACTGTGTGTATTATCCTGTACTGTGACATCACTGTGTATATTATCTCTGTACTGTGACATCACTGTGTGTATTATCCCTGTACTGTGACATCACTGTGTGTATTATCCTGTACTGTGACATCACTGTGTGTATTATCTCTGTACTGTGACATCACTGTGTATATTATCCTGTACTGTGACATCACTGTGTGTATTATCCTGTACTGTGACATCACTGTGTGTATTATCCCTGTACTGTGACATCACTGTGTGTATTATCCTGTACTGTGACATCACTGTGTGTATTATCTCTGTACTGTGACATCACTGTGTGTATTATCTCTGTACTGTGACATCACTGTGTGTATTATCCCTGTACTGTGACATCACTGTGTGTATTATCCCTGTACTGTGACATCACTGTGTGTATTACCCCTGTACTGTGACATCACTGTGTGTATTATCCCTGTACTGTGACATCACTGTGTGTATTATCCTGTACTGTGACATCACTGTGTGTATTATCTCTGTACTGTGACATCACTGTGTGTATTATCCCTGTACTGTGACATCACTGTGTGTATTATCCTGTACTGTGACATCACTGTGTGTATTATCTCTGTACTGTGACATCACTGTGTGTATTATCTCTGTACTGTGACATCACTGTGTGCATTATCCTGTACTGTGACATCACTGTGTGTATTATCCTGTACTGTGACATCACTGTGTGTATTATCTCTGTACTGTGACATCACTGTGTGTATTATCCCTGTACTGTGACATCACTGTGTGTATTATCCCTGTACTGTGACATCACTGTGTGTATTATCTCTGTACTGTTACATCACTGTGTGTATTATCTCTGTACTGTGACATCACTGTGTATATTATCCTGTACTGTGACATCACTGTGTGTATTATCTCTGTGCTGTGACATTACTGTGTATATTATCTCTGTACTGTGACATCACTGTGTATATTATCCTGTACTGTGACATCACTGTGTGTATTATCTCTGTACTGTGACATCACTGTGTGTATTATCTCTGTACTGTGACATCACTGTGTGTATTATCCCTGTACTGTGACATCACTGTGTGTATTATCCCTGTACTGTGACATCACTGTGTGTATTATCTCTGTACTGTTACATCACTGTGTGTATTATCTCTGTACTGTGACATCACTGTGTTTATTATCTCTGTACTGTGGAATCACTGTGTGTATTATCTCTGTACTGTGACATCACTGTGTGTATTATCCTGTACTGTGACATCACTGTGTGTATTATTCTGTACTGTGACATCACTGTGTGTATTATCCTGTACTGTGACATCACTGTGTGTATTATCCTGTACTGTGACATCACTGTGTGTATTATCCCTGTACTGTGACATCACTGTGTGTATTATCTCTGTACTGTGACATCACTGTGTGTATTATCCTGTACTGTGAAATCACTGTGTATATTATCTCTGTACTGTGACATCACTGTGTGTATTATCCCTGTACTGTGACATCACTGTGTGTATTATCCTGTACTGTGACATCACTGTGTGTATTATCTCTGTACTGTGACATCACTGTGTATATTATCCTGTACTTTGACATCACTGTGTGTATTATCCTGTACTGTGACATCACTGTGTGTATTATCCTGTACTGTGACATCAGTGTGTGTATTATCCCTGTACTGTGACATCACTGTGTGTATTACCCCTGTACTGTGACATCACTGTGTGTATTATCCCTGTACTGTGACATCACTGTGTGTATTATCCTGTACTGTGACATCACTGTGTGTATTATCCCTGTACTGTGACATCACTGTGTGTATTATCCTGTACTGTGACATCACTGTGTGTATTATCTCTGTACTGTGACATCACTGTGTGTATTATCCCTGTACTGTGACATCACTGTGTGTATTATCCTGTACTGTGACATCAGTGTGTGTATTATCCCTGTACTGTGACATCACTGTGTGTATTACCCCTGTACTGTGACATCACTGTGTGTATTATCCCTGTACTGTGACATCACTGTGTGTATTATCTCTGTACTGTGACATCACTGTGTGTATTATCCCTGTACTGTGACATCACTGTGTGTATTATCCTGTACTGTGACATCACTGTGTGTATTATCTCTGTACTGTGACATCACTGTGTGTATTATCTCTGTACTGTGACATCACTGTGTGTATTATCCTGTACTGTGACATCACTGTGTGTATTATCTCTGTACTGTGACATCACTGTGTATATTATCCTGTACTTTGACATCACTGTGTGTATTATCCTGTACTGTGACATCACTGTGTGTATTATCCCTGTACTGTGACATCACTGTGTGTATTATCCTGTACTGTGACATCAGTGTGTGTATTATCCCTGTACTGTGACATCACTGTGTGTATTACCCCTGTACTGTGACATCACTGTGTGTATTATCCCTGTACTGTGACATCACTGTGTGTATTATCCTGTACTGTGACATCACTGTGTGTATTATCCCTGTACTGTGACATCACTGTGTGTATTATCCTGTACTGTGACATCAGTGTGTGTATTATCTCTGTACTGTGACATCACTGTGTGTATTATCCCTGTACTGTGACATCACTGTGTGTATTATCCTGTACTGTGACATCAGTGTGTGTATTATCCCTGTACTGTGACATCACTGTGTGTATTACCCCTGTACTGTGACATCACTGTGTGTATTATCCCTGTACTGTGACATCACTGTGTGTATTATCTCTGTACTGTGACATCACTGTGTGTATTATCCCTGTACTGTGACATCACTGTGTGTATTATCCTGTACTGTGACATCACTGTGTGTATTATCTCTGTACTGTGACATCACTGTGTGTATTATCTCTGTACTGTGACATCACTGTGTGTATTATCCTGTACTGTGACATCACTGTGTGTATTATCCTGTACTGTGACATCACTGTGTGTATTATCTCTGTACTGTGACATCACTGTGTGTATTATCCCTGTACTGTGACATCACTGTGTGTATTATCCCTGTACTGTGACATCACTGTGTGTATTATCTCTGTACTGTTACATCACTGTGTGTATTATCTCTGTACTGTGACATCACTGTGTATATTATCCTGTACTGTGACATCACTGTGTGTATTATCTCTGTACTGTGACATCACTGTGTGTATTATCCCTGTACTGTGACATCACTGTGTGTATTATCCCTGTACTGTGACATCACTGTGTGTATTATCTCTGTACTGTTACATCACTGTGTGTATTATCTCTGTACTGTGACATCACTGTGTTTATTATCTCTGTACTGTGGAATCACTGTGTGTATTATCTCTGTACTGTGACATCACTGTGTGTATTATCCTGTACTGTGACATCACTGTGTGTATTATTCTGTACTGTGACATCACTGTGTGTATTATCCTGTACTGTGACATCACTGTGTGTATTATCCTGTACTGTGACATCACTGTGTGTATTATCCCTGTACTGTGACATCACTGTGTGTATTATCCTGTACTGTGAAATCACTGTGTATATTATCTCTGTACTGTGACATCACTGTGTGTATTATCCCTGTACTGTGACATCACTGTGTGTATTATCCTGTACTGTGACATCACTGTGTGTATTATCTCTGTACTGTGACATCACTGTGTATATTATCCTGTACTGTGACATCACTGTGTGTATTATCCTGTACTGTGACATCACTGTGCGTATTATCCCTGTACTGTGACATCACTGTGTGTATTATCCTGTACTGTGACATCACTGTGTGTATTATCTCTGTACTGTGACATCACTGTGTGTATTATCTCTGTACTGTGACATCACTGTGTGTATTATCCCTGTACTGTGACATCAGTGTGTGTATTATCCCTGTACTGTGACATCACTGTGTGTATTACCCCTGTACTGTGACATCACTGTGTGTATTATCCCTGTACTGTGACATCACTGTGTGTATTATCCTGTACTGTGACATCACTGTGTGTATTATCTCTGTACTGTGACATCACTGCGTGTATTATCTCTGTACTGTGACATCACTGTGTGTATTATCCTGTACTGTGACATCACTGTGTGTATTATCTCTGTACTGTGACATCACTGTGTATTATCTCTGTACTGTGACATCACTGTGTGTATTATTCCTGTACTGTGACATCACTGTGTGTATTATCCTGTACTGTGACATCACTGTGTGTATTATTCCTGTACTGTGACATCACTGTGTGTATTATCTCTGTACTGTGACATCACTGTGTGTATTATCCTGTACTGTGACATCACTGTGTGTATTATCTCTGTACTGTGACATCACTGTGTGTATTATCCTGTACTGTGACATCACTGTGTGTATTATCTCTGTACTGTGACATCACTGTGTGTATTATCCCTGTACTGTGACATCACTGTGTGTATTATCCTGTACTGTGACATCACTGTGTGTATTATCTCTGTACTGTGACATCACTGTGTGTATTATCTCTGTACTGTGACATCACTGTGTGTATTATCTCTGTACTGTGACATCACTGTGTGTATTATCTCTGTACTGTGACATCACTGTGTGTATTATCCTGTACTGTGACATCACTGTGTGTATTACCCCTGTACTGTGACATCACTGTGTGTATTATCCCTGTACTGTGACATCACTGTGTGTATTATCCTGTACTGTGACATCACTGTGTGTATTATCTCTGTACTGTGACATCACTGTTTGTATTATCCCTGTACTGTGACATCACTGTGTGTATTATCTCTGTACTGTGACATCACTGTGTGTATTATCCCTGTACTGTGACATCACTGTGTGTATTATCTCTGTACTGTGACATCACTGTGTGTATTATCTCTGTACTGTGACATCACTGTGTGTATTATCTCTGTACTGTGACATCACTGTGTGTATTATCTCTGTACTGTGACATCACTGTGTGTATTATCTCTGTACTGTGACATCACTGTGTGTATTATCCTGTATTGTGACATCACTGTGTGTATTATCTCTGTACTGTGACATCACTGTGTGTATTATCTCTGTACTGTGACATCACTGTGTGTATTATCCCTGTACTGTGACATCACTGTGTGTATTATCCTGTATTGTGACATCACTGTGTGTATTATCCCTGTACTGTGACATCACTGTGTGTATTATCCCTGTACTGTGACATCACTGTGTGTATTATCTCTGTACTGTGACATCACTGTGTGTATTATCCTGTATTGTGACATCACTGTGTGTATTATCCCTGTACTGTGACATCACTGTGTGTATTATCTCTGTACTGTGACATCACTGTGTGTATTAGTCTTGCCGTGTCCATCACTCTGAGGTAAACATTGTATAGTGTTGTGAGATCTGGAAACACAATGCCCATGGGAGAGTCGGTGCAGTTGTCTCCGAGCAGACTGTAACTTTCTGAAGTGCGTCTCCCTAGTCCTCGCCGTTCTGCTTCCTCGCACTGCACTTGCTGCATTGTTTTTTCTATATTCCCAGATGTTCCTATTTAATTGGGCCCATGGAAAAAAATAATAATAGCATGAATATATATCCATAATTAGGGATGAGGAATCTTTCATCCTCAGCATTATACCCATGTGTGGCGGTGGCGGCAGAGCTAATATGTGATATTATATACTTTACCTTATCTGTAGATGTTTTTTATTTATTTCTTAACACCTCCCAGGCAGTAATACATTGTATATTAAAGGGACATTGCACTATGCAAATACATATATATATATATATATATATATATATATATATATATATATATATTACAGCTCAAGCACCTGGGGCTTATTCACAGCAGACCCACCACCAGCTAATCCAATGCTAGGTATAGTGGATGGGGTATAACGAAAACCTGTCTACACACTGCAGAGTATGTTGTACTGTGGGTCGTGAACTCGAAGCTTGGCAATATATTCAATTCAGTAGTGATTTTCATCCCTTGTCTAAAGCCAAGCCAGTGAGGCTGAAACCAACAGCAAAAGCAGACAATTTTGGTTGAAATTGCACAGCAAACCTGTCATCTTTGTCCTTAGAATCTAGAACCCTATGCAGTACAACAAAAACTCTAACAAACTAAAAGCTTATGGAATACAACCAACAAAAGCAACAACCTAGACGTCTATGGAGCACAACCAAAATTACAGCAACTTAGAACCACATGGAGAACAGCCAGAACAAACTAGAAGTCTATGGAACACAATCAAAAATATAACAAGCTAGAAGCACATGGAGAACAGCCAGAACAAACTAGAAGTCTATGGAGCACAACCAAAATTATAACAACCTAGAATTGCATGCAGCACAACCAAAATCATAACAAGCTAAAAGCCTACGGAGCAAAACCAAAATTCTAACAACCTAGAAGCCTATGGAGAACATCCAGGACAAACTAGAAGTCTATGGAGCACAACCAAAATCATAACAAGCTAGAACCACATGGAGAACAGCCAGAAAAAACTAGAAGTCTATGGAGCACAACCAAAATTATAATATGCTAGAACCACATGGAGAACAGCCAGAACAAACTAGAAGTCTATGGAGCACAACCAAAATTATAACAACCTAGAATTGCATGCAGCACAACCAAAATCATAACAAGCTAAAAGCCTATGGAGCAAAACCAAAATTCTAACAACCTAGAAGCCTATGGAGAACAACCAGGATAAACTAGAAGTCTATGGAGCACAACCAAAATCATAACAAGCTAGAACCACATGGAGAACAGCCATAACAACCTAAAAGTCTATGTAGCACAATCAAAATTATAATAAGCTAGAGCCACATGGAGAACAGCCAGAACAAACTAGAAGTCTATGGAGCACAACCAAAAATATAATAACCTAGAACCACATGGATAACAGCTAGAACAATCTAGAAGTTTATGGAGCACAACCAAAATTATAACAACCTAGAATCGCATACAGCAAAACCAAAATCATAACACGCTAGAAGCCTATGGAGCACAACCAATAGATTTGGCACTATTTTGTTGCTTTTTGGTGTAGATTTTGGAGATTGTGCACAGTTTTGAGCCAAACCTAGGAGTAGATTTATTTATACTTCCCACTCCTTTTGATCCTTTCCCCTGTCTAAAAAAAACAGCAAAATCTGCACCAAAACCCCAGTAGTCTGCCATAGTCCCCGTTTCTAAATGTGCCCATGTCCCTTTAAATGGCGCAGCTCTTGCACCGTTCAATGACACGTTCCGTGTAATCGCTGATAATACATGGCCAGACTAGTCTGTCTGCGGATTCTATTAAATGACCATGCAGATTACTTATCTATTTGTTTTAAAAGGTCACTCCGTCTGTAAACAGGCACGAGGGCTGGGATTATCTCTTCTCATTATCTCATAAGACCGCCAGGAGCCTGATTGAAAACAAATGAGATATTCCGGGTAATGAAAAGTAATAGAAATTAGCGGCAATGAGCGAGGCGAGGTTACTATGTACAGCACAGGGCGCATCTATTGTATCAGCCGCGCTGCTGAAACCAGGAGATAAGAGGCGGCAAAACCGCCCGGGGATCCAGCAGCTGCTCCGTCCTGTGTCCTCTCCTACACTCACTGCTTATAACCACAGCATATACTCCAGGCCAAAAACTTTAGTAAGAGGGGAGGCAACAAAACATAAAAACAAAAATATTCATTCAAGCTGCCCTGCTGCTGAACTCGTTCCTCACACCATGCCTGTGATTGTTCCGGCATCTCAGCAGCTCGTTGGAACGCCATATAATGAGTGTGTTGTTGGCGTTGATGATCCGCCTGCTCCAGCGTTTTGGCACTGTCAAGGTGGCCTGCTGCTAAATTTGTTCCTCACGCTGTGCCTGTGATTGTTCCGACATTTCTGCAGCTCACTGGGACTCCATATAATGAGCGTGTTGTTGGTGTTGATGATCCCCCTGAGTTCCGCTTGAGGAGAACTTTGTGACATCTGGCTTCCTTCATAGCTCTCGTTGTTTTAGAATTTTGCAACAAATTAGATTTTCTTTTTCCCGGCATGTTTAAAATTGGCAAACTACCAATTTGGATTAAAGGTGTTTTCCCATCCAGTGTGTCAGCACTGCCTGGAGCAGATCAGATAATATGCAAATGCATTTACAGAATGGACTCAGGGTTAGCTGAGTGTTTACACAGAGAGATAACAGCCCTGGGACCTGAGATAAGCTGCTGCACGAGCAGTGTAATATAGCATGTGAACATAAATTCATAACAGTTGCAAAGCCATGTCATTTACCAGGATAAAAAGCCGATGTGTTACTCCAGGTAACAAACTATCTATGTGCCAAATTTCATACAAGTCCGTTCAGCCGATTTTGCGTGATCGAATAACAAACACACAAACATTCACATTTATATTAGTTGGATTCTATGTTTATCCGCCTGTTACCGTCCCTTTAAGTGCTGTTATATCATGGGCCATAAAACCTCCTTTATACAAGGACTGGAGACCTTTTTCTTAATATACAACCCACTCAATGTTAAAAAGCGCTAAGAGGAATAAAGAGGGCTCTTCCTAAGACCGGCCACCATGTCTATTGCCTTTGGCAGTGTGAACCGTTCCGTGGCAAAGAGAGGATGTGAAGCCAAGGACACTGTGGTGGGTGCAAGTAACGTGAACTTTCTTAGGACATCTTTAAATCTGATAGTGATGAGTGACAAGGACTGGACACAGACAAAGCGAGCAAAGAAACTGTGTGTACAAAGTATACAGGAGAGGTCCAGGAGACAGGGAGACAGTCAACAAGGAGGACCTTCATTAGATAGACCATGAAGAACATGCAATGTTTGTGTATAATATATCTGTCCATCCATTACATCGCTATCTAACTACCTTCCTATCTATGTATGTAATATCTATCTATCTATCTATCTATCTATCTATCTATCTATCTATCTATCTCTCTCCTATCTATCTATCTATCTATCTATCTATCTCTCTCCTATCTATCTCCTATTTATCTATCTATCTATCTATCTATTTCCTATCTATCTATCTATCTATCTATCTATCTATCTATCTATTTCCTATCTATCTATCTATCTATCTATTTCCTATCTATCTATTTATCTATCTATCTATCTATCTATCTATCTATCTCCTATCTATCTATCTATCTATCTATCTCCTATCTATCTATCTATCTATCTATCTATCATCTATCTATCTATCTATCTATCTCCTATCTATCTATCTATCTATCTATCTATCTATCTCCTATCTATGTATCTATCTATCTATCTATCTATCTATCTATCTATTTATCTCTCTCCTATCTATCTATCTATCTATCTATCTATCTATCTATCATCTATCTATCTATCTATCTATCTATCTATCTATCTATCATCTATCTATTTCCTATCTATCTATCTATCTATCTATCTATCTATCTATCTATCATCTATCTATCTATTTCCTATCTATCTATCTATCTATCTATCTATCTATCTATCTATCATCTATCTATCTATCTATCTATCTATCTATCATCTATCTATTTCCTATCTATCTATCTATCTATCTATCTATCTATCTATCATCTATCTATCTATTTCCTATCTATCTATCTATCTATCTATCTATCTATCTATCTCCTATCTATCTATCTATCTATCTATCTATCTATCTATCTATCTCCTATCTATCTATCTATCTATCTATCTATCTATCTATCTATCTCCTATCTATCTCCTATCTATGTATCTATCTATCTATCTATCTATCTATCTATCTATCTATCTATCTATCTCCTATCTATGTATCTATCTATCTATCTATCTATCTATCTATCTATCTATTTATCTCTCTCCTATCTATCTATCTATCTATCTATCTATCTATCTATCTATCTATCATCTATCTATCTATCTATCTATCTATCTATCTATCTATCATCTATCTATTTCCTATCTATCTATCTATCTATCTATCTATCTATCTATCATCTATCTATCTATTTCCTATCTATCTATCTATCTATCTATCTATCTATCTATCTATCTCCTATCTATCTATCTATCTATCTATCTATCTATCTCCTATCTATCTATCTATCTATCTATCTATCTATCTATCTATCTATCTATCTATCTCCTATCTATCTATCTATCATCTATCTATCTATTTCCTATCTATCTATCTATCTATCTATCTATCTATCTATCTATCTCCTATCTATCTATCTATCTATCTATCTATCTCCTATCTATCTATCTATCTATCTATCTATCTATCTATCTATCTCTCTCCTATCTATCTATCTATCTATCTATCTATCTATCTATCTATCTATCTATCTCTCTCATATCTATCTATTTTATGAAAACAAATTTCTTCTTGCATCCTCTTTACCCCAGATAATAATCTGTCACTGCGCCCCCGCCACAGAGTTATTATCACATGCATCTTTATACAACAGCTTCATTGTAGTATCTACAGAATATAAGCACTAAAAAGTGAAGTATTTATGGAGATAGCCGAGTCTTGTATGACTGTCTCACACAACTCTAACTATCCTATAACATGCAGTGGTATAGCTAAGGCATCAGTTCTTAGATGAAACTAACTGCAATCATGTAATAATACACACAGTGATGTCACAGTACAGGGATAATACACACAGTGATGTCACAGTACAGAGATAATACACACAGTGATGTCACAGTACAGGATAATACACACAGTGATGTCACAGTACAGAGATAATACACACAGTGATGTCACAGTACAGGGATAATGCACACAGTGATGTCACAGTACAGAGATAATACACACAGTGATGTCACAGTACAGAGATAGTACACACAGTGATGTCACAGTACAGGATAATACACACAGTGATGTCACAGTACAGAGATAATACACACAGTGATGTCACAGTACAGGATAATACACACAGTGATGTCACAGTACAGGATAATACACACAGTGATGTCACAGTACAGGATAATACACACAGTGATGTCACAGTACAGGATAATACACACAGTGATGTCACAGTACAGAGATAATACACACAGTGATGTCACACTACAGGAATAATACACACAGTGATGTCACAGTACAGAGATAATACACACAGTGATGCCACAGTACAGGATAATACACACAGTGATGTCACAGTACAGAGATAATACACACAGTGATGTCACAGTACAGGATAATACACACAGTGATGTCACAGTACAGGATAATACACACAGTGATGTCACAGTACAGAGATAATACACACAGTGATGTCACACTACAGGAATAATACACACAGTGATGTCACAGTACAGAGATAATACACACAGTGATGTCACAGTACAGGATAATACACACAGTGATGTCACAGTACAGAGATAATACACACAGTGATGTCACAGTACAGGATAATACACACAGTGATGTCACAGTACAGGATAATACACACAGTGATGTCACAGTACAGGATAATACACACAGTGATGTCACAGTACAGGATAATACACACAGTGATGTCACAGTACAGAGATAATACACACAGTGATGTCACAGTACAGGGATAATACACACAGTGATGTCACAGTACAGGGATAATGCACACAGTGATGTCACAGTACAGAGATAATACACACAGTGATGTCACAGTACAGAGATAGTACACACAGTGATGTCACAGTACAGGATAATACACACAGTGATGTCACAGTACAGAGATAATACACACAGTGATGTCACAGTACAGGATAATACACACAGTGATGTCACAGTACAGGATAATACACACAGTGATGTCACAGTACAGGATAATACACACAGTGATGTCACAGTACAGGATAATACACACAGTGATGTCACAGTACAGAGATAATACACACAGTGATGTCACACTACAGGAATAATACACACAGTGATGTCACAGTACAGAGATAATACACACAGTGATGCCACAGTACAGGATAATACACACAGTGATGTCACAGTACAGAGATAATACACACAGTGATGTCACAGTACAGGATAATACACACAGTGATGTCACAGTACAGGATAATACACACAGTGATGTCACAGTACAGAGATAATACACACAGTGATGTCACACTACAGGAATAATACACACAGTGATGTCACAGTACAGAGATAATACACACAGTGATGTCACAGTACAGGATAATACACACAGTGATGTCACAGTACAGAGATAATACACACAGTGATGTCACAGTACAGGATAATACACACAGTGATGTCACAGTACAGGATAATACACACAGTGATGTCACAGTACAGGATAATACACACAGTGATGTCACAGTACAGGATAATACACACAGTGATGTCACAGTACAGAGATAATACACACAGTGATGTCACAGTACAGGGATAATACACACAGTGATGTCACAGTACAGGGATAATGCACACAGTGATGTCACAGTACAGAGATAATACACACAGTGATGTCACAGTACAGAGATAGTACACACAGTGATGTCACAGTACAGGATAATACACACAGTGATGTCACAGTACAGAGATAATACACACAGTGATGTCACAGTACAGGATAATACACACAGTGATGTCACAGTACAGGATAATACACACAGTGATGTCACAGTACAGGATAATACACACAGTGATGTCACAGTACAGGATAATACACACAGTGATGTCACAGTACAGAGATAATACACACAGTGATGTCACACTACAGGAATAATACACACAGTGATGTCACAGTACAGAGATAATACACACAGTGATGCCACAGTACAGGATAATACACACAGTGATGTCACAGTACAGAGATAATACACACAGTGATGTCACAGTACAGGATAATACACACAGTGATGTCACAGTACAGGATAATACACAAAGTGATGTCACAGTACAGAGATAATACACACAGTGATGTCACACTACAGGAATAATACACACAGTGATGTCACAGTACAGAGATAATACACACAGTGATGTCACAGTACAGGATAATACACACAGTGATGTCACAGTACAGAGATAATACACACAGTGATGTCACAGTACAGGATAATACACACAGTGATGTCACAGTACAGGATAATACACACAGTGATGTCACAGTACAGGATAATACACACAGTGATGTCACAGTACAGGATAATACACACAGTGATGTCACAGTACAGAGATAATACACACAGTGATGTCACAGTACAGGATAATACACAC
Organism: Leptodactylus fuscus; assembly: GCF_031893055.1. Lineage (NCBI taxonomy): Eukaryota > Metazoa > Chordata > Amphibia > Anura > Leptodactylidae > Leptodactylus > Leptodactylus fuscus. The sequence goes on along the minus strand of NC_134268.1, from coordinate 211,524,527 downwards.
AGTGATGTCACAGTACAGCGATAATACACACAGTGATGTCACAGTACAGGGATAATACACACAGTGATGTCACAGTACAGGATAATACACACAGTGATGTCACAGTACAGGATAATACACACAGTGATGTCACAGTACAGAGATAATACACACAGTGATGTCACAGTACAGAGATAATACACACAGTGATGTCACAGTACAGAGATAATACACACAGTGATGTCACAGTACAGAGATAATACACACAGTGATGTCACAGTACAGAGATAATACACACAGTGATGTCACAGTAAAGGATATTACACACAGTGATGTCACAGTACAGAGATAATACACACAGTGATGTCACAGTACAGGATATTACACACAGTGATGTCACAGTACAGGATAATACACACAGTGATGTCACAGTACAGGATAATACACACAGTGATGTCACAGTACAGAGATAATACACACAGTGATGTCACAGTACAGCGATAATACACACAGTGATGTCACAGTACAGCGATAATACACACAGTGATGTCACAGTACAGAGATAATACACACAGTGATGTCACAGTACAGAGATAATACACACAGTGATGTCACAGTACAGGATAATACACACAGTGATGTCACAGTACAGGATAATACACACAGTGATGTCACAGTACAGAGATAATACACACAGTGATGTCACACTACAGGAATAATACACACAGTGATGTCACAGTACAGAGATAATACAGTGATGTCACAGTACAGGATAATACACACAGTGATGTCACAGTACAGAGATAATACACACAGTGATGTCACAGTACAGAGATAATACACGCAGTGATGTCACAGTACAGGATAATACACACAGTGATGTCACAGTACAGGATAATACAACACAGTGATGTCCCAGTACAGAGATAATACACACAGTGATGTCACAGTACAGAGATAATACACACAGTGATGTCACAGTACAGAGATAATACACACAGTGATGTCACAGTACAGAGATAATACACACAGTGATGTCACAGTACAGAGATAATACACACAGTGATGTCACAGTACAGGATAATACACACAGTGATGTCACAGTACAGAGATAATACACACAGTGATGTCACAGTACAGAGATAATACACACAGTGATGTCACAGTACAGAGATAATACACACAGTGATGTCACAGTACAGAGATAATACACACAGTGATGTCACAGTACAGAGATAATACACACAGTGATGTCACAGTACAGAGATAATACACACAGTGATGTCACAGTACAGGGATAATACACACAGTGATGTCACAGTACAGAGATAATACGCACAGTGATGTCACAGTACAGGATATTACACACAGTGATGTCACAGTACAGGATAATACACACAGTGATGTCACAGTACAGAGATAATGCACACAGTGATGTCACAGTACAGGATATTACACACAGTGATGTCACAGTACAGGATAATACACACAGTGATGTCACAGTACAGGATAATACACACAGTGATGTCACAGTACAGAGATAATACACACAGTGATGTCACAGTACAGAGATAATACACACAGTGATGTCACAGTACAGAGATAATACACAAAGTGATGTCACAGTACAGGGATAATACACACAGTGATGTCACAGAACAGGGATAATACACACAGTGATGTCACAGTACAGAGATAATACACACAGTGATGTCACAGTACAGGGATAATACACACAGTGATGTCACAGAACAGGGATAATACACACAGTGATGTCACAGTACAGAGATAATACACACAGTGATGTCACAGTACAGGATAATACACACAGTGATGTCACAGTACAGAGATAATACACACAGTGATGTCACAGTACAGAGATAATACACACAGTGATGTCACAGTACAGAGATAATACACACAGTGATGTCACAGTACAGGGATAATACACACAGTGATGTCACAGTACAGGATAATACACAGAGTGATGTCACAGTACAGGATAATACACACAGTGATGTCACAGTACAGAGATAATACACACAGTGATGTCACAGTACAGAGATAATACACACAGTGATGTCACAGTACAGAGATAATACACACAGTGATGTCACAGTACAGAGATAATACACACAGTGATGTCACAGTACAGGGATAATACACACAGTGATGTTACAGTACAGGATAATACACACAGTGATGTCACAGTACAGGATAATACACACAGTGATGTCACAGTACAGGATATTACACACAGTGATGTCACAGTACAGAGATAATACACACAGTGATGTCACAGTACAGAGATAATACACACAGTGATGTCACAGTAGAGAGATAATACACACAGTTATGTCACAGTACAGATAATACACACAGTTATGTCACAGTACAGGATATTACACACAGTGATGTCACAGTACAGAGATAATACACACAGTGATGTCACAGTACAGGATATTACACACAGTGATGTCACAGTACAGGATAATACACACAGTGATGTCACAGTACAGGATAATACACACAGTGATGTCACAGTACAGGGATAATACACACAGTGATGTCACAGTACAGGGATAATACACACAGTGATGTCACAGTACAGGATAATACACACAGTGATGTCACAGTACAGGATAATACACACAGTGATGTCACAGTACAGAGATAATACACACAGTGATGTCACAGTACAGAGATAATACACACAGTGATGTCACAGTACAGGATAATACACACAGTGATGTCACAGTACAGAGATAATACACACAGTGATGTCACAGTACAGAGATAATATACACAGTGATGTCACAGTACAGGATAATACACACAGTGATGTCACAGTACAGGGATAATACACACAGTGATGTCACAGTACAGAGATAATACACACAGTGATGTCACAGTACAGGGATAATACACACAGTGATGTCACAGTACAGAGATAATACACACAGTGATGTCACAGTACAGAGATAATACACACAGTGATGTCACAGTACAGAGATAATACACACAGTGATGTCACAGTACAGGGATAATACACACAGTGATGTCACAGTACAGAGATAATACACACAGTGATGTCACAGTACAGGGATAATACACACAGTGATGTCACAGTACAGAGATAATACACACAGTGATGTCACAGTACAGGGATAATACACACAGTGATGTCACAGTACAGAGATAATACACACAGTGATGTCACAGTACAGAGATAATACACACAGTGATGTCACAGTACAGGGATAATACACACAGTGATGTCACAGTACAGAGATAATACACACAGTGATGTCACAGTACAGGATAATATACACAGTGATGTCACAGTACAGAGATAATACACACAGTGATGTCACAGTACAGAGATAATACACACAGTGATGTCACAGTACAGAGATAATACACACAGTGATGTCACAGTACAGAGATAATACACACAGTGATGTCACAGTACAGAGATAATACACACAGTGATGTCACAGTACAGGGATAATACACACAGTGATGTCACAGTACAGGATAATACACACAGTGATGTCACAGTACAGGATAATACACACAGTGATGTCACAGTACAGGATATTACACACAGTGATGTCACAGTACAGAGATAATACACACAGTGATGTCACAGTACAGAGATAATACACACAGTGATGTCACAGTAGAGAGATAATACACACAGTTATGTCACAGTACAGATAATACACACAGTTATGTCACAGTACAGGATATTACACACAGTGATGTCACAGTACAGAGATAATACACACAGTGATGTCACAGTACAGGATATTACACACAGTGATGTCACAGTACAGGATAATACACACAGTGATGTCACAGTACAGGATAATACACACAGTGATGTCACAGTACAGGGATAATACACACAGTGATGTCACAGTACAGGGATAATACACACAGTGATGTCACAGTACAGGATAATACACACAGTGATGTCACAGTACAGGATAATACACACAGTGATGTCACAGTACAGAGATAATACACACAGTGATGTCACAGTACAGAGATAATACACACAGTGATGTCACAGTACAGGATAATACACACAGTGATGTCACAGTACAGAGATAATACACACAGTGATGTCACAGTACAGAGATAATATACACAGTGATGTCACAGTACAGGATAATACACACAGTGATGTCACAGTACAGGGATAATACACACAGTGATGTCACAGTACAGAGATAATACACACAGTGATGTCACAGTACAGGGATAATACACACAGTGATGTCACAGTACAGAGATAATACACACAGTGATGTCACAGTACAGAGATAATACACACAGTGATGTCACAGTACAGAGATAATACACACAGTGATGTCACAGTACAGAGATAATACACACAGTGATGTCACAGTACAGGGATAATACACACAGTGATGTCACAGTACAGAGATAATACACACAGTGATGTCACAGTACAGGGATAATACACACAGTGATGTCACAGTACAGAGATAATACACACAGTGATGTCACAGTACAGGGATAATACACACAGTGATGTCACAGTACAGGATAATACACACAGTGATGTCACAGTACAGGATAATACACACAGTGATGTCACAGTACAGAGATAATACACACAGTGATGTCACAGTACAGGGATAATACACACAGTGATGTCACAGTACAGGATAATACACACAGTGATGTCACAGTATAGAGATAATACACACAGTGATGTCACAGTAAGGGATAATACACACAGTGATGTCACAGTACAGGATAATACACACAGTGATGTCACAGTACACAGAATCATTGTCACATATCCTGTTATCACTTTCATGGCTCCCCTGAGTTACAATACCAGTAAATAGAACACTAGCTCCTTGGCTGTAGCGATCACATGATGTATTCTGGTAATCAGAGACCATGGGGACCATTGGAGAGGCAGCGCTGGACAGTCAGACAATCCCATATAATTCATGATTCTGCCACATCCTAGTTCTACTGTATATATCTCACATATAGCTGTAGTGTAGCTTCAATAACTTGGGGGTGAATTCACAAGCTGCTAAGGATCTTGGGACTTGCTTAAATTATCAGACAGCTGAGAGTCCTATGACAGTATTAGTATTAGAAATGTATCTTATGGTAAAATAGTTCTACTGGAAATGGAGAGTTCCAAGTTCTCTTCACTATACTTGGCAACTTCTCAGAACATCGAGGAGATTGGGAAAAGCATCAAGCAGCCAATCATGCCATGGACACTACATTTTACCATTCGCCTCGTCCATTTGGCACTAGCACATATGACCCCCTTCGGCTCGACTCAATATGAGTATAGCCTGGAAACGAGTCTCCTAGACTAGAAATATAGATTCAGACCATCTGAACTAACAGACCCTCCAGACCCTCTAAATACTGATCACATATGAGGCCCCTTAATAACTTAAGACCAGACCCCTAAAAACAGACCCTTTACAAGACCCACCAAAAAAATACAGGCATCAGGACAAATCCTGAGAAAAATATAGACCCCAGCCCAGACCCCCTATATATAGACCCCAGCCCAGACCCCCTATATATAGACCCCTTACCAGATCCATTAAATAAATACAGACCACCGGCCAAACTCCAAAAATAAAGACCTCAGACTAAGGCCCGATCTCGTACTACACTATATCGTACTACTATAACTACAGACCTCCAACCAGACTCTGACCACGTTATGTTCTGACCCGTGTATGCTTTCCCAGCGCGGGGATAATCTATACAACATTTTCTTCGCCATTACATTCTGTCGCTCTCATTTGTTTTTGATTTTCTTCTCGTTGCAATATCCAGAATTCGGGAATTTTTTTGGATTAGTGAACTTTGAGCCCCCTATTTGGTTTCCAGTGTCCAATAGCGACTAAAATTTCATCCCCCTTCTTCCAGTAATCCTGTAGACATTCCTACAAAGCAAGAAGTCGTCAGGCTGGATGGAATTTCTAAAACCTGTGAAACGCGTTGGGCTAAAACTGTCAGTGTCGATTTATTTTTATAAGAAGGCAGACGTAGAGGTCCTCGGTGCCCTGCACCCTCGGCCTCTTATATTCAGGCAAGATAAAGTATCGCAGAGATATTGCGGATATTGATTGAAAAAAAAAAAAAACGTTAACCCCGCGAGTCGGCCATTGTTTAGAGAGTAAATAGCTTCCAGCGTGTCAACCCGCCAGTACATCAGAGTAATATAACAGGCCATAAGGGCCAATCGAAACCTTGACTTCTTGTCGAACCTCTTACAAGTTGCTTCAGTTGTTAAGTTTACTTAAATGTTTGCCCATATACGGGTCAGATAGACGGGTCAGATAGACGGGTCAGATAGACGGGTCAGATATACGGGTCAGATAAGAGGCGTAAAAAGCAAACAAAGACCCATTTCGCGTCAAAGATGGTCCCCACTTTTTGAACCCCTGGGCAAGGATCAAGGCGAGTTGGGAGGGAGACTCCATGGCTGGTTAGATTTAGGGAATTTGACACTGAATTTGAGATGGAATCACCAATAAGCGACCTGCTCGTTCTTCAGGCAGATTCCTCCTCTTATGGAAGATCAGACTAGGTTATGTAGGACACTAAGCCCCCGGCCTGTATGGACCTGCGGCTGGTTTAGTGCCCCAAATAGCCCCAATAGGTTCCCTTTCACATCCAGTTCCCCCTCTAATGAGTGGTCTAGAGGTTTAGGCACGTATTAAAGTCCCTGTGATAAAATTGTAGGTTGAGCGCCAACTGATCGTCTGGGTCCTGGTTGTTGGTGCCCACTGATCTTCAATTGGTGACCCATGTTCTCTTATAAAAGAATTCTTGAGTTAACCTCGAAATCTGGGTTAGGCCTCGTTCACATCTGCGTCGGTAATCCGTTCGGGGAGTCCGCATGGGAACCCTCCCGAATGGACTACCGAACGCACTACCGAACGCACCGGTGTGCAGTGAAAGAACACGGACCCCATAGTCTATAATGGGGTCCGTGTGCTTTCCGATCTACTTTCCTGTCCACATGACTTGTGCGGAGACCGTGCGGAAAGCACACGGACCCCATTATAGTCTAAGGGGTCCATGTGCTTTCACTGTACACCACTTGCCAATGCGTTCAGTAGTTCGTTTTGGGGGATCCCCATGCAGACTCCCCTGAATGGATTACTGACCAGGCCTTATAGTACAAAAAACTAATGTACTTGTATACATAATTATAGGGGTTCGAGTTAAAAGAAAACTGTATCCTTTTTTATTTTGAAATTTGTTTTGAAAATTTATTTAGAAATTTTGATTTATTTTGAAATTTTTTAATTCTTAATTTAATATAATTTTTTATACACTGACATTTTTGTGTGTTTTTGTGTCACTGTATTGTTCACCGTGTCGTTCCCTTCCATCTCCCAGCCCCGTCTATTACTTTTATTGGGTATTATTATTGCGAGTGATCTTTACGTTCCATCAGCCGCCCCGCTTTGCGCAGTATTATACCGCGATGTATATGTTATTCTACTTCACACATTCAATTTCTATAAATGTCAAGGCTAGAGAGAATAATTTCAGATAAGTAAACTAGTTACATGTATAGAGATGCAAATCAACACGGAGAAATGGAGGAACGAAATGTCATAAGGAACGCCGAGCGTTAAGTCTATTAAAAGGAGACGAAACCCAAAAATTACAGGGGTTGTACAGGATTTAAATAATATTGCCGAATCCTTTCAAAAACAGCACCACAGCTATCTATGGGTTGGGTATGGCAATGAACTTTTATCAGGCAACTATTACAGACAGTAGGGAGAGGCTCCTGCTGCAGTCAGACACAGTATAGTAAGGAGGAGTGGGGTGACAGAGAATATTCAGAATTTTTTGGATATTTTTAGTTTTGATTCAATAGGAACAAATATTGTAAATATATTACTAGGTTTTTTTGTGCTTCTAAAGAGAACCTGCCAGGTGGATTTGGAACTCTTACCCACCCACAGGTCCTTATTGAGTAGGGGTTAAGGTTCCCAAATCGGCCTGTTTTAAAATCATTTGTGCCTGCAGTTAAAAAAAATAAACCTTTAGATTTGCCTAGAGTTGAGTCTTTTGAGTCTCATTGGACTCCTCTCTGGTGCTCTGGAAGCCACTGGTGCAGAGAACGTACACTATGGCTACACTGCGCAAGCGCCAAAGGTATGGGGCATGTACAGTGAAGCTGAGGTGTAGGGCTCTGACTCCAGTGAGGAACTGCAGCAACGCAGGGAGTAAAGCGGCAGAGGGAGTATAAAGCCTGCACTTTACTGGCTTATGCTTCCCCTTCTACTATAGGACGTGAGGGGCGGCTGTGAGCAAGCCCGTGTCTTTTCAAACCCCCGTGTATAATAATCGGAGCCCCAGGGGAGGTGAGAGAACATAATAAACACTGTTACCTCTCTGGTATCCGATGTTAATCCTAGCAGGCTTCAGACCTATATGGTAATGCCCAGAGGTCACATGGTCTGGGACATTACCATACAGGCTTGAAGCCTGTGCTAGACGTACCATACAGGCCCAAAGCCTGTGCTAGTAGTAATAGCCTGTTACCATACAGGTCCAAAGCCTGTGCTAGTAGCATTTACAGATTCGGTGTCCTGTCCCGCGGTCCCGGTCAGCGAGAGGTATGTCCCGATTTCAACTCATCGTCATCTGCAGAATTAAAGGAGGAGCTGTCACAGCTTAGCTCCTGCTTTAACGCTGCGCCCCGGCATGTGTAGGCGCAATGTGATGACATCACGTCACACCTACAACTATGTGAGTGTGTGAGACTGCGGACAGAGCGTTGGCAGAGTGTTGGAAGGTGAGTATAAGTGGGTTTTTTTGTGTTAAACATTAAGGTTGAACAAAATGAAGGGGGCCCATGAAAATGGGGGCAGATGAAGGGGAGGGGGAACGGCATGACACTGGGACAGATGAAGGGGGGAGAATGGCATGACACTGGGGCAGATGAAGGGGGAATGGCATGAAACTGGGCAGAGATGGGGGGACATGAAACTGGGGGCATAATTGGGGGGACATGAAACTGGGGGCAGAAATGGGGGGACATGAAACTGGGGGCAGATGAAGGGGTTATATGAAACTGGGGAGAGATAAAGGGGGGCATATAATTTACGGTGACTCTAGGAGGATTATACTGTGTGGGGGCACATGAAAAATGAATGAGAATGGGAGGAGTCAACATAAAAGTGGGCGGAGCTAAATTTGCCGCTCTATCTATCTACTCTTCAAAAGTTGGGTGGTATGCTAGTAGTAATAGCATGTTACTGCCACCACAGGCTTAGGACCTGTATGGTAACATGCCATTACTGCTAGCACAGGCTTACGGCCTGTATGGTTGTACAACTGTGGGGCATAATAGTTGGGTGGGCAGTTGTGGGTCTGTGCGTCTTTTGATCGTCCGCCTCAGGCAGCAGAGAGACTAGGTTCACCACTGGGGGCTCCATTACAATTTTTCTACGAGCCCCCTTGGTTCAGTGCTTATTATGCTCTTGTATTGTATGCCACTCTATGTACTATATACAAGTGTAATAGATATAAAATAGTGGTGAATTAGAGGACCAGACTAGACTCCCCACAATAAGGGCTATAGCACATCCCAGCAGTGTGACTTTAGATATAACAATGACCCCCATAAACTGCCATAATAAGGGCAATAAGTAATGTCTATCCTGGTGAATTAATAGTGCGATAATAAACTTCTACAGCCCAGAGAATAGCTCATCCTTATTAGAAAAATGTACTTTTTCTTAGACTGCAGACATATTGTCCCCATCACTTTCATATATACTCCCTTATACGGATTTGTACTATTTTGGGTGAACGGACCATTTACTCGCGCTGACCCTACTGAATTCCTCACCATTTCAATCATTTGCTTGGAATTTTTTGTTCCACGATATTTTCGGTGTAATAATGACTCCTGGTGCTCAGGGGTATAGCGCTCCATATCCCGGCTGTTGCTCAATTCCTAATAATCCCTCCCGTCTCCTCTGCAGCTGAGCAGGCCCTGCACTCCATCAGCAATGGCTTGAATATTTGGCAGAGGGTAAGGGAATTCACACACTATTAATCTGACCTATAAAAACATGCCACAGGTCAAAAATGACAAATAATCATTTGGACCATCTGTGTTCAGTCATCTGGTGCCAGCGCCAATGTGCACAATGAATGAAAAAATCACTTAATGAATTTATTGCACAGACAAGCAGCGCGGTACAGGTGTTCCATCATCCGGAACTTGGCACGAGCCTTATGTGTTACTGACTGAAATAGGACACTTCCATATTTTCGGGTGAAGCTATTTTTTTTTTTTGCCTATTAGGCTTATGGTACATGGCGACTTTGGCTTCTCAAAGTTACCCGTCAGCCAAGTGAAATGATCATACAGCCCTTAGGATATATTGGTCTAATATGTTCAATGCAATGCACCTGCACAGAATGGAATGCCAACACAATAACAATCCAATCCAATATCTGTAATGTGGCCCCCACACATGAGGTGCTATCTATAATACTGGTATCTTCTTCTGTTGTAGAGAATCCATTGGGCCCCCTCAGGATCTGGTGCCCCATAGAGATTGCTGCCTCTGCACCCCCTTTAGTTACACCCCTGATATCCATGATGACTACTGAAATGAATGGGCAGTCTATATAATTTAGTGACGTGCTGGATCCTCCAGTGTGGAGATGCTCCTTTCTGGCTCATAGATGAGGGTCTTGAATGGAGAACCTTCTATTAATTTTCTAATAATACTTATAAAATATATTTTCTAAACCAAATTCTTACATTTTGGAGAAAGAAGCTGCCCCATAGTGGCCCCTGCACATAGTATTATATGCCCTCAAGTGGCCCCTGCACACAGTATTATATGCCCCCAAGTGGCCCCTGCACACAGTATTATATGCCCCCAAGTGGCCCCTGCACACAGTATTATATGCCCCCAAGTGGCCCCTGCACACAGTATTATATGCCCCCAAGTGCCCTTTGCACACAGTATTATATGCCCCCAAGTGCCCTTTGCACACAGTATTATATGCCACCAAGTGGTCCTTGCACATAGTATTATATGCCTCCAAGTGGTCCTTGCACACAGTATTATACACCCTCAAGTGGCCCTTGCACACAGTATTATATGCCCCCAAGTGGCCCATGCACATAGTATTATATGCCCCCAAGTGGCCCTTGCAAACATTATTATATGCTTCCAAGTGGCCCCTGCACACATTATTATATGCCTCCAAGTGGCCCTTGCACACAGTATTATATGCCCCCAAGTGGCCCTTGCAAACATTATTATATGCCTCCAAGTGGCCCCTGCACACATTATTATATGCCTCCAAGTGGTCCTTACACACAGTATTATACACCCTCAAGTGGTCCTTGCACACAGTATTATATGCCCCCAAGTGGTCCTTACACACAGTATTATACACCCTCAAGTGGTCCTTGCACACAGTATTATATGCCCCCAAGTGGCCCGTGCACACATTATTATATGTCTCCAAGTAGTCCTTGCACACAGTATTATATGCCCCCAAGTGGCCCCTGCACACAGTATTATATGCCTCCAAGTGGCCCCTGCACACATTATTATATGCCTCCAAGTGGCCCCTGCACACAGTATTATATGCCTCCAAGTGGCCCCTGCACACATTATTATATGCCTCCAAGTGGCCCTTGCACACAGTATTATATGCCCCCAAGTGCCCTTTGCACAAAGTATTATATGCCCCCAAGTGGCCCCTGCTCACAGTATTATTCCCCATTGTGAACAACCATGAACAATTATTATACTTTGGTGTCTTTTTAGACTCTAGAGTATAATAATCGGAGACCCATGGCCCGGGGAGGAAACAAAATAAAACCTGTTACTTACCTCTCCCTGGCTCCAGAGCACTTCCAGCAGATCATGTTGGCCATCTTCAATGTAGTACGGCAGGACTCTGGACATCACATGAGCAGGGGCCATGCGTCACAACACATAAAGACGCAAACCCCATGCCCATGTGATGTCATCCAAGTAGGCCTGAAGTCTTCAGGAGCCAGGAGAGGTAAATAACAGTGTTTATTATGTTCCGCCTTCTGGGGCAGACAATTTCTTATTTTACACGGTATAAATGATATGGTATAAACTAAGAAATTATACCGGAAAGCTGACACGTATTTATTTAACTGAGTTCTGGCGCGTACCGTCCCAAATAAACCAAAGCAGTCCATATAAATGAGTGATGGGTGATGCTGCCGATCCAGCCAGTAGGATGCTACAAGAGATGATCTGTGCCTGACCCCGACAGATGACATACTGATGATTTATCCTGTGAATAGGTCACCGGTATGAAAATTTGCTTTGAGGCCGGGAAACCCCTTTAAGAACAGATACCCTATAAAGAATAAGTGCCAGCACCATATTAGTATCCTACAAGCAGGAGAACTCAGTGGACGAGGGCCATGTTATTATGACATCCAAATAATGTAGGGACTATCATTGTGTCCACCCAACCAGCGCCAGCACCATGGCTATATGGGCTCCATCTTGGAAGTTTGGGGATTACTCTGATTAGAGCAACTTAACCCCTTAGAACATCCTTTCCCCAGACTATCATGGGGTGTCAGTGGGTTGCTATGGCAGCTGGAGGCCTAACAATGGCCCAGAGGCCTACCATTTTAGTACACTTACGTAGACCTTTCCGGGCCTAATCCTGACAATAATGGCTATGTATAGAAATCTGTCCATACAATTTTATACCTTTGAGACCTAATTTTTACGCCTTTTCCATAATGATGACAATTTAAATGGGGCTTTGTCTCTTAAAGGGGTTGTCAAGGATTTCTATTAAGTCTAGGGTTGAGCCATACCTCCCAACTTTTGAAGAACTGAAAGAGGGACAAAATGTGCGCCGCTGAAAATTTAGCCCCACCCACTTTTGTGTTGACTCCGCCCACTCGTGGTATAATCCTCCTACAGTCACCCGTAAATTATATGTCCCCCCTCTATCTCTCCCCCAGTTTCATATACACCCTTCATCTGCCCCCAGTTTCATGTCCCCCTTCCATCTCTGCCCCCAGATTCATGTCCCCTCCATCTCTGCCCCCAGATTCATGTCCCTCCATCTTTGTCCCCAGATTCATGTCCCCTCCATCTCTGCCCCCAGATTCATGTCCCCACATCTCTGCCCCCAGTGTCATGCCGTCCTCTCCATCTCTGCCCCCAGTGTCATGCCGTCCTCTCCATCTCTGCCCCCAGTGTCATGCCGTCCTCTCCATCTCTGCCCCCAGTGTCATGCCGTCCTCTCCTTCATCTGCCCCCAGTTTCACGTTCCACCTCCACATTAAACTTACCTTCTCCTCCGCTCCCTCGCCGCTCTCTGCACGCCTCTCTTGCTGACACATATGCGGCTGAAGTGAGGAGCTGACCTGTCAGCTCCTCGTTTCGCCGCTGCCGCCGGTCTCGCTGACACATATGCGGCTGAAGCGACCTGTGTCAGCTCCTTGCTTCAGCCGCATATGTGTTCAACTCAGATTTGCGTCCTCTGGACGCAGATCTGAGTTGAAATCGGGACATACCTCCCTCCAACCGGGACCGCGGGACATGTCACCCAAATCGTGACTGTCCCGCGGAAATCGGGACGGTTGGGAGGTATGGTTGAGCCGATCTTGAGATTTCAGGATTGATTTTAAAATCCGATTTCTGATCATTTTCCAGCCGATCACGATCGCGATCATGAAATTTGCTCGATCGCTGATCGGGATCCAATCTTTCCCGATCGCTCAACCCTAGTCAATGCTTCTCTATGGGAAGTCACTTTTAGGGTTGAGCCGATCTTGAGATTTTAAAATCCGATTTGCAATGATTTTCCAGGCGATCCTGACCGCGATTGTGAAATTTGCTCGATCGCCATCCAATCTTTCCCGATCCCGATCGCTCAACCCTAATTAAGGCATATCCTTTGGCTGGGCCATCAATATGTGACATCAATGGGAACTAGGCTGGGGCAACGGTGCCCAGACACTATACAGGGTATCTGCTTTAGTCTAAGCAAGGAATAACAGCTGATCCATGCGGTAGACGGCTGTTGCTCCCCCCTCCCATCATATTTATGGCCTGACCTAAAAATAAGCTGTCAAAAAAAAACCAAAACTGAACAACCCCTTTAAGTAAGTCCAGGCTATGGGTGTGACCATGCCTCCAGTTATATCATCTATGCACTCAAAAACATCAATTTGATGACGACAACGACGACGATGATGATGAGGATGAGGATGAGGATGATGATGATGAAGTGTCCGTCGCGAGCATTTGCCAGCGAGATTCTGAACAATACCCTACAACAACCGCCGTCACCATAGAAACAGTCATTACAGTCCATAGTTTGTCTCTCCGGTTCCAGATGTTTCTTAGGAGATAAAAAGGAGAAAGTGACTTTATACGGCATCGGTACATGGAATAATCTCACGAGGCTTCCTCAAAGATCTATCTCACAGCTGCGAAGAAAAATACATATACATGAAACCACTTGGGCAGTGTCTCGAAGCGGCTTGCTTTTTCCCTTGGTTTTGGATGATTTTATTGACTTGAAGTCATCTGAAGTATTTCTACAGTCTTCAAGTCTCTTAAAGGGATAGTGCGCTCTTCACTGAAGCTGACGACTAATGGATCTCCGAGATCGGGCTGACCATAACATAAATTCATCTACTGAAGAAACCAGACCGGTCATGGATGTAGAGACCATCGATGGTGGTGAAGAGGTTCCAAAAAACAAAAATTCTTGCAAATGATCTTCTGGACATGTTTCATTTCTCCCTTAAAGGGGTTTCTTCATGTCTATAGCCTCTGGAATTTTTAATTGATGACGTATGCTTAGGACAAGTCGTCTATAGAAGATTAGAGAGTTTCTGACACCAAGGACCCCCACCGATCTGCTGTTTGATGCGTCAACATATATACATTTGCACACTTGGTTCAGGAATGGGAAGACACCTCTGGTGGACTCTTAAATTGCCTCAAAACAAAATATTTGGTCATTGAAATTCAACATATCCAGTCATTCATTCCCCCCACCATCATCTGTTGGAGGAGAGTTGGGAGGTCTCCGTTCGCATAATATAATATAAGATAAGATAAGATATTCCTTTAATAGTCCCACAATGGGGAAATTTCAGTGATACAGTTTCATAGATGGTACAGTAGTATATAACAAGAGAGCAACACATACAAGCTCATGGCAGATAGAGAAATCCTAGGAATCATAGCAACTAAAAAAAGAAAGAAACACAGACACACTGCAGGATCATTTAGTTCTCTGTGCGGATTGATGTTAATAATAATAATAATAATAATAATAATACAGCCGACTTGGTTGTAGGACACGAGGAGGGGGGTCACAGCATGTAGATATAACAAGCAGAAATTTTTGCAGAGGTGGGGGACATAGTCAGCTATTATGATAACATGTGGTAGTTCTTGGTAGGTAGTGAGATCTCCTGCTCACCGCTGATAGTTTGGTATCTTGTATCAGCACTATTGTCCTTTTAACCACAAAAAAATGCCCCAAATGTCCTTTGTCACAAGCCCTCCTCCTCCTCCTTACCACAGTGTTCTACTGCCCCAAGGAAGTCAGAGACCATCCAGGTATACATGGTGCTGCTCTCTTGCCAAGCTTCCATAACTCCTGGGGTAGGTGGGTGATTGTAGGTTTCCAGGCTGTAACAGAGTCCCACGTGTCCACAGTAATAAAAAGAAAGAAATACCAGTCAGCTGTAGCATCTTCACACATCAGCAATTGACGCCAAAAATCATCTCCTTGAAGAAGAAGTCCACACTTCCATGTAGGTTTTCCTCCATGCCGCATGGTAAGCCATGCTGTCCTAGCTGGGGGGATGGTAACAGGCACATGTGGAAACCAGCTGAACCAGGTCTTGTCATTGTCCATGCTTTACAATGGAAAACAAAAGGAACAAAATACTCCACAGGGTCTTCCATTCGATTTATAGTTGCTAATTCATAGTGCTAGATTGCTTGGTTACCGGATTCTTGAAGATACAGAGAAAAAGAGTGAAAAAGGAAAGAAAAGTTTGCTCCCAGCTTGGAGCACTGCATCAAGGCAGCCAAGCTCCTCAGGGGGGCGGCGCCAAAAAGTCTGTCACTCCTACCAAAATACCCAATTTTTTTCTTATATGTGTGGGGGACGTTAATAAATTATACATAGGCAAGAGAAACCAAGACCAAGACCTGCTGACCTGTTATCTACTGGAAATAAGTCAAGAATAGGGTTGAGCCAAACTTGAGATTTCAGGATCGATTTTAAAATCCGATTTCCGATCATTTTCCAGCCGATCGTGATCGTGAAATTTGCTTGATCGCCAATCGGGATCCGATCTGCCCCGATCCTGATTGCTCAACCCTAATTGTATATTATATATACCGTAGGGTTGAGCCAATCTTGAGATTTCAAAATCTGATTTTTGATCATTTTCCAGCCGATCCTAATCCCGGTCGTGAAACTTGCTCTATCGCTGATCGGGATCCAATCTGTCCCGATCCCGACTGCTCAACCCTAGTCAAGAAGTCATAAATGATAGACTTTGGTTCCATATCTTGGATCCTTATCTATCCGTAGACAGGGTCCCTTGGTTCTCAATCTCTGTTAAAGGAGTTGTCCAGACAAAAATTTGATATTTTAAATCAGATGGGGGCAGTGAAAAAAAAAAAAGATACTTACCTTTCCTCGGTGCTCCCTTGCCTCCAGTTTGGGTCCGTTCTAGTCTTCCGGTGGAAATCCCCAACACATGTGACCAGTGGTGAGGTATTCGTGACGTCACTACCTGTGACATCCCGAGGTCTCTTCCTGATGATGTGACCACTGAGGCCGGTCAGCGGTCTCAGTGAAAGATTTGTGACGTCACTACTAGAGATGAGCGAGTAGTGTTCGATTGAGTAGATGTTCGATCGAATACTACGGTATACAAAATACTCGTACTCGATCGAACACTACTAGCTGTTCGAAGTTTAATGTTCGATGCAGAACCAGCGTTGATTGGCAGAATGCGCTATTGCCAATCAACGCTGGTTCTTCTCTTACCTTTAGAAGTCTTCTCCGTGCAGCGTCCCCGCAGCGTCTTCCGGCTGGAATTCACTCTGCCTAGGCATCCGGCCTAGGCAGAGCCGACTGCACATGCGCGGGCATGCCCTCGCATGCGCAGTCGGCTCTGCTCAGGCGTCAGGCCGGGCAGAGCCGACTGCGCATGCGCAGTCGGCTCTGCCTAGGCGCTGATGCCTAGGCAGAGTGAATTCCAGCCAGAAGACGCCGCGGGGGCGCTGCGCCAGGAGAAGACTTCAAGGAGAATCCAGCCCGACCGTCACTCGTGGACTTGGTAAGTATAATTTTATGTACCCCTGAAACGAGCATTTCCCCCCACAGACTATAATGGGGTTTGAATTCTGTTCGAACAGTCGAACAGTGTGCGGCTGTTCGAATCGGATTTCGAACCTCGGACATTTTAGTGTTCGCTCATCTCTAGTCACTACCTGTGACATCCCAAGGTCTCTTCCTGATGACATGACCACTGAGGTCAATCAGCGGCTTCAGCGGAAGGGATCTGGGATGTCACAGCCGGCGAGGAATTTTACTTTTAGAAGACACTGCAGGATCAGACCACACTGGGAAGACACCCGAGCACCAGGGCAGAGGAGTATGATTTATTTTATTTTTTTACCTCCCCCAGCCTATTTAAAATTTTTTTTTTGCCCTCTTTAAGGACCGCCACTCTCCCAATAGATGTCAATGGAGAAGTTGTGGAGGGTCCAAGAGATGGAACCAGCGCCTATCAAGCCTACGTCAAATCCTAAAAATATAATAGTCATACAAAGACAATCGTATAATTAATCTCAAAACTTATTGTGCGCCTTCAAATTTAAAATTTAAAAACACATATTTAAAATCATTTCTACTTACAAAAACAAAAAGTTTGTCGAAACCTTCATGCATTGTCTGTAGCGTTTTCTCTGTAGATTACCCGCAAATTAGAAACAAAGGTTACCCGCCCTCCGCTATACCGCCAGTAGATAAATGTAAGAGTAACGTCATTTATTTTTGTAACAATCTAAAAATCGCCGCATTCCACTTAGTGACACATCAATCCGTCCAGACGGTATTTTTCTAGCAGAATAGAGAGAAACCGTAAAAGAGAAATGGAATAATAATGTCGCCGGTTTTATGCCGCTAACAACTCATTATTAATTGCTAATAGCTTGGGTCATCTTTTCCGGAGCCCATAGACTCCTCTTGATGTGTTTACTTTAGTTTCATGTACAAGGAGATCATTTGTCTTTCCTGTTTTGCGTTTTTCTCTGGTTATTCTTTATCCCAAATGTCACGACCGCAAAAGTTTTACCTAATTGCTTTTGGAAAAAAAACTGAAAATCTGTATAGAAATAATGATGCTAACGCTATATAACCAACCCTGCAAGGATTAACATATTTTACGGTTGTTGCTGTGTTTTTTTTAAACTTTTTTAGATTTTGTGCTCGGATAACTCATACAGTCCTATGAAAAAGTTTGGGCACCCCTATTAATCTTAATCATTTTTAGTTCTAAATATTTTGGTGTTTGCAGCAGCCATTTCAGTTTGATATATCTAATAACTGATGGACACAGTAATATTTCAGGATTGAAATGAGGTTTATTGTACTAACAGAAAATGTGCAATATGCATTAAACCAAAATTTGACCGGTGCGAAAGTATGGGCACCCTTATCATTTTATTGATTTGAATACTCCTAACTACTTTTTACTGACTTACTGAAGCACAAAATTGTTTTTGTAACCTCACTGAGCTTTGCACTTCATAGCCAGATCTATCCAATCATGAGAAAAGGTATTTAAGGTGGCCAATTGCAAGTTGTTCTCCTATTTGAATCTCCTCTGAAGAGTGGCATCATGGGCTACTCAAAACAACTCTCAAATGATCTGAAAACAAAGATTGTTCAACATAGTTGTTCAGGGGAAGGATACAAAAAGTTGTCTCAGAGATTTAACCTGTCAGTTTCCACTGTGAGGAACATAGTAAGGAAATGGAAGACCACAGGGACAGTTCTTGTTAAGCCCAGAAGTGGCAGGCCAAGAAAAATATCAGAAAGGCAGAGAAGGAGAATGGTGAGAACAGTCAAGGACAATCCACAGACCACCTCCAAAGAGCTGCAGCATCATCTTGCTGCAGATGGTGTCACTGTGCATCGGTCAACTATACAGCGCACTTTGCACAAGGGGAAGCTGTATGGGAGACTGATGAGAAAGAAGCCGTTTCTGCAAGCACGCCACAAACAGAGTCGCCTGAGGTATGAAAAAGCACATTTGGACAAGGCAGCTTCATTTTGGAAGAAGGTCCTGTGGACTGATGAAAGATTGAGTTGTTTGGTCATACAAAAAGGCGTTATGCATGGAGTCCAAAAAAACAGCATTCCAAGAAAAACACTTGCTACCCACTGTAATATTTGGTGGAGGTTCCATCATGCTTTGGGGCTGTGTGGCCAATGCTGGCACCGGGAATCTTGATAAAGTTGAGGGTCGCATGGATTCCACTCAGTATCAGCAGATTCTTGAGAATAATGTTCAAGAATCAGTGACGAAGTTGAAGTTACCCCGGGGATGGATATTTCAGCAAGACAATGATCCAAAACACCGCTCCAAATCGACTCAGGCATTCATGCAGAGGAACAATTACAATGTTCTGGAATGGCCATCCCAGTCCCCAGACCTGAATATCATTGAACATCTGTGGGATGATTTGAAGCGGGCTGTCCATGCTCAGCGACCATCAAACTTAACTGAACTTGAATTGTTTTGTAAAGAGGAATGGTCCAAAATCCCTTCATCCAGGATCCAGGAACTGATTAAAAGCTACAGGAAGCGACTAGAGGCTGTTATCTTTGCAAAAGGAAGATCTACTAAATATTAATGTCACTTTTCTGTTGAGGTGCCCATACTTTTGCACTGGTCAAATTTTGGTTTATTGCATATTGCACATCTTCTGTTAGTACAATAAACCTCATTTCAATCCTGAAATATTACTGTGTCCATCAGTTATTAGATATATCAAACTGAAATGGCTGTTGCAAACACTAAAATATTTAGAACTAAAAATGATTAAGATTAATAGGGGTGCCCAAACTTTTTCATAGGACTGATTCCAGCACAGTTGGATTTTTTTCTCTGGCCCCCACCGTTCCTGAGCTCCACTGATTCCAGTACAGTTGGATTTTTTTCTCTAGCCCCCACCGTTCCTGAGCTCCACTGATTCCAGCACAGTTGGATTTTTTTTCTCTAGCCCCCACCATTCCTGAGCTCCACTGATTACAGCACAGTTGGATTTATTTCTCGCCCCCACCATGCTTGAGTTATCAGTGCTGATAGTTTTGGTCCGGACGTGCTAGTTAGGAGCATGATTTTGAGCCCACCTCTGATTGGACAATGTGGCAGAGCTCAGAATCACACCCCCTTGTCTAGTCCTGCCTGACACCACCCACTTGACAGTGCAGAGACTAAGTAGCATGTCGGGAACCATTGATTGCTCAGGAATGGTGGAGACTAGAGATAAAGTTCCAACTTTTCTGGAATCAATGGAGCGGAGCCTATAAATGATGTAAAGAATTGGAATCAGTGGAGGTGGTGAAAGGTCTACTTTTAATGAAGTACATGTTCATGTGCATGAGTGGGTTACACTCTCTCTAGTAGAAAAAGGAACCCATCGAAGTCAATGGGAGACTTTTTTTTAGTAGATTCCACACCAAGTTCAGCACCATTTTCCTCCATGTGGATGCACCCTTGGCGTTGCCTTTTATCCAATATGTTTTTTGTATATTTTGTCCTTTTTGTGGTGGGCTGAGAGTCGTAGTTGTACAGCATTTGTAACGTTACAGGTGCCATTATCCTAATTTGTGACCCGTGAACCCATGTATAGAGAGAGTTACCTTCACTGATACATTGTAACAAACTAAGCAGCAATGTAAAAATTGTTGAAAATCTTTACATTCACATAAGACTGGTCTGGGAGTTTGTGACTTTTCTCTTGGGGGAGGGCGACATGTCAGACAAATTCCACAAACTTTTAAAAAGCAAACTCGGAGATGAAATTATGTATGGCGCTCAGCTGGAGAGAACCCAACATCCTTTTTTCCCATCATAAATAAATGAGCCATTAGTGCAATGAGAAAGACAAAAAACAACATTATACAAATAAACGTCACATTAAAAATGATAAAAAGCGATTTTTGGGGGAAACATTTTTAATCTATGCAAAATCCGGCGACGCGGCACAGCAGTGCATCCCGCCGAATGACGCTGATTGTCAATTTGTAAAGACGGTGGAAAAAAAAAAGCTAACAAGAAAAAAAATCTCATTAAAGGGTATATATTAGAAGGATACATCCTGCGGGATAATTAGGCGACCATAGTTGATCTATGTCATTACCTATAGCAAACTTTTTGTTCAAAAGTCCATCGACGGACGGCTATAAGGGGCTGAGGAGGCCGGTGGCTGTAATAGATATCCAGCTGAAACAAATAACGTAATTTAGTCAATTAAAAACGGGCTCCGTAGCCGAATATCCAATCCGAAGCTCAGGTATTAGAGACATATTCGCCCGTCTTAATAACTTAACCTGTGCCGGAATGTAAATGAGCGATATAATTATGTTCTGCAGGAGAACTCCCCGTGGTAGTTTCTGAAGAGAGACTGAAAATCGCCGCATGTTCCTATTACAGGGCACGGCTTACACGTGATTACTGTCTGATTTGCATTGAGAAGAATATCTGCAAATATAGAACTCACAACATGGTAATGAAAAAGGGGCAAGTTAGTATTCGACACCCAAGGGGCTCCAAACCCAACCATTACCGCCACCAGCGACGAGAAGGAGGGAGGCGAGAGGGAGGAGGAGGAGGAGGAGGAGGGGGGTCCCTCTCAGACACTTCATAAAGGAACCACAGTGTACGCCGGCACTGTAATTATCCAGCTTAATTATTCTTATGCAATAAGTACAATAAGCTGCCGATCTCCTGGGATCGCTCCTGTCACAGATTTTTTCTTTCCCCTTCCTTCTCGTTGCACGCTTAAATAAAGATAAATCTTCTTTCCACTCGACATTTTTCATTCGAACCCAGTAGGTAGCTGGATGTTCTTATTCCTGACAGTCAGGAGGTATAAAATATGTATTAGAGGCAGGGAGATGTTGAAAGTTGAAATTCACCAGAGGTGCACGGGCCCCGTCCTTGCGAGATGGAACCAAATGTTGTCCAGATGTTCAGCTCTTCGCTCACAACCTGCGTGGAGGAGCCTGACGGAGGAAAGAGCAAATATTTGCACTGTATTAATCGCGTCAAATTAAATCAGGATTATTTTTTTTTTCCGCCGCGTGCCCAATTAAAGTGGATCTGCTCTTAGGAATTAACCCTTGGTGATTAGACAGGGACTTATGTGGAAGGTGAGCACATGCGAGGAACAGTCGGGATAATTCTGGACATGATCCTTGGGGTCAACCTACAAAAAGATTTTGCATGGAAATTTATTGGACATAGGCATCACCCCAATTTTTTTAGAGAAATTTTGATATATCTTGGGTGCGCTTATAATAGGGCCACCATGGGCAACTGTCTTAGGTTGGCCAACCTGTCCTTAAAGGGTGTCCACCACCTCCACCACTTCAAAACCATTTAGGGTCACCTGAGTCATTCCCTTGTGAATTGCTGACTTTGTTGCCAAAATATTGCTGGCTTTTGCCAATATGCAAATGAGATCTTTGGAGCAATGAGGTCATTGCTGCTTACCTCCAAAGAGCTGATTTTCATATTGTCAAAAAACAGGATATTTCAGCAACGGAGTCAACAATTCACAAGAGGAAACACCATTTGATTCAGGTGACCGTAAACTATCTATCTGTAGGGTTGGGTTCAGGGGCGTTTCAACAAATTGGTGGGCCTATTGCAAAGGTTCCACCATCACCACCACTTTGAAATACCTGACCTATACAAATTATAATTCCCCTCAGCAACCCCCACAAAATATACTGCCCCATACAGTATACCTCCTTAGTAGCCCCATACAGTATAATACCTCCTTAGTGGCCCCATACAGTATACCTCCTTAGTAGCCCCATACAGTATAATACCTCCTTAGTGGCCCCATACAGTATAATACCTCCTTAGTGGCCCCATACAGTATAATACCTCCTTAGTGGCCCCATACAGTATAATACCTCCTTAGTGGCCCCATATAGCATGATACCTCCTTAGTGGCCCCATACAGTATAATACCTCCTTAGTGGCCCCATACAGTATAATACCTCCTTAGTGGCCCCATACAGTATAATACCTCCTTAGTGGCCCCATACAGTATAATACCTCCTTAGTGGCCCCATACAGTATAATACCTCCTTAGTGGCCCCATACAGTATAATACCTCCTTAGTGGTCCCATACAGTATAACACCTCCTTAGTGGCCCCATACAGTATAATACCTCCTTAGTGGCCCCATACAGTATGATACCTCCTTAGTGGCCCCATACAGTATAATACCTCCTTAGTGGCCCCATACAGTATGATACCTCCTTAGTGGCCCCATACAGTATAATACCTCCTTAGTGGCCCCATATAGCATGATACCTCCTTAGTGGCCCCATACAGTATAATACCTCCTTAGTGGCCCCATACAGTATAATACCTCCTTAGTGGCCCTATACAGTATAATACCTCCTTAGTGGCCCCATGCAGTATAATACCTCCTTGGTGGCCCCATATAGTATAATACCTCCTTAGTGGCCCCATACAGTATAATACCTCCTTAGTGGCCCCATACAGTATAATACCTCCTTAGTGGTCCCATACAGTATAACACCTCCTTAGTGGCCCCATACAGTATAATACCTCCTTAGTGGCCCCATACAGTATAATACCTCCTTAGTGGCCCCATACAGTATAATACCTCCTTAGTGGCCCCATATAGCATGATACCTCCTTAGTGGCCCCATACAGTATAATACCTCCTTAGTGGCCCCATACAGTATAATACCTCCTTAGTGGCCCTATACAGTATAATACCTCCTTAGTGGCCCCATGCAGTATAATACCTCCTTGGTGGCCCCATATAGTATAATACCTCCTTAGTGGCCCCATACAGTATAATGCCCTTTAGTGGCTCAACAAACAAACAAATGCCCTTGCAGTAGCATTGCATATTAATCTCCCCCCTCCCACCACAGTGACTCCCTCAGACATTATATTATAATGTCCCCCTCCAGTTGTCGCAACAGTATGCCCCCACAGTTTCACGTCCCCCTCCTGGGTCCCCCCACATGTTCCCCCCACTGTATATATCAAACAAAGAAAAATAGACTAATAATTCCCTTACCCCGTTCCCCTGCTCTCTTCTCTCTTTGCAGCCTTAGGGAGCAACAGATCCGATAGAAGTGGCGTCACCATATGGCGCCTACTGCGACCAGGACAACGGGAGTAGAGACAGGAGCATAATGGTGAAACAGGGAGCAGTGGCCTAGAGCAGCCTGGAATAGTGGGACAGCGCTCTAAATGCAGGACTGTCCCACTGTCCCAAGATGGCCTCCGCTACCATAGGCTCTGGTGCAAGTGCACAGTTGGTCCAATGGTTAAAGGACTTCTGGCTGGGTTGATATTCAGGGGTCTAGTGACACATTCCCTTTAAGGAGCTCTAGTCACCTCTCTACACATCAGCATTTTAGTAAAAACCCGTATTCTTCATGAAATAAGGATTCTGTGATATCGGTTTTTGGAGCTCTATGTTGTGCTGCTCTTCTGTTTCTTTTCTCCTGGAAACTTTTGTATACATTAAGAAATGGGTGTTACCTACATAGTCTGACACGATCAAGTACATTAAGTGGTGGTCAAGGGTACACGCCACTGCTCCACTGACATGGGGAATTTTAGAAATGCTTCCCTTAAAGGCAACCATTCTGGTCAATTTCGGACACTAAACCGTCCACTTGTGGAATGGGGGTGTATTGTCCCAAATAGACGTATTGTAACCCTGTAACCTTTATACTGACGCTAGGTTCACACCTGCGTTCAGGTCTCCATTCTGTGCTTTTCGTCTTCTGCATGCAAGAAGACGGAAACCACAGACCGGGTCCGACCGGATTTTAAAAAAACGGTTTCGCGGTGGAGAGCATAAAACGCTCACCGCCGCTCACGGCCAGACAGCTTTCAAATGAATGGGTATGAAAGAGTCCTGCAGGTTTCCGTCTCCTGTCTCTATTTTGTGCAGGACACAGAAACCTGCAGGACGGAGACTGGGCGAAGATGTGAACGAGCCCTTATCTAGCACAGCTACTCAGTATAGCAGGGAAAGTACATCTAAGGGTTGGTTCACATCTGCGTTGGTATTCTGTTCGGGGGAGTCCACATGGGGACCCCCGAATGGAATACCAAACGCAATTTTAAGCAGTGTGCAGTAAAAGCACACAGATCCCCAAAGACTATAATGGGGTCCGTGTGCTTGCTGCCAGATCTCCGCACAGAACGTGTGGACAATCTACATTCCTGTCCGCATGATTTGTGCGGACAGCGCGCGGCAAGCACACGGACCCCATTATAGTCTATGGGGTCCGTGTGCTTTCATTGCACAGCGCTTGCAAATGTGTTTGGTATTCTGTTCGGGGGGGACCCATGCGGACTCCTGGAACGGATTACAAAACGCAGATGAGAATGAAGGGTCAGATTCACTGTGCATGCGCCGGACCTTGGGCACATGCGACATGAAACAAAGGAGTACTTTGAAACGCAGGTTCCCTTATTGTGTCAAAATTGGTAACCACTGGAGGACCTCCCGACCCCTGGTAGACCCCTTCAACCCTGTAAAAATCTAAGGTAAATATCTTAGGAAGGAAACGAAGGAAACATTATATGAGCGCACAATGGACTGGAAAATTCCTTATCGACATGTTCCGAGCGCTCCTCCTTTATAGCTACCATATTGTATAAATTGTTGATGTTTTCGAGAAGTCATTCCACGCACGTTATTGATTTCTCCGCCTATGAAGATGAATGAAAGTCGCTGACAATGGCGTAATGTTTCCAGCGTACGCCGGGAAGTGTACACTACCCAGAACACAACGCAGAGACGGATTGTACTTTTATAACACCCTTTGCTTGCAAATGTAGCAGATTGGTCTCCGAAGGGAATTGAACCAACACCTACCTGCAATGAAAAGAATTTTATGGCAAGATTGTATTACATCACAGCGGGGTCCTGCTGCACATTCATTATTTAACAGGAACCCTGTATACCTCGATAGAAAAAGCAGCAGCATACCCAGGCTCAGCACTGACAACAGAGCAGGGCAGGAAAATAAGACTAAGTATTCCAATACAAAGAGAGACATTTATTACACGCTGCAGAGCCCATGTGACCCCGGCGAGATAAATAGACCCGCACGCTCATGCAGACGCTTGCACTCAATGCACTAAGTGGTTAATTAACAGTTATTATTGAATCCAGTTGTAGGCAGGGCGGCCGAGGATTGGAGCCTTAATGAGCAATCATTTTCCGCTTACTATGACGGCATGTGCTGCACGCGCGGTTGGAGTAGACCTAAACTCATTTGCTGCACTTCAGTAATGCTACGTTATCATCTGCGTGAGACTCGTATTATATTCTGGAGAATTTTCTGTCAAAGGGAATGCATGGCCAGCATAAAGCAGATACTTCAATATAGCCGTTATTTCCTATTACATGATTATGGAGGCGGCCATCTTGCCTGAGCTGTTAACGGCAGTTCAGGGACTCGCTTTACTGCAGCCACCTAGACATAGGGGGATTGAATAAGACTGGGACTTATATCGGTCTGTCTTGATCTATTAAATACTTGCCAACTCTCCCAAAATGTCTAGGAGGATACTGCAAAAATGGTTGACCTCCCGCCGCCTGGTGTAAGGTTCCTGCATTCATCGGGATCTCTGTCGTATTACATGTGATGTGGTCACTGGACTGCGCCAGTCATCTCACAAAAAAATACATGTTTCGTGTCCAGGTCTCATAAGGGGGTGTGATATTGTCAGAGCTCCAGGTCAGAGCCTGCACTGTACGGAGGTTGCCGGCCCGCTCTGTCTTCTCCACCAGGTCGTCCCTATTGGAGGTAGGCCGGAACCTCCACAATAGTCTGCGGGGGATTCTGGTCTCCTCCTAGGACCGGAACACTTACTTCCAGAGTCAACATGTCAGCGGTGGGCCAGAGGATATTTAGGCCTTATTCAGTTTACCCGGTGACAGTTCTCTCCTCCGCTTCTATTCTGATCCTGACCCTGTTTCTACTTCTGTGTTCCTGTGTATGACCTCGGCTTGCCTTCCAGACGACCTCTCCTTGACCTCCTGATTTGGCTACCTTCTGACCTCCTGTGGATGACCTCGTCTAACCTTCCAGACGACCTGTCCTTGACCTCCTGTGTATGACCTCGGCTTGCCTTCCAGACGACCTCTCCTTGAACTCCTGATTTGGCTACCTTCTGACCTCCTGTGGATGACCTCGCCTAACCTTCCAGACAACCTGTCCTTGACCTCCTGTGGATGACCTCGGCTTGTTTCCTGACTTCTCCTGCTTGACGTCTGCTTGGCTACTCCGTGACCTCTTGTGCATGACCCGGCTCTCCTAACTATGCTTCTGCCTCTCCCTCCTGCTACCACGTGACCTCCCGTGTACCGACCTGGCTTGATTGACTTAATTTTTGGCTATCCCTGGAACCTGCGAGATCTCCTGTGTACCAACCTGGCCTTTGGTGCTTCTGCTATCTCCTGGCTAACCTCAGAACATCTCTCTCCTTGCTGACTAGCTCTCCTGTTTATTCATCTGCTGAGGTTAGTGTTTCTGGGCTTTCTGGGTCCTCTGCTACTTGGGGTTCGCTGAGTGTGCGGCTCTCTCTGGGCAGTTGCGGTTCTGGTCCCCAGAATCTTACCAAGTCCAACTCC
The DNA here is from genome assembly GCF_031893055.1 of Leptodactylus fuscus. Lineage (NCBI taxonomy): Eukaryota > Metazoa > Chordata > Amphibia > Anura > Leptodactylidae > Leptodactylus > Leptodactylus fuscus. The sequence goes on along the minus strand of NC_134268.1, from coordinate 211,496,517 downwards.
ACCATCAGGAGCTCTAGTGAAGACCTCTGGGGCCTGGTTCCGCTCTGGTTAGGAGAGCGTTGTACACTCAGGACTGTTTTGGCCTCGGTGTTTGGGGATTCTGGTTGCCCAGAACTCACTGCATGTCACTGTCTCATCAGATATGTTATAAAAAGGGGGTGTGCCATGCCCCAAAGGATGGGGATGCCTTAGCAAAAATGGGGCATGGCCATGTATAAATTTTTGTGTCTCCCTTGGCACGCTGGGTCTCTGAATTGGATTTCTAAATGTTGCACTGGGTTGAATTGTGCTTCATTTATTGACCCCCTTCTTCTAAGGCCTGTTCATTTTTCTGAAAATTTTTGAACATGGTGTAAAACGATGCCAATTTTTAAAAAATAAAAATTTGCAACTTTTTATATGCCTGGAAACTGTATTATTCACATTGATTGAAGAATGGGCATGCTCTGTCACTGTACAGGGAGAGAGAAGGAGCTGAATGGCATCACCTACAGTCAATGGTGGGAACCTACCATCCCATTTATGGCATATCCAAAAAGGAGTGCCACCTAGTGGACACTTTTCCCTGTACCCAGATATATTTTTTCCCACCATATTTCTTTCTAACCTTGATCTTTCAAGCTGTCACTGGCTAAGACATCATAAAATCTTTGACAGGTTCTCTTTAAGGAAGGTAAAACATAAACAAGTGTCATTTAGGGCGGACATACTCCACATAGTTATGTCACTGCAGATAAGACGATAAAACTTTTCACACCTAAGACGTTGTAATGTGGGTACAATATAAGCTTCATATCTATCAGATACTGTAAGTGGAAATATTCCAAACATCAATATAGTCATAACCTGCGAGGGTCACGCCAGGTAGTGTCAGTATCTCATGTGTCTTCAAGGAACTGATGTTTCTCAAGTATCTCCTTTGTCTTCCTAATTTACCATCTACACTGCACTGAAGGTTCCTGTCAATGTGAACTCCAATAAATATACAGAGGAAAAACAGAAAGCTGCCTGTATTCTGGCTTAGCTGTGTATACTGGGGCAGAGTCAGCTGAGGATTTAATGGCCGCTCTATTGTACTGCTAGACAGGTAGTATAGTGACCCTACTCACACTACACACAGGGCAGAGGCATTACTTGAAGCTCCTGGGACCTAATGCAAAATATGAAATGTGGCCCCCATTTACCATGTGCTTTCTCTAATACTGGGGCCTTGTTATTTTGTAGAATGGCTTTTGGCCCCCACAGGCTCCAGCAGAATAGTGAGCGCAGCTCTGGAGTATAATACAGGATAAGTAATGTAATGTATGTACACAGTGACTGTACCAGCAGAATAGTGAGCGCAGCTCTGGAGTATAATACAGGATAAGTAATGTAATGTATGTACACAGTGATTGTACCAGCAGAATAGTGAGCACAGCTCTGGAGTATAATACAGAATAAGTAATGTAATGTATGTACACAGTGACTGCACCAGCAGAATAGTGAGTGCAGCTCTGGAGTATAATACAGGATAAGTAATGTAATGTATGTACACAGTGACTGTACCAGCAGAATAGTGAGCACAGCTCTGGAGTATAATACAGGATAAGTAATGTAATGTATGTACACAGTGACTGCACCAGCAGAATAGTGAGTGCAGCTCTGGAGTATAATACAGGACAAGTAAGTAATGTCATGTATGTACCCAGTGACTGTACCAGCAGAACAGTGAGCGCAGCTCTGGAGTATAATACAGGATAAGTAATGTAATGTATGTACACAGTGACTGTACCAGCAGAATAGTGAGCGCAGCTCTGGAGTATAATACAGGATAAGTAATGTAATGTATGTACACAGTGACTGTACCAGCAGAATAGTGAGCACAGCTCTGGAGTATAATACAGGATAAGTAATGTAATGTATGTACACAGTGACTGCACCAGCAGAATAGTGAGTGCAGCTCTGGAGTATAATACAGGACAAGTAAGTAATGTCATGTATGTACCCAGTGACTGTACCAGCAGAACAGTGAGCGCAGCTCTGGAGTATAATACAGGATAAGTAATGTAATGTATGTACACAGTGACTGCACCAGCAGAATAGTGAGCGCAGCTCTGGAGTATAATACAGGATAAGTAATGTAATGTATGTACACAGTGACTGCACCAGCAGAATAGTGAGCGCAGCTCTGGAGTATAATACAGGATAAGTAATGTAATGTATGTACACAGTGACTGTACCAGCAGAATAGTGAGCGCAGCTCTGGAGTATAATACAGGATAAGTACCGTAATGTATGTACACAGTGACTGTACCAGCAGAATAGTGAGCGCAGCTCTGGAGTATAATACAGGATAAGTACTGTAATGTATGTACACAGTGACTGTACCAGCAGAATAGTGAGCGCAGCTCTGGAGTATAATACAGGATAAGTAATGTAATGTATGTACACAGTGACTGCACCAGCAGAATAGTGAGCGCAGCTCTGGAGTATAATACAGGATAAGTAATGTAATGTATGTACACAGTGACTGCACCACCAGAATAGTGAGCGCAGCTCTGAAGTATAATACAGGATAAGTAATGTAATGTATGTACACAGTGACTGTACAAGCAGAATAGTGAGCGCAGCTCTGGAGTATAATACAGGATAAGTAATGTAATGTATGTACACAGTGACTGTACCAGCAGAATAGTGAGCGCAGCTCTGGAGGATAATACAGGATAAGTAATGTAATGTATGTACACAGTGACTGTACCAGCAGAATAGTGAGCAGAGCTCTGGAGTATAATACAGGATAAGTAATGTAATGTATGTACACAGTGACTGTACCAGCAGAATAGTGAGCGCAGCTCTGGAGGATAATACAGGATAAGTAATGTAATGTATGTACACAGTGACTGTACCAGCAGAATAGTGAGCGCAGCTCTGGAGGATAATACAGGATAAGTAATGTAATGTATGTACACAGTGACTGTACCAGCAGAATAGTGAGTGCAGCTCTGGAGTATAATACAGGATAAGTAATGTAATGTATGTATACAGTGACTGTACCAGCAGAATAGTGAGCACAGCTCTGGAGTATAATACAGGATAAGTAATGTAATGTATGTACACAGTGACTGTACCAGCAGAATAGTGAGCGCAGCTCTGGAGGATAATACAGGATAAGTAATGTAATGTATGTACACAGTGACTGTACCAGCAGAATAGTGAGTGCAGCTCTGGAGTATAATACAGGATAAGTAATGTAATGTATGTACACAGTGACTGTACCAGCAGAATAGTGAGTGCAGCTCTGGAGTATAATACAGGATAAGTAATGTAATGTATGTACACAGTGACTGCACCAGCAGAATAGTGAGCGCAGCTCTGGAGGATAATACAGGATGTAACTCAGGATCAGTACATGAGTATTTTATGTAGATTATATCTTGGTATAATAAGTAAATTTGTGTTCACATATGAACATCCCCTCTAAGTGTTTGCCATATCACCCCTGAGTCTGCCAAGCTCACTGGGACTGTCAATCGATTTTAATGCCTTGTAAACTGTTTCCAAACTTCAAAAAAATTGATTCCATTTGCTATCTTTACTGAAATTCACATATAAAAACAAGAAGGGAAAAAGAGACAAAAAACAAAACTGCAGAACTTGTGTTCCTTTGAAATCAGTTTTAAACCTTTCAATGAAGAGAACATTGTTTGAGGTGATTGTTCTAATGTGCAGCAGGACAGATGGATGGAGAATCACACTGAGCTGATACCCAGATAAAAACGCTCCCAGATGCTCCGCTCTAAAAACAATCCAATAGCAAGACACAGGAAGATTCATCCGGCAATATCTCAGCAGCTGCAAGACTCTTAAAGGAACAGTTCTATCTATCTATCTATCTATCTATCTATCTATCTATCTATCTATCTCCTATCTATCTATCTATCTATCTATCTATCTATCTATCTATCTATCTATTTATCTCCTATCTATCTATCTCCTATCTATCTATCTATCTATCTATCTATCTCATATCTATCTATCTATCTATCTCCTATCTATCTATCTCCTATCTATCTATCTATATATCTCCTATCTATCTATCTATCTATCTATCTATCTATCTATCTATCTATCTCCTATCTATCTATCTATCTATCTCCTATCTATCTATCTATCTATCTATCTATCTATCTATCTATCTATCTATCTCATATCTATCTATCTATCTATCAATCTATCTATCTATCTCCTATCTATCTATCTATCTATCTATCTATCTCATATCTATCTATCTATCTATCTATCTATCTCCTATCTATCTATCTATCTATCTATCTATCTATCTATCTATCTATCTCCTATCTATCTATCTATCTATCTATCTATCTATCTATCTATCTATCTATCATCTATCTATCTATCTATCTCCTATCTATCTATCTATCTATCTCCTATCTATCTATCTATCTATCTATCTATCTATCTCATATCTATCTATCTATCTATCTATCTATCTCATATCTATCTATCTATCTATCTATCTATCTATCTATCTATCTATCATCTATCTATCTATCTATCTCCTATCTATCTATCTATCTATCTATCTATCTATCTCATATCTATCTATCTATCTATCTCATATCTATCTATCTATCTATCTATCTATCTATCTACTATCTATTTATTTATCATAACAGAATGTTACAGATTGATCCCTAGATGTTTAGTCCAAACTATGACAATCCTTATTGACTATTGACCACCAAAACAGCCCTGACACATCAAGACAAGTGCCAAAAACTCCTCTGAAGGTGTCTTGTGGTATCTGGCACCAGGACATTAGTTGAAGGTCTTGGAAGTTGCGAGGTTGGTTCTCCATGGATTGCACAATCCACAGATTGGATCTGGGAGACTTGGATGCCAGGTCCTCACCTTGTTCTCTTTGTCATGTTCCTCATTCCATTATTCCATGGTCCTCACTTGTCCATTCTGCAATGTCCATCCTCTTTAAGAAAGTATTCGTCATAGAATTTAGAACCAAATGGTGTCCAAGACTAGACATTCACTTTAAGAATCTGCAGCTCGACATAAAGTATAAGCGTTTCAATTACTCAAAACCAAAAACCTAAAAAAAATAATGAGAAATTGCTGACCCACCGTCTGCTGAAAATATCAGGCTGAACGGACCGCAGCGGGGAGTTCTATAGCGAGTCCTCTGGGTTAACCAGGTCACGTCAATGCTCTGTAATTCTGGACTGACTAAATACATCCGCTCAGGTCCCGGTGTTTATTTTATTTGGGTTATTCTTATTTGCTAAGTCTTTCGCTCCGTGATCTGGCACCGAATGAATTTGCTTTTAAATATATGTTTGGAAATATGGTTTAAAGAGTAAACCGTCTCGCGAGCCGTATAACGCCGGCCCTTGTCTGCACAGCGGAAAATCTGCTTAAAGCGAAATTAATTGTAATTGGGCAGGAAAAACATCATCCATTATACAATTACTGGCCAGAAACGCAGAGTTCAGAGTCACAGGGACACTTGTCCTGTACAAATTCCTTGGATAGAAGAAAAGGAGGCAGTTGTGATAACCCTGCAGCCACCCCTAGGGGGAGCTTAACCCATACTGGGGGCAAAGTTACCAATCAATTTAGGCCATTCTTCTAGCATCCGAAAATCAGAACTTCTCTCGTGCACCAAATTTGCAGTTTTTATGACTCGAGTAGTGGCGGGGGCTGAGTAGGAAGGGGCACCACGTCTTAAGTCCCTACAGATTTAGTATAACAAGTCTACTGGTCTAGATTTAATTTGTGGTGTGTAGGCAGTAAAGAGGAGTTCGGTCTCAATTTTCTAAAAATTCCAAGTTCTGCCAACCTGGAAATTTTGGGGGTTGGTCACGTACAAACGGTTATTCTACCCTGGGGTCTCTTCAGAGATACTCAGATACTAGAGATGGGCGAACCAATTACTGCAACATGTATCACAGCAAATTATTATACTCTGGGATCTCTTCAGTCCCAGTGGACCTTCCTTTACTCTTTTGGGCCTCCTTGTGGCATCTGGTGCTCTCCTGATGATGTCACGTGTCTGGGATTAACACTGAGACCATATGGACATGCCAAACATCATGACACTCATCGTGACCATTGAGGCCAATGACAGGTCTCAGCAGTGACCCCCAAGAAGCCTGAGAGAGAGAGGGCTAAACACTGCAAGGAGGCCCAAAGAAGGTGAGTGTAGGGAAAATGTTTTTTAGTTTTTACACCTCCTCTGAGCCTCCACCTATTATAGTCAGGGGTGTGAACAGACTCCAGAGTATTATAATTCCATTTCTGGTTCTATCCATTGTTAGACCTGAAATGAATCAGAGATCAGAGCCACCCCAAACCAAAATGAATTTTGGGAGGTTTGCCATCTCTAATAGTCACCTCTCCAGGGTATCCATTCGTTCTTCCCGGCGTCATCACCAACGCGTTCTTGTGTCCTCTTCTGATGACATGCGCCCCCCATGGCCTGCGATTGGGTCTGAACAGTCAAGCGGAGCATCAAGACACTTTAACCCAGCCAAGTTGTGGGTGAACCTCATGGATATTCATGAAATGAATCTCACAAGGTTCAACCAGCAGATTTATACTGGGTTTTGTGACTCTACTAAGACATTGTTCAAGGATTCACAGACAAAGGAGGTGGATTGGTGGATCAGTCCAATGTATCAGAGCTGGCCTGTAGCATTGCGGAAAGTGGCGGACTGGAATACATTGGACGAAGTGGAGCAGAAAAGACTGCAATCATGGAAGTGAGACTCATGTGACCAGGATCTGGTCAGTGCGTAACGTAACTGGAACCGCTTGAAGAATCTGTAGTATGGCTGATCTGAACCAAACGTCCGATAAAGCTTAACCAGCGGCAGGGGTGTACACAAACGGGTGGTATCAGAGTTAAAAAACCACCTCTGCTGACTTTAGTTGTCCTCTGCTCTGGTGACCTGGTAACCAATAAGCCCTTCCATTAATAGTAATGGACACACTCATTAGTTATCCGAGGGGCCTTCACAGTGAGCGGTGAGTATAATAATGCACAGTACTCTCTGCTCCTTCTGTGCACCAATGTCACTCAGACCAAAGCCCAAGGATCAGAGAAGAAGCATGGAGTCCTAAAAGAGGTGACAATCAGCAATGCCATTATACAGTGTAGGACCCGGGAACATTATATAGTGCGGGGACTCTAAGGCGGTATTATACTACGTGGGGCCACCAAGGATAGCGTTATAACCTGGGGATGTTATACTGTGTGGAACCTGGGCAAATGATCCTGTGTGAGGCCACTATGATAGTATTATAATGTGGGACACTAAGGAGTGTTGAATAACTAAGGAGAGCATTATAATGTGACGTATGGATATAATACCATGTGGGTTCTGGAGACATTTTAATTTGTGGGACCTGGGGACATTGTACTCTATGGGGTCACCAAGGATAGCATTATACTGTTTGTAACCTGGGAACATAATTCCGAGTAGGGTCAGTAAGGAGAGCATTATACTGTGTGGAACGTGGGAACATTGTACTCTGTGGGGTCACTAAGAGGAGCATTATACTGTGTGGGACCTGGTGACATAACTCTGTGTAGGGTCAGTAAGGAGAGCATTATACTGTATGGGACGTGGGAACATTGTACTCTGTGGGGTCACCAAGGATAGCATTATACCGTGTGGAACCTGGGGTCGTAATTCAGTTTCTACAACCTCCTGCAAAGGCCTTTTATCCATAGTATAGCGGACATAAACCAATGGAGAGTCTGTGAATTACTTGAGACAGTTGATGGCGGATAACATAAAGGGTAACCATCAGGTTGTGCAACTCCATGAGCGGCATTATAGTATAGTTTAATGGTACCATGTAGGGGCCATTACTAGAAGCAGGAACATTGCTTGGAGGCCACAAACTGATGAAAAAATAATAACTGCAAAGATAATAATTTGTTTATAGATATGCAAATGACTTCCAAGTGCACTGGGGGCGGTACAGGATTTGCAAGTGCAACCTTTATACATTCACATTTCCATCCTCTCCCTGAGTCATAGTTATCTCATCTTTAATAATAGGATCTGCTGATCCATTGTACTGTGATGTCTTATTGGCTCCAGGCCCCAATGGGCCGCCCTGTATTTGAAGAACTTCTTTAAGGCAGTAGTAAACCTTGAAAACGAAAAGTTCATACAAGGTTATAAATCACTATGAATGTCACAGAACAAAGAGAAGTTCAAGGAAAAACCCTTTCATATAAGGTATGGTCTCTTCATTCCTGCCATTCTTCTCATTCCAGGTGTCAGTACTACAGAGGTGTCAGCCCATGCATGCAATAACAAAAATGTAATACACAGAACACCACAAAATAGGAGGCGATATATGATAAACTCCATAACCCAAGGATTCAAGGTTGTGCTAAAAAATATTATTGGTGCGGATTATTTGACGGCTGCAGCAAATCCTAGACATCGGAGGTGATGCTACAGCCAGTATACAGGGTGTGGTATATGAGGTCATCGTTGTACGACAGGTAAATAAAGCCCAGCAGGTCCCACCAGGGCCTCAGTGCCGAAGCAACGAAGAATTGGACAGGTCATCGGTTAGAAGACCTGCGTATGTCTATACACGTTGCCAAAGGTCCACCCAGCTATGGTGGAGGCACTGAATTTTGACTTTTTGCTAAAATTTTTGCACTGTAAACTGTGGACAGTTGGGGATTTGGCAGAGCTTGTGGACTTACCCCAGCATTGCTTTTAATACACTCCTCAGACTTGACCCTTTCCCGGTTATATCTGTCTTTACAATGTCATGGTCTCCTCCACAATGTGACATTATTAAACCAAAATTTGGGGACTAATTTAATGTGAGTATTGCTTGGTCACCTTGCCCCATTGCCCCGGAGTCATTTTGGTTCTCTACAGTGGCTTGGAGTATCAGGACCATTGTGGTGGTGTTACTACATTACACATCCTTTGTCCAATCCACCGATTTTGCAGAGACTGGGGCTGAATGGTGGACTATGGAGCGGAAGACTTTTTGTTTCACCTGACCAGGTTCTTAAAGGGATTGACATTTATCATCTATCCATAAGAAGTGTCTGAACTGGAGTTACCCGAGTCCTCCAGAGGAGATGATTCCTCCACCGTCCACCTCCACTTATACGTACATGAGTCTGAGTCCAGGCCCATAGCAGGATCCACTGCAACCCTAAATCTTACCTTTTGGTTTGTCTGGACATATTTCAGGTGGAGTTCCCTTTCAAGTTGACCAGGTTGGAGGCAAACCTAGAAATAAATGATGAAAGCCAAAATCTTTGCAGCTCATGAAATAGTCTTGTAGACGTCTTGATCGTTTCCATTTTCAACTGATCGACCCCTAAGGGGGTGGAGCTGAGCTATGGAGGTTGGGCTTAGCCACCTTGGTCTCCTATTGTAGAGAACGTGGAGGAACTAGTGGCCATTTCAGGAGAAAAATGACATATTGTCATTCTGAATGATGGTGGTTGTGCTAAGCTCCTCAGAGCAGGACTCCATCTTTACAGTTCCTCTCTGATCTATAGAAAGGGGTGTAAGGGAAGAACTGCTGAAAAGTCTCATTATTTTTAGTGTTCCTGTAAAAGGGTCATTTCACAATCTCATCTATCCACTGGATAATGGGTAACACTCTGATCGGTGCGTGCCCACATACAGAGAGAGGGACGTCTGCGACACACTGTGGCAACTTTACATATGATAATCTCCAATCCAGCTCCTGCCCCATTTGACTCCACCCAATCACCCCGTCGATTCCACCACACAATTTAATGCCCCTTTAGTGACCCCCACATGGTAATATACCCACAATGCCCCCACAAAGTATCATGCCCTTGTGTCCCTCTACAATATATCGCCCCCTTGTGGTCCCAACACTGTATAACATACCCCAGTGGCTCCCACACAGTATACTGTCCCTAAAGAGAGGCCAACAAAGTATAATGTCCCCTTGTAGTCCCAACACAGTATAGTGTATAATGGTGGCTCAGTGGTTAGCAGTGTGATCTTGCAGCACTGGAGTCCTAGGTTAGAACAAGATCTTCAAGAATTTTGTATGTTCTCCCCACATCTCTTTTAGGTACTCCGGTTTCCTCCCACCCTCCAAAGACATACTGATAGGTGATTTAGATTGCGAGCCCTATATGGGGTAGTATTGATAATATCTGTAAAGTGCTGCGGAATATGATGGTAGTGCTAAATAAGTAAGAGAATAAATAAATGTGTCCTTATAGTGCTCTTCCCACGGTATAATGTACCCTTAAAGCCCCCATGTAGTATAATGTCCCTGTATAATGGTACACTTTATAGACCTAATACAGTATATTGGTCCCTTTTGTGGCCCCCATACAGTATAATGCCCCCCTTAAGTCCCACACACAGTATGTGTCTCTCTGCAATATAATGGTCCTCCACACAGTATAATGCCCACCTTGTGAAAATTCAAAATAAAGAGCAAAAGAATAATACTCACCTTGCCCCATTGTCCCGGAGTCCTTTTGATTGTCTACAGTATCTTGGAGCATCAGGACCATTGTAGTGGTGTTACTACATTGCACATCCCCTCTCCATACTACATTGCACATCCTTTCTCCATACTACAATGCTCATCCTTTGTCCATACTACATTGCACATCCTTTGTCCATACTACAATGCTCATCCTTTGTCCATACTACATTGCACATCCTTTGTCCATACTACATTGCACATCCTTTGTCCATACTACATTGCTCATCCTTTCTCCATACTACAATGCTCATCCTTTGTCCATACTACAATGCTCATCCTTTGTCCATACTACATTGCACATCCTTTGTCCATACTACAATGCTCATCCTTTGTCCATACTACATTGCACATCCTTTGTCCATACTACATTGCACATCCTTTGTCCATACTACATTGCTCATCCTTTCTCCATACTACAATGCTCATCCTTTGTCCATACTACAATGCTCATCCTTTGTCCATACTACATTGCACATCCTTTGTCCATACTACATTGCACATCCTTTGTCCATACTACATTGCTCATCCTTTCTCCATACTACAATGCTCATCCTTTCTCCATACTACAATGCTCATCCTTTCTCCATACTACAATGCTCATCCTTTCTCCATACTACATTGCACATCCTTTGTCCAATCCACCGATTTTGCAGAGACTGGGGCTGAATGGTGGACTATGGAGCGGAAGACTTTTTGTTTCACCCCTGTACTCAACTCTCTGGATGCAATATACCACCCACTACCGAAACAGCAGGACAGCATCTGAAATCCAGGACTGTCCCTCTGAATCCAGGGTGGTTGGGAAGTATATACAGTCTGGCCACTAGGACCCCCACTAATTATAAGAAAAGGGGTCCTGTCCTCTCATCTGAATGCAGCAGTTGAACTGCCACTTCTCCATGTAATGTCTATGGGACTTCCAGAAATAGGAGACATTGCACTTGGCTATCTCCAGCAATCCCATAAGTATCAATGGAACACCAACCTCTACATTCAGATAGGGGTACAAGGGACCTCTTTCTCATGATCGGTGGGGATCCAACCACTGGATACAGGATAACTTCATACTCCCAGAATACCCCTTTAATATGTGTTGTTTACCACTTCCTGGCATTGTGTGCAGTAGCTCAGCCTATTGTATTGTATATTGTGTAAGTGATGGATCCTTGTCGTAGTAGAACAAACACTAGAAGAACGCCCGAGGGTGCGCTGACATTTTACAAGCAGGATAGTCTGGAGCTGCACCACTGCTACCTCGTAACAATTGCACAAAGTGCACATTGTGCTGCACACAGGGCGTTGCCACACATTGTATGGAAAACCGTCGCTCTTCCATCATCATCATCATCACAATACCACAAAAACATTTCGCTTAACCCCTGATTCACACACAGCATTTAAGTTGGCCAACTGTTTCCTATTAGTCCTATGGATATGTCTAGACCCCATAGACTTGCATTGGCCATTTATATAGGGTGCGTTCCAAGAGAGCATGTATATATACTGTTTGTGGATACATATATACTGTCCATATGGATCATGGACATGGATCAGCTGTTTGGGGTCACTTCTGACGCCCCACCTATACACTATACAGAAGCAGATGGTTCCATGCCCTTGGGAGCTCAGTACTATACTATGTAGGCTTGCTCCAATCCGTCTGGCTCTTGACGTAATCCCAGACAGACTGGATGATGTTGAGATCTGTGGGAGCCATATCATTCCTTCCAGGACTCCTCCTCCACAGGGCAAAGGTTACACCAAATATTGACGAGATCTACATTTCCCTTCATGGTGATCATTGTCAAAAATATACTATTAACCCTTCTATTTCTGAAAGCATTCTTACTTTGCAGTATTATTTGCACATCTGCCTAAAACATTTGCACAGTACTGTATATGTATGGCGGTACCAGGTTCATGTTGTAGGTACGGTGCTATAATCAAACATACTAGCAGGTTCCTGTAGTCTAAGAATTCTGAGCCATGTAACAAAACCTCACAGGGGATTTTCTGTCGTCATTTCCACCCTATAAATGTCCCTGACAATATTCAGGCCTTTGTTTTTCTGACAATACATAGTAAAAAACACATGCCTGCCATCTTTCACAACCGCAACACACCTGTCATTGGCTTGGATCTACTATTGCAGCTCCATTGTGTCAGAGATGCAGTACCACACACAACCAGTGGAGAGGGCTGTTTTGTTTTTTTTTCTAGGCTATAAACGGAATACATTTCATGCACTTCAACTTGAAAGATCTTCCGATGAATAGTTTAGATTGTATCTATGCAGCAAAATACGGACTATAACACTAAAGCCTTTCTTAAAGGGATTTTCCAGGATTATGATACTGAATGCTGCAGTGTCTTCACTATTTACAAAGCACAGCACCATGCATTGTATACTGGTCGTGTTTGGTATTGCAACTCAACCACCTTCATTTGAATGGGACTGAGCCGCAGCATGGTCATGTGACTAATGGACACGATGTCACTGGTCTGTGAAGAAGTAGCGGAGGCCAATATCATAGTCCTGGACACCCCATTTAAGGATTTTTTTGCTATAATCCGACCCTTACGACCTCCATTACAAATGTGATAGGATAATCCCTTTAAGGGCCTGTTCGTAGTGTGTTCAAACTTTCCTTGGGAGTGTTTCCCAATGCATCCCTCTGCTAATGTATACATATACAGTGACATATATACTGCCCATAGGCTCCCATGTAAAAAAAAATAAATAAACAAGGCATATCAATGGGCAATCTTGTGCCATAGATATATACATATATCATTCTAAAATAAAAAGCGAAGCAATTTCATAAATAACCGTCATTATAAATCTCCTTCCGTTTTGTGTATACAGCTCCAATGCAGATCTATGCGTCTCCACAGTTCTAGAATATTAAGAATCCATAGTACAATTCTGTAGACACGTTACTCTCTTCCGTCTGTCCCCTCTTCTACCGTCGTGACATTAGTAAGAAGCACACTGTGTTTGTAGTCTGTTACCATTGAGATACACAAGTCTGCATAGGAGCCGCAAATGGATCAAAACAGAATTTCGATCAGGACGATTCACGGAATTGCTGCACGTTTTACTTTAGATAGATTGAAGCAATAAATTACATTGGTTGCAATAGTATGCATACCCTTAGAGAAAACCTTTTATAAGGTATGAAATGTCTAGTGATCTACCCCATCTGATCGGCGCTGTCATCCTGAGCATTTTGGTGTTTTGTTTATCCAAATCCGTTCAGCCATTCCAAAGCTATAAGCCCTTTTAGTGTTGGTGCAAATTCAGGTCTACTAGCCAAGTGGGCGGTAACACTGTGGGTTCTTTGGGGGCAGGGTCATACAATGTTGCCTCCCACTTGGCTAATCAACCCTAATCAGCACTAACACTAAAAGGGCTTATATCTTTGGAGAGGCTGAACGGATTTGGATAAACAAAACACCAAAATGCTCAGGGTGACAGCGCCGATCAGATGATGGTCATTGAGCTTTTCAAACTTGGTGATGGGTCCTCTGAGACATTTATATCATAATATCCAAAGGGCCAAAAACTGAATCTGTTGATCAGGACTCTTAAAAGGGTTGTCCAGAGACTTCTATTTAATTTACTGGGTGGTATCTTCATGTAGGACCTGGGGCTACTGAGACTGTTCGACACCCGGGTCACATGATCAGAAACAGCCCCGTCCCATCCGTTTTTTACCATTGGCTTTACTATAACTTGCCAGTCCCCCATAGCACATGTAAATACTTGTGAAAACAGAAGAGGATGGAGGAGGCGGAGTGACCCAGGGAAGACCGGAAGTCAGAACCAGCCCGGTATCCCCTAGGTCCTTCATGAAGAAACCACCAATCAAAGTACATGACAAAGAAGTCTATGGACAACCCCTTTAAAGATAACTAAGAGCCTATAACCAAGGCCCTAGACAATCTCTATGGCACAAAAACATACAGGAATGTTGTCAATAGCGAGCATATGGATTCCGTTTGTTATAAAAGGCAGATTTGTTGTTACTGGAAAAACCTTTCTTACTATATAACAAATAAAATGGAAAATTATTTCTAAATGTTACAATGGTTATACATCTTACAAAACCCTAGTACACTATTAGAATAGTATTCCGAATCCTCCTCTCATGATCAGCATGGAAAGTGGTTATAAAGAGCGTCCCTCACTCTGGAGGACCCGTCCTGTCCTGCAGTATATGGATAGTCTATGGAACTGAATGGACACTGTGTAATACTCAATTTCCCCTGTGGTGGCGCTGCAGGAAAACTGAACACTTACCACCAGGTTGCAGATGATCTCACAGATCATCAATTAGTGATCAACTTATTGTCAAGGGCCCCTCTGACAAATAGGAATTACTGAGCCCCTTTACGGTCTTCACCAGACCATATGTGGGGCAATTTTTTATTTTTATTTTTTAACAGGGCCTGGCTCGATATAATTCAAGGAGATTTACGGGAAAAATTAGTTGACAAAATTCTTTCCATGAGCAAAGGCTTACTATGTCTATTCTCTATGAAAATTTCTAGTCCCACAGAGCCAGGCCAAGAATATTTCGAAAATTTTTCAAAATTTTAACGTTGTATCAACTACGATGAAAAACCTTAACAGTCATAAATAAGATTAAATTCCCTAAATGACTGAGCCCAAGCAATATATTTACTAGATTCCTCACCGAACCCAATTCTGCTGCCCCCCTACAACACCATACAACACGACATATGCTAACGACTGAGAAAAATTTGCATAAACCCCCATAATTCCAAAAAGTTACGTCATAAATTGCAAATAAAAATCTTAAACATATCAAAGAATCAGCAAACAATGGCTACATTAAATAAAATAAAAAAATTAACAAAATATTTAGATTTTTTTTATGTAATTTTTTTCATTGATCATTTTTTTTTATATAAACACAAAGAAAAATTTTGACCTATGTGTGATGTTTAAGATAATCATAACCTATAGTTATAAAATAATGAAGAAAAAAAATTCAAAAATTC
This sequence comes from Leptodactylus fuscus, assembly GCF_031893055.1. Taxonomy (NCBI): domain Eukaryota; kingdom Metazoa; phylum Chordata; class Amphibia; order Anura; family Leptodactylidae; genus Leptodactylus; species Leptodactylus fuscus. Next base: position 211,480,944 of record NC_134268.1, on the reverse strand, counting down.
TTAAACTTTTTGGACATATATCATATTGCATGCTGGAATGTTATTTTTTTTAAATAGTTTGTGTGCAACATAAAGATTCCAAATGACTATTGCACAGAATCTATGGGGGACAAGCTGTCAACTACTGTGATTTTTTTAAGCCTTGGGCATAGGATGAGAAATTCAGTAGAAACTGACAGCTCGACTTCCAAAGTGATCACTAGCCTAGTTTATTATACTGAGTCCTATGATGGACAGTTAACCTTTCTGTCAAGACCGGGGCCTCCTGAAAATCCCTTTAGCCTGAGGGGCATTGGTCCCCCATGGTCATGGTGGTGAAGATATTCTGACACGAGATCCAGACAGATCTGGTGACAACAAGACGCTGTGTACACACAAAGTGATGGCTAGAGGTAGCCTATGGGTCAGAGTCCTGAGTTTCAGGAGGTCAGGACTGATAAAGGAGACCTGACTCGCTAAAATAAGAGATAAGGGAGTCAATTTTTTATGAATTTTTTTTTTTGCATTTTTCTTTCATTATAATTTTTTTGCATTTTTTTTTACATTAAAGTGATTTTTTTTTTTTTACTTTATCAAACTGTGATGGTTTAGAATATATATATTATATAAATAATAATATAAATATATATATATATATATATATATATATATATATATATATTATAAATTCTGCTAAATAATATGTATAATTTTTGTTTATTTTAAGCATCTGGTTATGTCTTATCTCTATTATTATACCTTATTTTTTATTAATTTTTTTGGTGTGTATATATATATATAATATAATAATTATATATATAATATAATAAATACTCTCTCTCTATATATATATAAAATATTTAATATATATATATATATATATATATATATATATATATATATATATACACATATACACACACACACACACACACACATATATATAATATAGTTTTTCTTGGGGGGGTACACAACCCTATTGTCACCAGCAAGACACAAAAAGTAGTAACAAAATCAAAGTAGAACAACCAACATTTCTCCCCTAAAGTGAATTCTTTGCTGTTTCCAATGAATATTTCAATCCAAATTTATTTTTTTTATTTACTTTCCCTATCTGTCACATTATTCCCCACAAATCACTTCTATCCACGTGAAAGCTTTCCGACAAAAGAACGCACTCAGCACCAGTCCTCGATTCTGTATTTATTGCAAAGAAATTAAAAATGATATATGTATATATAAACTATTTTTTCTATAAATATAAATGATCTTTTGAAAGCAAACAAAAAAAAAAATACTATACTTTCAAAGGGAAAAAAAAAAAAAACACATTGCATTTTTTTGTGTGTGTGTTCAGGGCATGAAAATATACAAACAGGATAGTAAAAAATAGAAAAACAGAAATACTTATTGAAATTTTGGAGACCAATACAACACGTCATCATCTCTGTGCGATAATGGGAGGCAAAAAAAAAAAAAAGTCAAAAAGTTGAACAGTATCATCCTAAAGCATTATTTTCTTCTTTTTTTATTATTATTATTATTATTATTATAGAAAGCGAATATAAAACTGGTGAATTACCCCTAGCTCTAGGCAAAAAAAAAAAAAAAATGCAAATAAAATTGATCAACGTTTAGCTTACTTTAAAGAAAAAATTAAAAAAAAAAAAAAATAAAAAAAAAAATTCTATTGGCTTCCCTGTATAGTCTCAGCCGATTTAAAGCGCCCATTACAAGTTTTTCAACCACAAACAAAGCAAAATTGCATTCATTCCAGGGCAAATTTGCTCCACACCCTGTTGCCATTAACACTCTCCTAGGCAGGAAGGGAGAAGTCGAAATAATACATTATTTTAGGCCATTGTTATCAGGCTCGTCATTAACCCCCTGCGCAATTAATTAGGCTTGCAATGGCAATTATCGAGTTAAATCAATCCCTGGAATATTGCAAGCAGATTTGTAGCAGGGGTTGACAAGGTTAACAAAGGCGGGTCTAAGAGTGCCTTCAACAAAAGACTCAACTTCCAGACTGCAGTGAATGAATCAATAGGGAGAAGCCTTGGTTGGTTGGACTGATCCAGAACACAAGTGCTTATATGGAGATTTACCCCACCAAAAAAAAAAATCTGCTTCTCAACCTCCTTCCCTAAGTTCCCTAATACATAACCAAACCTTCAGCCACATACTTCGTAACCACTTCCACGACCAATCAACCGATATTACGTGACAAATTTTTCGAAGAACACAAAAAAAAACTCAAAAAATTAAAATACATTCAATAAACCGTTCACTGTCATTCCGAGCTGTTACCAACTTGTTACCCATGAAAAATTAAACAAAACCCATATCTGGTGAAGGCCAAAGGTCTCTCCACCGGTTGGGGGTAGTGAGCTGAGGCAGAGAGGTATCTTATTAAGCTAGATAAGAAGCTGCTTACAAGTGCTATCAAAGTCCTTAAAGACCCATCCCCCCCACCACAAAAATAAAGCATTTTTTTTTCCGTATTTTCTCCAAGTAGATGGCTTTGCAAAAGACAAGAAAAAAATGGTTCCCCAGCAGCCTCCGAGCCCACCAATAGTTAGAACATCCTACATTAAAAAAGGTATGATCTGTCGTCATTTAAATACAAAATATACTTACAAAATGTTACAGGTTTGTTATTTACAACAAAACATATACAGTGTACAAGTCAGGGGGGGAGGGGGGGTCGGCGTCGGGGGTCACACTGTCGTTTCTCCTTGTTTGCTGTTGGTGAGTCTCGTATAAAACTTTCTCCAGGAATTTAGAGTTTTGCCAGACCAGATCCAAAAACCAGAGGTTATTCCTACGATTAAGGTCATGAGATATTTGATCATGAAGACGGTAAAATCCGGCGTCATGGGCGGGTGGTTGGTGCTGGGGCATTGGACGGCGTAGGTCTTGCAACTTTGGCTCACCCAACTTTTCTCCCACTGTTCCCTAAAAGCCTGTTCGTAAAAATAACAAGCAATGACGATGGTGGCCGGGACGGTGTAGAGAACGCTGAAGATGCCTATCCTCACCATCAGCTTCTCCAATTTTTCAGTTTTGGTGCCATCGTGTTTCATAATGGTTCTGATCCTAAAGAGGGACACGAAACCGGCCAGGAGGAAAGAAGTGCCAATGAACAAGTAAACAAAAAGTGGGGCCAAGACAAATCCACGAAGGGCATCCACGTTGTTTATTCCAACAAAGCAAACCCCGCTGAGGATATCCCCGTCCACTTGCCCCACAGCCAAGATGGTGATGGTTTTGATGGCTGGCACTGCCCAAGCTGCCAAGTGGAAGTATTGAGAATTGGCTTCGATGGCTTCGTGCCCCCATTTCATGCCAGCTGCTAAGAACCAAGTGAGCGAGAGTATGACCCACCAGATGGAACTGGCCATGCTGAAGAAGTAAAGCATCATGAAGAGGAAGGTGCAGCCCTCTTTCTTGGTGCCCTGTACCACTGTCTTGTAGCCATCCTCCGAGAACCTCTCGTTGCACACTACTTTGTCTTCTAGCAGAAAGCCGGCAATGTAGGCTATAGCCACCATGGTGTAGCACCCAGAGAGGAAGATGATGGGTCTCTCCGGGTAGCTGAAGCGTTTCATGTCCACCAGATAGGTCAGGACGGTGAAGAGGGTGGACGCGCAGCAAAGTACGGACCATATCCCTATCCATATGCGGGAAAAGCGCAATTCCTCTGGAGCAAAATACATCAGCCCATGCACTTTACCAGTCTCGCAAGGGGCACCGCAGTCCTTCTCGCCCAAAAAATGGTAGTTGACATAAGCTGGTACCTTCAGCGCCCGAGGGCAGGTGAATTTGTCCCTGTGGGGGTATCTATGGTTCGGGTTGCTGGTCCACGAGACTGGTACAGCCGGGGTAGGGGTGCCTTTATCCGAGGTGTTCTGCCCCACACACAGCTCCCCTGCCCCATTGACTGGGAACTTCTCACAGCGTAGACTCTCCGGCCACTGGAAGCCAAACTTGTTCATGAGAGCCTCACAGCCCTGCCTGGCCCTCTCACACAGCGACCTGCATGGGGGCAGCGCCTGCTCCAGCACCGTGCAAACTGGAGCATACATGGAACACAGGAAGAACTTCAGCTCTGGAGAGCACTGAACCTTCACCAAGGGGTAGAACTGATGCACCTCCAGCCCAGCATCCTCCTGGTTGGTGTGCCCGAGCAGATTGGGCATGATAGTCTGATTGTAAGCAATATCCGTGCAGAGGGGGATGGAGATCGGCTGGCAGTAGCCATGGTCCGGGATAGAGATGCCTTTCTCTCCATTATACTGCGCCTCCACCGCCAGGCTGGCACACAGCAGCGCCAGCAGGCTGCAAAGTTTATTGGAGCCCCGCTGTGCCATGCTGCTGCCAGGATCCCTTGCCATCAGGGTTGGGTGGGTGCAGCATGAAGCCTGGGGGTCGCTGGCTGTGCTTGGCCGCGCGGGGTTGCCGTCGCTTCCCAGTCCGACTCCTTCTCAGTCGCTGCAGTCGGCAGAAGAGCGCAACTCACTCTGATACATTTGTATCAATCCTTCAACTCATCTGGGCCGTTTCCAGGCTCCCCGCTGCCTGCCTCTCCAGCGAGAGGGAGGAGCCTTGAAACCGATGCGAACTTGTCTGCTAAGTAAGGGATCCTCACACAACTGTGTCCTGACAGCTCGTCTGAAAGTTTGTCAGTCCTATAGCCTGGCCCCTAGCCTATAAAAATAGCAGCCTGACAGCCTGAGTGATGACAGCCACTCAGCAGAGCTGGCCCTTTAAATGGAGGCTACTGACTGATGGCTCTATAGGTGTACAGTGGCACTGCAACTCCCAAATAGCCAGTCCAATGTAAACCCCATTATGGATTGTTCATTATAGGGGATGTGGATACTGAGGGCCGATCCATAGGATCATTGGGGGTTCCAGATTCAGATCCTGCTGCGAGCTGTATACAAGGTATATGGTCAGATACACATCTGCTGCTATAGAAGTGGATGGGGGCAGGGCAGTATACAGAGCTGTGCCCTATAGCCGTGGTGCTTATAACCATATACCGTATATACAGTCTCCGGGGGTAAAATTCAAAGGTATATAGCTGGTCAGACCCTCGCCAATCAGCAATCTATTCTCTACCCTATGGACAGTTGTCTATTTTTGTTCCAAAACCTCTCAGTGGTCTGATGGATCGAACCACAATTCTGTCCTTCAGCTGTGTAAGGCTATATTCACACAAAGGAATTTGCCGCAGATTTCGCCCCCGAATCCAGAATCGTTTACAATGGGAGGAAGAGATCGTAGCAGGAAACGGAAAAAAGACGCGTCCTGCACCATCTTTTCGCCACGGGGTCCGCTGCTCGAGACTCCCGAATGAATGGGCCTAATCAGGAGCGGGATGCCGCCACGAAACGCACCAAAAATGGCATCCGCGGACAATGAAGAGGAATTCCGTGCGCACAGACCCTCACCGTCTCATAGACTTCTGGCCTCTAATATAATTCTACAAAGCAAACAAATAAGTGGTCTGTTCCGTCCTAAGAGTCTGTTCCAAAAACACCAAAATGGATCCCACGCCAGCAAACCTGGGTGATTTATAGGCGCAAGTTTCGGGCGCAGGCGTGCATACATATTAACCTTTTACAATGGGCTACGGATTCAACGGCGATTCTGCTTTAGAGCCAAAGCCAGGAGTGGATTGAGCATAAGGGAGAAGTCTAAGGACGTCCTCGATATTCCCCATTCCTTTTGTGGCCATTTTTGGCTTTGGCTCAAAAAACCGCATCAAAATCTGCGTTTGCACAACAGGGGGCCTCAGATTTGGAGGAAGAAGGGGCATCAAAATCTTCCCTGGAGCATAGTCTAAGGAAAGGGTCACATGGCAGAATTTTTGCAACAAATAGTGGAAAAAAGAAGTGAATAGAAGGAAATTTCCACGACAGAGTTCGCATGGCGGGTCCTGTGGTCTCAACCACATGAGCGAGTGGGCGGTCTGAGGGGGAGCCCAATGCTCTGTTGTATTCCAAGGATCAAGGAGCAATGGAGAATTCGGCACCAAAAGGAATAGCAATGTAGATTTTATGTTGCGAACAATGCACGGCGCATTTTGGCGCGTATAAGATTTCACCATGTGAACTCTCTCTAAATCCCACACGGGGTGGGAAAAAAATCCGCTGCAGATTTGGCTGAAACTGAGGGAAAACGGTGCACAAAAATCTAGCTGTTATCTGGAGATTTCATCTGGATTTTGCTGCCCACAGATTTAACCCTAGCTATACTGGAAAATGTCAAATTCGTGGTGAAAAATCCCACGCAAAAATAAAGGCAGCGAGTCACCACATTTTCATGTTTTATGTACATTTTTAAGAATTTTCTTTGCTTTTTTTTATTTCCATGTCGCTATCTATATTTAAAACATAAATTCTGCAATTTTTACTCTGGCCACTAAGCCTAACAATAGACTGATACTTTAGTATCAGGACGGCAGACTCCTCCTTTACATCACAGGCAGGATTACAATAGAAGATAACACCTCTATAGATAACACTACTGACTCAATCAGAGCTACTCTGTGCATTCTTACCCTAAACGTCTAGGCCGTCAGTTCGTCTCCTGCCATATTTCACGTCTCTTAGCAGATGAGTACGTCGCTTATTACTCACTCCCTGGCAGGCAGAGACATGCAGGATAGCAGCTGCCCGGGACTCTGCATAAATAATATTTCTATGATTTAGCGCTCAGACTGAAACAATAGTCAATCACTTATTACAATTAGGCTTTGTTCACTTGTTTTAAAATCTTTTGCTGCACTTTATGCAAAATCGGAGCAAAAATTTGCACCAAAATTGCAGGTGTGAATGAAGCCGGCAATCAGGGGTAAGCACAAACGCTGATTTATGGGGAAAAAAAAATTGGCTTAAACATCCCATAGAGAACATTTATAAGCAATGGTATCATGTTATAAGGGAGTTGTCCGGTTTATGATATCAACAAAGTGTTGGGGACCCCCTAGGTACTCCCATGGAGCAGATGGTTGAGGAGGACGTGACACTGCCTCCTATTCAATGTGTAACAAGTATAGCGCCATACATAGCAGAGAGGTAGTGCCTGGTATTGCAGCTCAGTCCCTTTTTACTCGAATGGGGCTGAGCTGATGTAAAGGTGCTTTCACAGTTGCATTGCTGTCGTCCGTTCTTCTGTTCCGTCATGGACTAAATGGACTAAATAGTAAAACGGATGTGTAATGATGGACCACTCCATTGACTATAATGGGGTCCATTGGGTATCCTTTTGTCATGCTTGTAGACAGATGTGAACATACCCCATAGCTACACAGTGGACAGAGCTATCTATTTTCGACTCAGTCCACTGTCCCTGCGTGTTGGACCCCTCCAATCTGGTATTGACCACCCCTGGAGACTGGTCCTCGGTATCAAATAGTTGGACAACCCCTTCAAAGTGGCCGCTTAAGAACTCTGTAATGCTCCATTTTCCCCTGTGGGGGCGCTGTAGAGGAATTGTTGGGTGTTAGATGACCTCTGACCCCGTATCCTATGGATGGGTGATCAATGGTGATTGTGGGATGAATTTTTGAGATGGTGCAAATTGGGTCAAATTTTTCAACTTGGCCCTTGGAACAAACCACTTGTCCTTTTTCCTACCAATGTTTGGGACAAATATGTTGCGCCTTTTATGAAGCCCTGAGAGTAGGTGTAAGATTGTCTCAAACCCTTCCAAATTTTGGCGCACGGGGTGTCATGGCACTTGGTGTTTCGGTCACCTCCCCCTATGAGAACGCGGCTGTTATTCTCTTTGAGGAATTCTGTCTGAGAAATTCCAGAATTAATCATATATGAAAGCAGCGGAGTTAATAGAACCTTATACGGCGTTGTTAGAGCCGGGCCCGGCCAGAGATACGAGCCCTCATCTATCCGTCTGCTGTGTGTCGCAACATTGAGATAAAAGCCGAGACCAAAAATCACTGTATAGAGAGGAAATGAAGAATCTTCCGTGGTCACAGAAGCCAATTCCCAACCCTTCCGCCCCTTTGATCCCTGTTGTGTATCTTGTTGAATTCGTTGCGATGGTTCTCGCCCCTTCTGATACATTGTAGATGTCTCGCCATAATATTGTGGGTAATCGTTACATTGTGAAGCCTTGGGGTATGTTGACATGGAGTATTTTTGCATGTTAGGATCACCGCCGATGCCACGTGGCCTCACACTCATTAACCCTATTGTATAAGGTTATCTAGGTGCGCACCTGATGTGGGTCCATGGGGGCTTGGAAGTAGAAGACTGCCTTAAAAACGGTCCCCAAATCCTCCATACGGATATCTAACGTACTCTTAGACAACGTCCACTAACTCGACCATATTAACTTTCCATAGACTATCAGTAACTACAGATCCACCATTATGGATGCTATACGGACCCATCTCTATGGCCCCATTTGTACGGGTCCGTGTGGTTGCTGTGAGCCATACACATTAATAAGGATTAGGCGCTATCCCTGTCTGTCTGGTCCTGTTATGTCCATGGATGAATCTCAGCCGCCCATTCCGTTTTTGAGGGTCCAACCACTAGGACCCCACTGATCACCATAACCAAGCACCTTGGTCTCCGGCTCCTCCCGGCTACTCAATCCCAGCTAGGACCCACCGATCTATAGTCAATGGGACTGATGGGAATTCAACAGTGTCCATAGACTTTGGATGCCATGGCAGGGCAAATGCCCAACTTCTTCCCCATCCAATCTCCTCCGAGCCGCCATCTTGTACCCGGGTTATTACCTTTCTTTCTTGCATTCTGGTGCAGAGACATGATCTCTAAAACTAGACGGGAGGGTTAATGGGTTAATGGCCAACCAAAAGAACAATTTGCGGAACAAGAAAAAATAAAATAAAGTTATATATTACATTTTTGATTATTTTAATTGGTCGTAACGATGATAAGTAACATCCAGTGACGGACTGATCCAATGGAGGATCCTCTGGTACTAAGGCCCCATGCACGGGACTGAGCGCTCCTGATGTGGGGCTGAGCTTGAATGCGTTTGGATGACGTTCGTAGTGACATCCCAGTGTCACCCAAGTGCATTATGGGATGCTTTCACGTCTATGGAGCTTCCAATGTATTCAGTTCTGATGACGCTGAGAAGGATATGACCTGCTCTAGAATCATCCATGTCGTTGGATTCAAGGATCCCTACATCATATTCTATCCTTCGTCATATTCGGGATTGCCGTCTATGAGCCAGCCTGTTGCCGATCCAGTCAAAGGCGATGTATGGCCAGATGTAGGCTCTGTATACTGTAGTGATGGTCCGGGGAGCTACAGCCTGATGTATACAGTGGATACAGGTTTCAGCACTTGGATCAACTGATGGGTGCGGGGTCTGCAACATCGGATCCTTTGGCATCCATCACCCTCGGCTCTTGGACAACCCCTTTAAATAGGATGGACCATCTGATCGCTAAGATGTAGAAAGATCCAGAAGACAGCAAGAGGGAACATACGGACTGAGCCGCCTCTTACGCCCATTCCCATAAATTGTAATTGCAAGCTGCTTCTTCTTAAAGGTTTTATAAAATATATGACCTATCCTTGGAATAGATCAATCTCAGCTTGGTGGGGGTCCGACGCCTTGCACCCCTACTGACCAGCTGTTTGAAGAGGCCATGCAGCTTCAGCTATCCTCTTCTTCGGGAAATGACATCACATCTGCAGCTCAGTCCCATTCAAATGAATGGGGCTGAGCTGCAATACCAAGCACAGCCACTATAAAATGTATGGCGCTGTGCTTGGTAAGCTGATCGTGGAGGTGCTGGTTGTCAGGCCCCACCAATCAGATATTGATTGATCTCTTTGTAGTGGGAGTTTCAGCTGCTACTTTTAACCTTTTACTGTACCCTGGGGTCATTTTTCGATAGGTGTATTACCCCTGTATAGGCCCATGGATCTAGAGACCCAACTCACTTCATCATGTGGGTAAGTAGACCGACAATCGGGCTGGAAAATTTGGTGTACCCCCTCTGACACTGACCATAGACTGTCAAAATTAGGCAAAAATAGACAAAAAAACCCCCCTCTATTAGGGTTAGGCACAATATAGCGCCCCCTACTGCGGCAAAAACTACCAAGTGTTATATGACGATGCTTTGTAATGTTGTAACGTTGCATGATTTTATTATGTAAAATTTCTATTTATCGCCCCAAAAATTTGTGGATAAAAATGCGCATTTGCCGAAAAATGGGGCAAATTTTACGTAAAAATCCGCCGCGGTGTTCTGGAGGCGTCACCGTCACACTCGGGTTGACGGCGTCTTCCACCTTGAGGCCTCACCCGCCGATTCTCACACAGTTCAGGTCCCTTTAAATTGCACTAAAAATAAAAGCCAAGTCAAAAAGTTCAAAAACTTTCGCTTAACCCATTCACCGCCGGTCTTGCAACTATGACTACGGATTGAAGGCTCAGGAGCGGCGACGCTGAGAAGATTTCCTTCCGTTCTGCTTCTGGTATAAGGCGCAGATTTCGGATACGTCCAGATAATTCCAGTCTCATGTCTCCGTCTTTCCTTATAGATCTCGTTACTTTGTGTTTTTTCCGTGTGACGGTAAAATGCAGACGCTCCCTTACAAGTTTAATCCTGGTTCTCGCGTTCCGGCCTGTGATTGGCTGAAGGAGGAGGCCGGGGAGGGCCCTAAATCTGGGGGCCGACTGAACACACTTTTTTTTTTTTTCTTTTTGGGAAAACAGGGAAGACAAGACTATATTAACCCTTGCAAGGAAGCCTTGTGGCGGAAGTGTCAGTATCATCTCTGAGAGCGGATCATCTGCTCGGGGGGGGAATATGTCACATGCAAATCTAAGGGTCTATTCACATGGCGCAGAAATTCCTGCTACTAAAAATCAGTTCCATTCGTCTGAGTGGGATTGTTTGGGCGGAAAGCACATGGATTACTGAAATCCGCCACGTGTGACTATAACCTGATGATCGAAGGGATCTATATGTTAAAGGGGTTAAAGGGGTGTAAAACAACAAAAAAAAAAGTCCTCCCCTCCCCAGTGTTCCATTGTACAGTTCCAATCCCTTTTCCCTTCCATGCTGTTACCGGCGGGCCGGACCGGTGACCTTAGGGAGGGACTTCACCGCTCCTTCTCCATCGACCACTGTGATTGGACACCGCCGTCATGTGAGCCTCTCCATTCTGGACCAACAAGTCCCATCCCAGGAGCGAAAGGGGATCGGGAATGTAAAACGGAGCACCCGGAATAGGTGAGTATGACTATGCTACATGTTTCACACCTACCCCGGCCACCCCCTGAGTTTGCTATAATTTCTGGACAACCCCTTTAATTAACATTGCCTTCATTGGGTATAGTGTCTTAAAGGGGTTTGTCTAGATTTATGCAAATGAGGCTTGGTCGTCCTATAATGAAAAGTCTGACCACATTCTAATATACTTTGTTTGATTTTGCCGCCATTGGCAAGATCTCTGCTTGTTGTCAGAGAACGGAAAATTACATATTTAGCGCTATAGGACCTGTCAAGACGTAGGGGCGTATTTAGTCGTGGAGCCAGTGAAGGGCGTCAGGCCGCCAGGCGGTGCGCCTGTGCCAGTTTGTAATTGGTATACATTTCCCTGATCATTTGGTCAATGACCAGCCCTCACCATGCAAGCTATTCGGAAACGTAAGGGGGGAATGTAACAATTTTATGGCATATAGGGGTGACTTTGTGCCACATATTTGGTGCAGGACCTGATACGTTCCCTGTTCTGTACCTGGCTTGAATGTTGGTGGAGGAGGGCGCGCTCAAATTTATTATAGCCAGTGATACCATAGCCCCATTGATATATTAGTCATGCCTTGTGCCCATGGGGCCCTAAATTTGCCCCCACATAAGAGATTGGGAATTTATCAATACATTTACCCAAATGTGTACCTTGGGCCAGAATTACTAAAAGGCTCCGGTGCTATATTTCAGGTTAAAGCACCCCAGACCTGGCCCGTATAGATTCTGCCCCTAGGGGCAATTTAGTGACTGATTTGCACCAGTTGATGCTACAAAGTTGCAAATCCTAGAACATTCCCTAGATGGATACAAATGGATGAATGGCCAGTGGACATTTATAATTGACAACGAATAAAGTTTATTCATATATTTTACGTTTCATCGACTTTCGCAGCGTTTCGCTCGGTAGTAAATGACTGAAGCCAGGAAAGCAGGCGAGTCTGAATGAAGCCGATGGTTAATCCCTCATTATGGGAGAAGAAAGCCGGGGAATAATGGAGGAGACGCGATTTTTGGATCAGTGTTTCTACATGTAGCGGGGTGGGGACCGATCTCGCGAGCTGAAATTACAAAGGTCTGTGGAGTCTGGAGGAGCCGGAACGTTCTGTAAACTTCTATGGTGTTAATGGTTATAATTTCTAGCATTTCCTTTCTTTGATTTTCCTTTTTTTTTGGTAAATTATAGTCCCGGCCGTTTACGTAGAATATCCGTCTCTGGTCTGGTGGGCGTCTGGAATGTCAGCCTTGGTTTCCTACAACTAAGGTGGAGTCCCCACCAAAATGTGTATGTTACATGAGCGTGAATAATGGCCGGGTCACCCCCAGTTTTTATATTAAGGACATCACATGGTTCACGTGAGCGTTATTGTGACGGTCCATTGTAACCTTGGTCGTATGAGGATAGCCTTACTGTGCGGAGAGGGGGAGGGGAGCTCACTGTCTCCATCATCTATGGTCATTGGTGTGATCCTGTGTTATCTCCCTCCATAACGGAGATAGGTCATGTTGTATTGTATCCTGCCCACTGATAATAGGATGACCCCTGGTCCGGCCTCCAGTGTACACAACATTATCTAACAAGTGACCCTGGGCAATGACTCAGTGCGACTCTCTCGTAACAATGAATTTATTCAATGTAACTACACAAAGGCACTATATATATATATATATATATACTTACCCCTACTACCGACATGCCACATCCCAGAAGTGGAGCCAATATTTAGGAGGAGACAGAGCCCACATCTCCACGAGCTGATCCATGTAACTAGTGGCATAACTAAAGTCTTGTGGGCCCGGGTGCAAACTTTTGCCCGGACCTCCTACCAAGAGCGAATTCTTGATAGTGGTGGTTATGGGCGCTGAAGCGATATCTCAGATACTTGAAAGGGATAAAGCTTTATTACCCACAACCACAGTTATCAAGAATATGGTGAGTGAGCAGAGCAGCGCCCGGCATGTTAACAATACTGGGGCGGTATTACAGGCAGCACAGTGTCTCCCACACAGTATTACGTGCTCCATAGTGGCCCCAAACAGTATTATTTGCTCCATACTGGCCCCCACACAGTATTACATGCTCCATAGTGGCCCCCACACAGTATTACATGCTCCATAGTGGCCCCCCCACACACAGTATTATGTGCTAACAGTGCCCACACCCCACCAAAGCCTGAACCTCCCATTCCCCCCCTCTTGTTCACACACAGCCTGCTCCCCATTCCCCCTCTTGTTCACATACAGCCTGTGCCTCCATTCCCCCTTCTTTCTCACACACAGCCTGCACCCCCATTCCCCCTTCTTTCTCACACACAGCCTGCACCCCCATTCCCCCTTCTTTCTCACACACAGCCTGCACCCCCATTCCCCCCCTCTTGTTCACACACAGCCTGCTCCCCATTCCCCCTCTTGTTCACATACAGCCTGTGCCTCCATTCCCCCTTCTTTCTCACACACAGCCTGCACCCCCATTCCCCCTTCTTTCTCACACACAGCCTGCACCCCCATTCCCCCTTCTTTCTCACACACAGCCTGCACCCCCATTCCCCCCCTCTTGTTCACACACAGCCTGCTCCCCCATTCCCCCCTCTTGCTCACACAGCCTGCTCCCCTATGTTCCCCTCTTGCTCACACACCCTGCACCCCTATGTTCCCCTCTTCCTCACACATGTTCTCTTCTTCCTTACCTTCCAGCAGCTTCCACACTGTCCTGTACAATCCAGAATAGCTGCGCCCACATAAGAGTCCGATCACATGATCATGTCTTCATCAAAGGTCCTTTATCCCACTAGGATTCAGCATCTACCACAGGAAGAGCCCCGGAGTAGATACCTAGCCCAGGACAGGTGAGTATAAGTATGTTTACACCTCTCCTGGGCTGACATTTAATGGAAAGGGGCCCAGTCAACCTAAAGTTGCAAGTGCCACTCTGTGCAACAGAGTTGCTTGTGGCCCTGCACACAGCAGTAGCCTTCGGCACCAGGTTGCGCCTGGATCAACTGATCAGTGCGAGTTAGGGGTGCTGAAACCCCACCAATCGAATATTGATGACCTGTCCTGGGAGCCAGATAACGCCTTTAATTCTTGATATTTAAGCTACAAAATAAGTATCACCAGCCAATAGAAAGCTGTGAAGGTTTTTTTTAATTCAGTAGGAAATTTTTAAAAACATCATCATTTATTTAATGCATTAAAACTTGATATTTGGAAAGACCACAGGCAATATATATATATATATATATATATATATATATATATATATATATATATATATATATATACACTAAGGGGTGGTACATGACTTTGAGTCCTCCTGTCACATCTGACGCCCTCGGGCCCTGCACTGAGCATAGCACACGTTGCTGCATTTGTAGCTTTCGCCTCTTCATATTATTTTATGATTTAGCTAGGACTTGGCGGACACGTTTGTCAGCTCGGAGGTGCCAGGGTTTGTACAACCGGCCAAAATATTTGTCTCTTAAAATAATACATTGTAGTAAGAGTCAAGCTTGTGTCCAGGCTAACCTTTATATTTAAAGGGATGGTCTGGTTTAGAGAACCAATTTTCATACATTATATTCTGAGGACTACTCTTCAGAATACCAATTTTTGGGGTCAGAGTGTAGCAGGGTTACTCAGTCTGGAGGACCTGTCTTGTCATATCCATGTCCTGCCTTACAACACTAGTGAATGGACTTTGTGTAATTCTTCATTTCTCCTGTGGTGGCGCTGCAGAGAAACAATCCACCTACAACCAGGTTTATTCATAGATCGCTCGAGATCACACTTTGTGATCACCTTCTGATAACTAGGGATAGCCCAAAGTATTGCAGTATTTTAGCTAATAATATATGGCTTAAAGGCGTTTTCCAGCCCCGGGTGTTTTTTTTCATACTGGTGACCTATCCAAAGATATTAGTGGAGGTTCGACACCTGGAATTTCTCTCGGTGGCAGAAACTTCTATAAGTAATAGTCTCAGAGCTGTATCTTTGTCCCCTGCCTAGTGGTGGTTCTGGGGTACTGCAGCCTATTACTTCAATAGGCAGAAACTTCCGTCACCGTGAGGAAGCCAGATCAGCCGATCGGTGTGGGGTCCAGGTGTCCGTCCCCCAATGATCCGCCACTAATCCATCAGTACAAAAACGACTCTGGGCGGAAAACCCCTTTAATTGTTTAATAAGTATGCTCCAAAATAAGCGGAGGAGTTGGTCGGAGCCCTGTGGGTGTTGTCTCTTCCTCCTTCTCCTTCGCTTGTCTCAAACTTTCCATAGCGCTCCGGCAAAATATTATTTTATTGTTAGGAAAGAAAAAGTGTCGGCTCTCCTGGAAATTCCTCGTAAAGACCAAAATGAAAGGTCGAGAAATCCCACAATAAACAGACGGCGAGCGGGAGAGATGACAAGTTAAGTGCAGCCCTGTGAAGAGTTAATAGTCGTGCCAGACGGGCATCTCGCACAGACGGCGTATTATTTTGTGTCTTCAGATCGTGCTTTCCTTGGCAAACAAGGGGCGGCTTTCTTGCGCCGCTTATTGAACCTTTCTGACGCTTCAGCGACCGTCTTGTATTTCAAAGTTCTTAGCGCTTCGCTTTGTAACAGGAAAGTCCGGGTAATGCGATATTCTCAGTAGCAGCAGCAGCAGCATCGCCATTAGGTGATAGGATATCAAAAAGAGGAGGAAAGCAGAACTTAAAGAGTTAAAGGGGTTGTGCGGGGATAGGGATTCGCTTACCTGGTCCCAGGATCCCTGATGATGGACCTATTACACATCTGTGAGATTGGGGATGGAAGGGGGTAGAGAGACCAAGGGGGCTGAACGCAGTCTCGGATCACATGACCCAGGGGTTGTGATGTCACCAGAACCCGCGGGTCCATCATCAGTCATCCCCAGGACCAGGTAAATACATTATTAACCCTTTTAAAGGGGATGTCCCATACTCACAATTGGTCACCTATCCTGTTCCTATTCAGAGGGTAGGTCATCAGTATCTGATCACTTGGGGTCCTGCCGATGGGAACCCTACTGGTCCCATCTCCCCCATATCAATAACACTCCGCTTAGGGGGGGTCGGCTAAAAAAAAAATAAATAAAAAAAAAATTAAAAAAAAAATAACGCTCCGCTTAGGCTGGATTCATGCCAGCGCCCGGTTTCCTTTTGGGGATTCTGTCCCCCATTCCGCTTAATAGCAGGAAGCAGGGCTTTTCTCTCCGCAGAAACCTGGAAACCCCATTATAGTCTATGGAGTCCGCTTCTTAAGCCGATTGGGTTTCCGTTTTTCGGGTCCCCAAGTGGACCTAAAGAACGGAAACCCAAGCACAGGGGTTAAAGGGATCCTATCATTTAAACTCAATTTTTTCTGCCTATCACGTAGGAATAGCCTTAAGAAAGGCTATTCTTCTCCTACCTTTAGATGTCTTCTCTGCACCGCCGTTCAGTATATAATCCGGTTTTCATCGGTATGTAAATGAGTTTTCTCGCAGCACTGGGGGTGGGCCCCAGTGCTCAAACAGCACTGGGGGTGTCCCCAATACTGCGAGGGAAATCTTCACGCGTCTGCTTCTAGGGGTTGGCTTCAATCTTCTAGGCCTCAGGCCTAGGGCAAAGCCGACTGCGCATGCAGGCCACAAGAAAATAGCCGCTTACAATACTGTGCAAGCGGCCATTTTCTTGTGGCCGGCGGCCATTTTCTTGTGGCCGGCGGGCATGCGCAGTCGGCTTTGCCCTAGGCCCGAGGCCTAGAAGTTTGAAGCCAACCCCCGGAAGCAGACGTGTGAAGACCCCGTTCCTGAAGAAGATGGAGGCGGCGCTGGAGATTTCTCTCGCAGCATTGGGAACACCCCCAGTGCTGCGAGAGAACTCATTTGCATACCGGTGAAAAACGGGATTTCTACAGAACGGCGGCCCGGAGAAAACATCTAAAGGTAGGAGAAGAATAGCCTTTCTTAAGGCTATTCCTACGTGATAGGCAGAAAAAATTGAGTTTAAATGATAGGATCCCTTTAAAGGGGTTGTCCAGGACTATGATACTCCGCTGTAGTGTGGCTATGTGACCAATGGGCATAAGGCCACCTCCTGAGGAGAGGAGGTGGAGCGCAGTTTCATAGTCCTGGACAACCCCTTTAATAACTATGAGAATGATCAAGATAGCCAAGTACAACACTGAGCTATGATCAGCTTCATTGACTCACATGCTTGACCACTACTCCATTCAAACAGGGACCGTGGGACCCCCATTCTCGTAGTCAGAAGAGGTCCCCAAGATAGGAACCTCAGCAATTTGTTGCTAGTCACCCATGCAAAGGAGACATGTTGTGATTGTGGACAACCCCTTTAATAATCCACATGTAGAATCTATTAGGACGGGTCTTATAGTCTAGCGCCATCTCATGACAGCACTCTTCCATAGCCTTGTACTGTCAGGGGGCGTTCCTTAATGCCTAGGGATGATGCTGAACAGTAAGGCCCGACCTTCTGACAGTGAAGGGATATCAGTGCTGAAACTAACGGCACCGATATCTCCGCACTGTCCTTTTCCAGCAGTATATAATACCGCCGATGCCGGAGGACGTGAAAGGTCCACATTAAGTGGAGCAACGCTTGTGCATTGGGAGCCTCAGTGGGGATCATAGTGCGGCCCAAAATTTTCAACAGGGCCCCTTACTCACCATTAGCCAATACATGGTGTCCTCCGAAGAGGGTCTTTTGGGTCATCAATGGAAACTCCTTTAATGTAGGGCATTAGGTGTACGAGCAGTCCCATGTAAAAGCGCGGCCGGCCTCCGTCTTTGTTCTGTACATCAGAGGGATAATGTATGACAAGCATAAAGGCGGCATTGCTGAATGATGTGGGATGTATATCTGGGGGTGACCTCTGTACTACACAGGCTATAACAAGGGCTTTCTAGTACACGACTTGTTGGGTTGTGATCGGCGTCGGAGTGCAGCGCTTTTAACCTCGGCTCATCAGAATTCATTGAACACATTACATTAATCAGACGTTTCAATCGTTACGTTTTGTGCCAATTTGTCTTCTTTCTTTTTATATGAAGTGATAAAAAAGCATCGAGCGGCGACGGCTTTGAGAGCGTGAAGTGCCTGCAGTGAGCTAACAGGAGACAATTCTGCAAAGGGTTCCCATTGGCTTCGTTGTGTCACACCGACCTCTATATACTGCCGAGTTATACAGAGGTGGCCATACATCTCCAGGGCCTGTCCTCCTAACCCTGCCATAGACATGGCCGAGTGTCCATGTCTTCTGAATGGCCGAGTGTCCATGTCTCCTGAATGGCCGAGTGTGCATGTCTTCTGAATGGCCGAGTGTGCATGTCTTCTGAATGGCTGAGTGTGCATGTCTTCTTAATGGCCGAGTGTGCATGTCTTCTGAATGGGAAGAGGATGCAGGTTGTTGGCTTACCTACTTTGAGAACAAAGGATCTCCATGTTGAAATTCTGCATACCCTATCCTTACTTCCCTGCATCATCTGTCGGGGGACACTCCGGACACCCCCTTAAAGAGGTTATGCCAAAAACTACATTGGGATAGAGGATAATTTGCTGATCCTTGGGGGTCTGACTGCTGTGTTCACCTACAAGACCACACCATACCTCCCAACCGTCCTGATTTCCGTGGGACATTCACGATTTGGGTGACGTGTCCCGCCGTCCCGGTTGGAGGGAGGAATGTCCCGATTTCAACTCAGATCTGCGTCCAGAGGACGCAGATCTGAGTTGAACACATATGCGGCTGAAGCAAGGAGCTGACACAGGTAAGCTCCTTGCTTCGCCGCTGCCGCCGGCTACTGGCTTGTAGACGTGATGTGATGACGCACATCGCATCTACAACTGTGCGCCAGTGAGAGAGAGAGAGAGGCGCGGAGAGAGCAGCGGGGGAGCGAGGAGAAGGTAAGTGTAATATGGAGGTGGAACATGAAACTGGGGGCAGATGAAGGAGAGGACGGCATGACACTGGGGGCAGAGATGTGGGGCCATGAATCTGGGGGCAGAGATGGAGAGGACATGAATCTGGGGGCAGAGATGGAGGGGACATGAATCTGGGGGCAGAGATGGAGAGGACATGAATCTGGGGGCAGAGATGGAGGGACATGAATCTGGGGGCAGAGATGGAGGGACATGAATCTGGGGGCAGAGATGGAGGGGACATGAATCTGGGGGCAGAGATGGAGGGACATGACTCTGGGGGCAGAGATGGAGAGGACATGAATCTGGGGGCAGAGATGGAGGGACATGAATCTGGGGGCAGAGATGGAGAGGACATGAATCTGGGGGCAGAGATGGAGGGGACATGAATCTGGGGGCAGAGATGGGGGGACATGAATCTGGGGGCAGAGATGTAGAGACATGACTCTGGGGGCAGAGATGGAGGGGACATGAATCTGGGGGCAGAGATGTGGAGACATGACTCTGGGGCAGAGATGGAGGGGACATGAATCTGGGGGCAGAGATGGAGGGACATGAATCTGGGGGCAGAGATGGGGGACATGAATCTGGGGGCAGAGATGGAGGGGACATGAATCTGGGGGCAGAGATGGAGGGGACATGAATCTGGGGGCAGAGATGAGGGGACATGAATCTGGGGGCAGAGATGGAGGGGACATGAATCTTGGGGCAGAGATGGGGGGACATGAAACTGGGGGCAGAGATGGGGGGACATGAATCTGGGGGCAGAGATGGAGGGGACATGAATCTGGGGGCAGAGATGTGGAGACATGAATCTGGGGGCAGAGATGGAGGGGACATGAATCTGGGGACAAAGATGGAGGGACATGAATCTGGGGGCAGAGATGGAGGGGACATGAATCTGGTGGCAGAGATGGGGGACATGAATCTGGGGGCAGAGATGGGGGACATGAATCTGGGGGCAGAGATGGAGGGGACATGAATCTGGGGGCAGAGATGGAGGGGACATGAATCTGGGGGCAGAGATGGAGAGGACATGAAACTGGGGCAGAGATGGAGAGGACATGAATCTGGGGGCAGAGATGTGGGGACATGAATCTGGGGGCAGAGATGGAGGGGACATGAAACTGGGGGAGAGATAGAGGGGGACATATAATTTATGGGTGACTGTAGGAGGATTATACTGTGTGCGGACACATGAAAAATTAACGAGTGGGCGGAGTCCACACAAAAGTGCTACGCGAGCCCCACATTTTGTCCCTCTTTTGGTTCTTCAAAAGTTGGGAGGTATGCCACACGGCCATATCTCTATAGTAGCGCAGAATGTATACACTGCCTTCGTACGATGGATCTGAGTGCGATTCTCCGAGAACAGCCATATTGCTAAAGTTTTGGAAAAATCTATTTGCTGATGTTAATGGACACCACTAATGGCAGCGCCTATGGCCAACCCAGAGCGCCAACACCGCAGGAAAATACCAACGTCTCAAGTCTTCAATATAACAAAGTGAATGGTTTAGGACGAGGGATAGAAAGTCTCTATCTATCTATCTCTCTTATCTATCTATCTATCTATCTATCTATCTATCTATCTATCTATCTATCTATCTCCTATCTATCTATCTATCTCCTATCTATCTATCTATCTATCTATCTATCTATCTATCTATCTATCTATCTATCTATCTATCTATCTCTCTTATCTATCTATCTATCTATCTATCTATCTATCTATCTATCTCCTATCTATCTATCTATCATCTATCTATCTCTCTATCTATCTATCTATCTATCTATCTATCTATCTATCTATCTATCTATCTATCTCCTATCTATCTATCTATCTATCTATTAATCTATCTATCTATCTCCTATCTATCTATCTCCTATCTATCTATCTATCTATCTATCTATCTATCTATCTATCATCTATCTATCTATCTATCTATCTATCTATCTATCTATTATCTATCTATCTATCTCCTATCTATCTATCTATCTATCTATCTATCTATCTATCTATCTATCTATCTATCTATCTATCTATTCATCCATCCATCCATGTACATTTCTCCTGTTCTTCTGGTGACGTGGTGTGCGCACCACAATAGATGCCCCGGGCGAGCGTCTGTCTCTTTGGAGTGACACTATTAGAGGTAAACCTCCCTGTTAATGGAGGAGAAATGATGGGAAGATTGGAAACACTTGTGCAAGGAGTTGAGAGATTGACACAAATGTTCTAAGTGAGCGAGCAGCAGGGAGTTGTCGTCTCCTCCTCCCATCTTGTCTGTGCAGCCATTTTGCACCCTGGGGGACATTGGCCAAAGGAGGTAAAACAAGAGACAGAAAATGATGAATGATGAGTATCAGAGAGCGCGCTGTTTATGTGGCGACCATGGGGTATTAACGGAAAGGTAACTTCTACAGACTCCATATTGATTGATTTTTTTCTGATATAAATGGAGTATAAGACACGCATCTAATACGATAGATACAGAAAAAAAATATATTTCGTATATACCTATGTATGTGGCCACCTCTCCGTTCACAGCGGCTGTAAGATGGGGGTTTTGTAACCCCCATTGTGACATAGGTTCAGGAACTAAATCTTACACAGCTCTCCATTATGCAAGGAATGTTAAAATTATTTTATTAATTCTATTTTTATTTATTTTTTGTATATTTTTAAGAATTTTCTACTTTTTTTTTTTTTAAATGACTATATTCTGCAATTTTCACTCTGACCATAAAGCCTAATAATAATACTTCCCAATTCTGCAGAAATTATCTTTGCAGCAGTCACCTCATTTACATCACAGTATTACAATAGAAGATAACACCCCTGAGCCATCATTACCGACCATAGATGATGTCACAGCTTATCTCCTCCCCCTCCCTACACTGAGCATGCCTAGAAAACGTCGGACTATTGCTGCCTAATGGCCATAGGACTGCTGTAAAGCAGATCACTAAATGCTGTTAACAGAGCAGAGGGCAAAATGGCCGCCCCCCATAGTCAGGGACAGGAAATAGAGTAAAAAATCTACAATCAGAAAGTGAAAACAGATTTTAAAAAATTGGTGACGCATTCCCTTTAAGTGAGTCGGGCGCTTTCCCACAATGCCTTGTCTCACCAGCCCTATACCCCTATGTCTGCTGGAGCGCTAACACATGTCGTCATATCAATCTGGTGGCCGCATTCCTTCCCTACTGGTCCGCACATTCCCTCTGTCACCAGGACAGTAAAGATGATTAATATCATGAAACGTGATCCTCGCTGGCAAATTTCATCTCGCCCCACGGGTGTCGTGTGAACGCAGCTTCAAGGGACAGTCCCATGTGGTTCCAAAACATAGTGGTTCTAAATTTGAGGTGTTTTGACCCTACGAGGCCACCACTAGTGCAAGGCCCCGAATATACAACACCCCGGACCTCCGCCATTAGGAAACGTGAAATAAGGGGAAATTAAAAGGATAATCTGGTTTTATTTTCAGATTGTAGATTTTTTAATTCTATTTTCTGTCCATGGTTATGGGGGCGGCCATCTTGTCTGAGCTTTTCCTCTGCTCTGTGAACTGCATTTAGGGATCTGCTTTACAGCACAGTCATGGCCATAGGTAGCCATAGACTGGAGCAGACTCATTAAAGTCTAGGGGACAGATTTATTGCAGGGAGGGGGGGAGATAAGCTGTGACATCATCTATTGTCAGTAGTGATGTAATGATGGCTTAGTGGTGTTATCTATAGAGGTGTTATCTTCTATTGTAATACTGTCTGTGATGTAAATGAGGCGACCGCTGCAAAAAAAGCTATTTTGCAAATATCAGCCTATTAATAGGTTTAGTGGTCAGAGGGAAAATTGCAGGATATAGTATAATATTAAAATTATTTAAAAAATATGTTTAACATAAAAGCTTTAAACATAGGTCATTAATTGAAGATCATTAGTGATCAGACAGTCAAGATCTCTGCGGATCAGCAGCTCCATGAGCGCTGATTCCACTTCACAGGCCACGTGATGTCATGTTCATCGGTCACATGACTTGTTCTTATCTCAGTCCCACTCAAGTGAATGGGCTGAGCTGCAATACCAAGCACAACTCTTGGGAAATGCATAATGCTGGGCGCCCCCAGGTGTCAGAACTGCCCAGGGACAGCCCAAGTTTTAAATTTTAGAGCCAAATCCCTTTTCCGAGTACATTAGCTTGGCAGGATTTTTCCAAAAAATTCAGGTCAGTCGCCAACTATGTAATAATTGGCATCCATTATATTTATCGAGTATCTGAGAAAAAATTTTTTAAGCTGCCAGCAACACCTAATAAACTTGTTCCTGATATTACAGATTAATAAATCTGTCAGTTGCATCTAGAATCACAGAAAGAGATTTCATTCCAAAGTTATTTAAAAAAAAAAAAAAAAATCAGGAAGGGGGGCGCTATTGCATTGATCTCTATGGAATATAAAGAAGTGGTGAAAAATGGTACTGCAAGTAAAACGGTCAACTGAAATGATATTTGTAGGAGATATATGGACAAAAATGGCCGACGTTTCCATTTCATCAGCGAATAAAGTTCTAGAGCACTTAGCGTTACGTGACATCGGCATTTTTGTAAGAAGACATAGACTCCCTTTAAGTACCCATTTAGTTTATGCAAGTATTTTTCACTTACATAGCTTAATGTCCTAATGCATTGAATAGTAGATAGCTGATACTGTTCCGTGCCCTTGACCCATTTCACCCTACCCCTCCGTGCACAGATTCCTTCTTTGTATCTGGCATTATTAAAAAGCTTGCAGGAAACCTAAGTCCGTCGTATTTCGGTGGTATGCGGCATGTCACGGAACACCTTCAATTAAAAGAGCGGCATTCCTCCTTCTAGGATAAATACACTGTATACAGTTACTTTATCATCCTAATGTCTGCAGTCATCTGACTCGCCGTCCGTCTATCTGTTCTATCATGTACTTTCTTTCAATGACTTCATTCTCTTCCCACACACATGATGACTGACTCCAGCTCAAATGACATTCCTTCAATGCAACTGCTTTGTAGAACAGGAGGATCCAGTTACCTTCCAATACAGGCACAAGTGTTTGTTTTCTATCCTGACAACTGCTCCGGTCGATTTTTTTTTTTTGGTATTTGATGAACATTCCTTTTACCCTTAAGAGGCTACACAATAAAAAACAGACATAACATAAAAAATATCAATTAGAACTCATTAATGAAAATACTTCTGTGTCTAGATGTGGCCGATACATGACTTTAATAGCGCCCCCTGCTGTTCTATTGATTGACACTCAGAACCTCCACCATAAGTGTAACGTGCTGGTCAGAAGACATCATATCCAGTTGCTGGCTGGTCAGGTGAGAAGGATTATTTGGTCACCCTTTTACAAAAAAGATATGGGTGGTGGGACTGAGCTACTGAGCATGTGCGACCATAAATACTGAATACATTAGCTGGATATTCTAAAAGGATATTTGAAGAAAACTCGGTGGTGCTGAAACTAAGTATGTAGAAGCAATGTCTTGGCAAAGGAGATAAGTTATAAAAAATTCTAATAAAGTCTTGTTATGCTTCTGTCATTTAAAACTTTTTAAGGGTTCTAATACTACTCCTATGTACAATTATATAACTACTATAATACTGCTCCTATGTACAAGAATATAACTACTATAATACTACCTCCTATGTACAAGAATATAACTACTATAATACTGCTCCTATGTACAAGAATATAACTACTATAATACTACCTCCTATGTACAAGAATATAACTACTATAATACTGCTCCTATGTACAAGAATATAACTACTATAATACTGCTCCTATGTACAAGAATATAACTACTATAATACTGCTCCTATGTACAAGAATATAACTACTATAATACTGCTCCTATGTACAAGAATATAACTACTATAATACTGCTCCTATGTACAAGAATATAACTACTATAATACTGCTCCTATGTACAAGAATATAACTACTATAATACTACTCCTATGTACAAGAATATAACTACTATAATACTACGCCTATGTACAAGAATATAACTACTATAATATTGCTCCTATGTACAAGAATATAACTACTATAATACTACTCCTATGTACAAGAATATAACTACTATAATACTACTCCTATGTACAAGAATATAACTACTATACTACTACCTCCTATGTACAAGAATATAACTACTATAATACTGCTCCTATGTACAAGAATATAACTACTATAATACTACGCCTATGTACAAGAATATAACTACTATAATATTGCTCCTATGTACAAGAATATAACTACTATAATACTACGCCTATGTACAAGAATATAACTACTATAATATTACTCCTATGTACAAGAATATAACTACTATAATACTACTCCTATGTACAAGAATATAACTACTATGATACTACGCCTATGTACAAGAATATAACTACTATAATATTGCTCCTATGTACAAGAATATAACTACTATAATACTACTCCTATGTACAAGAATATAACTACTATAATACTGCTCCTATGTACAAGAATATAACTACTATAATACTGCTCCTATGTACAAGAATATAACTACTATAATACTGCTCCTATGTACAAGAATATAACTACTATAATACTACTCCTATGTACAAGAATATAACTACTATAATACTGCTCCTATGTACAAGAATATAACTACTATAATACTACTCCTATGTACAAGAATATAACTACTATAATACTACTCCTATGTACAAGAAAATATCGACTATAATACTGCTCCTATGTACAAGAATATAACTACTATAATACTACTCCTATGTACAAGAATATAACTATTATAATACTGCTCCTATGTACAAGAATATAACTACTATAATACTACCTCCTATGCACAAGAATATAACTACTATAATACTGCTCCTATGTACAAGAATATAACTACTATAATACTACCTCCTATGTACAAGAATATAACTACTATAATACTACTCCTATGTACAAGAATATAACTACTATAATACTGCTCCTATGTACAAGAATATAACTACTATAATACTACCTCCTATGTACAAGAATATAACTGCTATAATACTGCTCCTATGTACAAGAATATAACTACTATAATACTACTCCTATGTACAAGAATATAACTACTATAATACTACCTCCTATGCACAAGAATATAAATGCTATAATACTACCTCCTATGTACAAGAATATAACTACTATAATACTACTCCTATCTACAAGAATATAACTACTATAATACTACTCCTATGTACAAGAATATATCTACTATAATACTACCTCCTATGCACAAGAATATAAATGCTATAATACTACCTCCTATGTACAAGAATATAACTACTATAATACTACTCCTATCTACAAGAATATAACTACTATAATACTACCTCCTATGTACAAGAATATAACTGCTATAATACTGCTCCTATGTACAAGAATATAACTACTATAATACTACTCCTATGTACAAGAATATAACTACTATAATACTACCTCCTATGCACAAGAATATAACTACTATAATACTGCTTCTATGTACAAGAATATAACTACTATAATACTGCTCCTATGTACAATTATATAACTACAATAATACTGCTCCTATGTACAAGAATATAACTACTATAATACTGCTCCTATGTACAAGAATATAACTACTATAATACTACTCCTATATACAAGAATATAACTACTGTAATACTGCTCCTATGTACAAGAATATATCTACTATAATACTACCTCCTATGTACAAGAATATAACTACTATACTACTACCTCCTATGTACAAGAATATAACTACTATAATACTACCTCCTATATACAAGAATATAACTGCTATAATACTGCTCCTATGTACAAGAATATAACTACTATAATACTGCTCCTATGTACAAGAATATAACTACTATAATACTACTCCTATGTACAAGAATATAACTACTATAATACTACTCCTATATACAAGAATATAACTACTGTAATACTGCTCCTATGTACAAGAATATATCTACTATAATACTACCTCCTATGTACAAGAATATAACTACTATACTGCTACCTCCTATGTACAAGAATATAACTACTATAATACTACCTCCTATATACAAGAATATAACTGCTATAATACTGCTCCTATGTACAAGAATATAACTACTATAATACTACCTCCTATGTACAATTATATAACTACTGTAATACTACTCCTATGTACAAGAATATAACTACTATAATACTGCTCCTATGTACAAGAATATAACTACTATAATACTGCCCCTATGTACAAGAATATAATTACTATAATACTGCTCCTATGTACAAGAATATAACTACTATAATACTACCTCCTATGTACAAGAATATAACTACTATAATACTGCTCCTATGTACAATTATATAACTACTATAATACTACTCCTATGTACAAGAATATAACTACTATAATACTGCTCCTATGTACAAGAATATAATTACTATAATACTGCTCCTATGTACAAGAATATAACTACTATAATACTACCTCCTATGTACAATTATATAACTACTATAATACTACTCCTATGTACAAGAATATAACTACTATAATACTGCTCCTATGTACAAGAATATAACTACTATAATACTACCTCCTATGTACAATTATATAACTACTATAATACTACTCCTATGTACAAGAATATAACTACTATAATACTGCCTCCTATGTACAAGAATATAACTACTATAATACTGCTCCTATGTACCAGAATATAACTACTATAATACTACTTCTATGTACAAGAATATAACTACTATAATACTACATCCTATGTACAAGAATATAACTACTATAATACTACCTCCTATGTACAAGAATATAACTACTATAATACTACACCTATGTACAAGAATATAACTACTATAATACTGCCTCCTATGTACAAGAATATAACTACTATAATACTACCTCCTATATACAAGAATATAACTACTATAATACTACTCCTATATACAAGAATATAACTACTATAATACTACTCCTATATACAAGAATATAACTACTATAATACTACTTCCTATATACAAGAATATAACTACTATAATACTGCTCCTATGTACCAGAATATAACTACTATAATACTACTCCTATGTACAAGAATATAACTACTATAATACTACTTCCTATATACAAGAATATAACTACTATAATACTACTCCTATGTACAAGAATATAACTACTATAATACTACTTCCTATATACAAGAATATAACTACTATAATACTACCTCCTATGTACAAGAATATAACTACTATAATACTACTCCTATGTACAAGAATATAACTACTATAATACTGCTCCTATGTACAAGAATATAACTACTATAATACTACTCCTATGTACCAGAATATAACTACTATAATACTACCTCCTATGCACAAGAATATAAATGCTATAATACTACCTCCTATGTACAAGAATATAACTACTATAATACTACTCCTATCTACAAGAATATAACTACTATAATACTACTCCTATGTACAAGAATATATCTACTATAATACTGCTCCTATGTACAAGAATATAACTACTATAATACTACTCCTATGTACAAGAATATAACTACTATAATACTACCTCCTATGCACAAGAATATAACTACTATAATACTACCTCTTATGTACAAGAATATAACTACTATAATACTGCTTCTATGTACAAGAATATAACTACTATAATACTGCTCCTATGTACAATTATATAACTACAATAATACTGCTCCTATGTACAAGAATATAACTACTATAATACTGCTCCTATGTACAAGAATATAACTACTATAATACTACTCCTATATACAAGAATATAACTACTGTAATACTGCTCCTATGTACAAGAATATATCTACTATAATACTACCTCCTATGTACAAGAATATAACTACTATAATAATACCTCCTATATACAAGAATATAACTGCTATAATACTGCTCCTATGTACAAGAATATAACTACTATAATACTGCTCCTATGTACAAGAATATAACTACTATAATACTACTCCTATGTACAAGAATATAACTACTATAATACTACTCCTATATACAAGAATATAACTACTGTAATACTGCTCCTATGTACAAGAATATATCTACTATAATACTACCTCCTATGTACAAGAATATAACTACTATACTGCTACCTCCTATGTACAAGAATATAACTACTATAATACTACCTCCTATATACAAGAATATAACTGCTATAATACTGCTCCTATGTACAAGAATATAACTACTATAATACTACCTCCTATGTACAATTATATAACTACTGTAATACTACTATGTACAAGAATATAACTACTATAATACTGCTCCTATGTACAAGAATATAACTACTATAATACTGCCCCTATGTACAAGAATATAATTACTATAATACTGTTCCTATGTACAAGAATATAACTACTATAATACTACCTCCTATGTACAATTATATAACTACTATAATACTACTCCTATGTACAAGAATATAACTACTATAATACTGCTCCTATGTACAAGACTATAACTACTATAATACTGCCCCTATGTACAAGAATATAATTACTATAATACTGCTCCTATGTACAAGAATATAACTACTATAATACTACCTCCTATGTACAATTATATAACTACTATAATACTACTCCTATGTACAAGAATATAACTACTATAATACTGCTCCTATGTACAAGAATATAACTACTATAATACTACCTCCTATGTACAATTATATAACTACTATAATACTACTCCTATGTACAAGAATATAACTACTATAATACTGCCTCCTATGTACAAGAATATAACTACTATAATACTGCTCCTATGTACCAGAATATAACTACTATAATACTACTTCTATGTACAAGAATATAACTACTATAATACTACCTCCTATGTACAAGAATATAACTACTATAATACTACATCCTATGTACAAGAATATAACTACTATAATACTACCTCCTATGTACAAGAATATAACTACTATAATACTACACCTATGTACAAGAATATAACTACTATAATACTGCCTCCTATGTACAAGAATATAACTACTATAATACTACCTCCTATATACAAGAATATAACTACTATAATACTACTCCTATATACAAGAATATAACTACTATAATACTACTCCTATATACAAGAATATAACTACTATAATACTACTTCCTATATACAAGAATATAACTACTATAATACTGCTCCTATGTACCAGAATATAACTACTATAATACTACTCCTATGTACAAGAATATAACTACTATAATACTACTTCCTATATACAAGAATATAACTACTATAATACTACTCCTATGTACAAGAATATAACTACTATAATACTACTTCCTATATACAAGAATATAACTACTATAACACTACCTCCTATGTACAAGAATATAACTACTATAATACTACTCCTATGTACAAGAAATATAACTACTATAATACTGCTCCTATGTACAAGAATATAACTACTATAATACTACTCCTATGTACCAGAATATAACTACTATAATACTACTCCTATGTACTAGAATATAACTACTATAATACTACACCTATGTACAAGAATATAACTACTATAATACTACTCCTATGTACCAGAATATAACTACTATAATACTACACCTATATACAAGAATATAACTACTATAATACTACTCCTATGTACCAGAATATAACTACTATAATACTACTCCTATGTACTAGAATATAACTACTATAATACTGCTCCTATGTAGGATTATGATGTGGATTCCGCTGATCCTCCATGTCCCCGTGTGAAATAGCCCTTTACTTTGTAACTTTGCCCCCCCTACAGGTAAGAGTGCCCATGTGTTCAGTATGAGATCTATTTTTGTACAGGTACATTTAGGCTGATGCTCTTGGGACCAAATTTGAAATCTATAACACGTCCCCTCCCCCACCATCTACCATTTATAATCCTAGTGTCTGCTCACGTCGCAGAGAAGCCTCTGGGTCCCCTCAGGCACCAATGCCCCGCTGCGGCTGCTTTTCTCCTCTTTTGCAAATTTTTTCCCATAGAATAAATATTGCATTTGATTCAATTAATGACAACCTGCAACACCTGCAAATCTCTGCTGAGTCCTCACTTACCTATAAACTATTGGATATAGATGATATTACTGAAGCTATATGTGAGCCGACATAATGAGGACAAGAACTGAGCGGATTGTTCTTTCAATTAATTGTCAATAAAGTTGGCGCGAAAACATCAATGTGTGCCGAATATAGCGGATTATCGAATGCATGGTAGAGGGCGAATGATTAACTGTCAACGTCAATTTGTTCATTACCGGTTTGTGTGGGAAAAATTCTGTATGAAAGAAAAGATAATTCAGCCTAATGTATCCTATACAAGGAGCTCAGATACAGGTTATATCAGAAAGATAGTAGTTACATAGGAGCAGTATTATAGTAGTTATATTCTTGTACATAGGAGTAGTATTATAGTAGTTATATTCTTGTACATAGGAGGTAGTATTATAGTAGTTATATTCTTGTATATGAGCAGTATTATAGTAGTTATATTCTTGTACATAGGAGCAGTATTATAGTAGTTAGAGATGAGCGAACACTAAAATGTTCGAGGTTCGAAATTCGATTCGAACAGCCGCTCACTGTTCGAGTGTTCGAATGGGTTTCGAACCCCATTATAGTCTATGGGGAACATAAACTCGTTAAGGGGGAAACCCAAATTCGTGTCTGGAGGGTCACCAAGTCCACTATGACACCCCAGGAAATGATACCAACACCCTGGAATGACACTGGGACAGCAGGGGAAGCATGTCTGGGGGCATAAAAGTCACTTTATTTCATGGAAATCCCTGTCAGTTTGCGATTTTCGCAAGCTAACTTTTCCCCATAGAAATGCATTGGCCAGTGCTGATTGGCCAGAGTACGGAACTCGACCAATCAGCGCTGGCTCTGCTGGAGGAGGCGGAGTCTAAGATAGCTCCACACCAGTCTCCATTCAGGTCCGACCTTAGACTCCGCCTCCTCCGGCAGAGCCAGCGCTGATTGGCCGAAGGCTGGCCAATGCATTCCTATGCGAATGCAGACTTAGCAGTGCTGAGTCAGTTTTGCTCAACTACACATCTGATGCACACTCGGCACTGCTACATCAGATGTAGCAATCTGATGTAGCAGAGCCGAGGGTGCACTAGAACCCCTGTGCAAACTCAGTTCACGCTAATAGAATGCATTGGCCAGTGCTGATTGGCCAATGCATTCTATTAGCCCGATGAAGTAGAGCTGAATGTGTGTGCTAAGCTGCACAAGGGTTCAAGTGCACCCTCGGCTCTGCTACATCAGAGCCGAGGGTGCGCTTGAACCCTTGTGCAGCCTCGGCTCTGCTACATCAGAGCCGAGGGTGCGCTTGAACCCTTGTGCACACTCTGCTTCATCAAGCTAATAGAATGCATTGGCCAGCGCTGATTGGCCAATGCATTCTATTAGCCCGATGAAGTAGAGCTGAATGTGTGTGCTAAGCACACACATTCAGCACTGCTTCATCACGCCAATACAATGCATTAGCCAGTGCTGATTGGCCAGAGTACGGAATTCGGCCAATCAGCGCTGGCTCTGCTGGAGGAGGCGGAGTCTAAGGTCGGACCTGAATGGAGACTGGTGTGGAGCGACCTTAGACTCCGCCTCCTCCAGCAGAGCCAGCGCTGATTGGCCGAATTCCGTACTCTGGCCAATCAGCACTGGCTAATGCATTGTATTGGCGTGATGAAGCAGTGCTGAATGTGTGTGCTTAGCACACACATTCAGCTCTACTTCATCGGGCTAATAGAATGCATTGGCCAATCAGCGCTGGCCAATGCATTCTATTAGCGTGAACTGAGTTTGCACAGGGGTTCTAGTGCACCCTCGGCTCTGCTACATCAGATTGCTACATCTGATGTAGCAGTGCCGAGTGTGCATCAGATGTGTAGTTGAGCAAAACTGACTCAGCACTGCTAAGTCTCTGCATTCGCATAGGAATGCATTGGCCAGCCTTCGGCCAATCAGCGCTGGCTCTGCCGGAGGAGGCGGAGTCTAAGGTCGGACCTGAATGGAGACTGGTGTGGAGCGATCTTAGACTCCGCCTCCTCCAGCAGAGCCAGCGCTGATTGGTCGAGTTCCGTACTCTGGCCAATCAGCGCTGGCCAATGCATTCTATTAGCCCGATGAAGTAGAGCTGAATGTGTGTGCTTAGCACACACATTCAGCTCTACTTCATCAGGCTAATAGAATACATTGGCCAATCAGCGCTGGCCAATGCATTCTATTAGCTTGATGAAGCAGAGTGTGCACAAGGGTTCAAGCGCACCCTCGGCTCTGATGTAGCAGAGCTGAGGGTGCACAAGGGTTCAAGTGCACCCTCGGCTCTCCTACATCAGAGCCGAGGGTGCGCTTGAACCCTTGTGCACACTGCTTCATCAAGCTAATAGAATGCATTGGCCAGCACTGATTGGCCAGAGTACGGAATTCGGCCAATCAGCGCTGGCCAATGCATCCCTATGGGAAAAAGTTTATCTCACAAAAATCACAATTACACACCCGATAGAGCCCCAAAAAGTTATTTTTAATAACATTCCCCCCTAAATAAAGGTTATCCCCTAGCTATCCCTGCCTGTACAGCTATCCCTGTCTCATAGTCACAAAGTTCACATTCTCATATGACCCGGATTTGAAATCCACTATTCGTCTAAAATGGAGGTCACCTGATTTCGGCAGCCAATGACTTTTTCCAATTTTTTTCAATGCCCCCAGTGTCGTAGTTCCTGTCCCACCTCCCCTGCGCTGTTATTGGTGCAAAAAAGGCGCCAGGGAAGGTGGGAGGGGAATCGAATTTTGGCGCACTTTACCACGTGGTGTTCGATTCGATTCGAACATGGCGAACACCCTGATATCCGATCGAACATGTGTTCGATAGAACACTGTTCGCTCATCTCTAATAGTAGTTATATTCTTGTACATAGGGGTAGTATTATAGTAGTTATATTCTTGTACATAGGAGCAGTATTATAGTAGTTATATTCTTGTACATAGGAGCAGTATTATAGTAGTTATATTCTTGTACATAGGAGTAGTATTATAGTAGTTATATTCTTGTACATAGGAGTAGTATTATAGTAGTTGTATTCTTGTACATAGGAGGTAGTATTATAGTAGTTATATTCTTGTACATAGGGGTAGTATTATAGTAGTTATATTCTTGTACATAGGGGGCAGTATTATAGCAGTTATATTCTTGTACATAGGAGAAGTATTATAGTAGTTATATTCTTGTACATAGGAGCAGTATTATAGTAGTTATTTTCTTGTACATAGAAGTAGTATTATAGTAGTTATATTCTTGTACATAGGAGTAGTATTATAGTAGTTATATTCTTGTACATAGGAGCAGTATTATAGTAGTTATTTTCTTGTACATAAGAGTAGTATTATAGTAGTTATATTTTTGTACATAGGAGCAGTATTATAGTAGTTATATTCTTGTATATAGGAACAGTATTATAGTAGTTATATTCTTGTACATAGGAGTAGTATTATAGTAGTTATATTCTTGGACATAGGAGCAGTATTATAGAAGTTATATTCTTATACATAGGAGCAGTATTATAGTAGTTATATTCTTGTACATAGGAGTAGTATTATAGTAGTTATATTATTGTACATAGGGGGCAGTATTATAGTAGTTAAATTCTTGTACATAGGAGCAGTATTATAGTAGTTATAATCTTGTACATAGGAGTAGTATTATAGTAGTTATATTCTTGTACATAGGAGCAGTATTATAGTAGTTATAATCTTGTACATAGGAGTAGTATTATAGTAGTTATATTCTTGTACATAGGAGTAGTATTATAGTAGTTATATTCTTGTACATAGGAGCAGTATTATAGTAGTTATATTCTTGTACATAGGAGCAGTATTATAGTAGTTATATTCTTGTACATAGGAGCAGTATTATAGTAGTTATTTTCTTGTACATAGAAGTAGTATTATAGTAGTTATATTCTTGTACATAGGAGCAGTATTATAGTAGTTATATTCTTGTACATGGGAGGTAGTATTATAGTAGTTTTATTCTTGTACATAGGAGCAGTATTAGTAGTTATATTCTTGTACATGGGAGGTAGTATTATAGTAGTTTTATTCTTGTACATAGGAGCAGTATTATAGTAGTTATATTCTTGTACATAGGAGTAGTATTATAGTAGTTATATTCTTGTACATAGGAGTAGTATATAGTAGTTATATTCTTGTACATAGGAGTAGTATTATAGTGGTTATATTCGTGTACATAGGGAGCAGTATTATAGTAGTTTTATTCTTGTACATAGGAGCAGTATTATAGTAGTTATATTCTTGTACATAGGAGTAGTATTATAGTAGTTATATTCTTGTACTTAGGAGTAGTATATAGTAGTTATATTCTTGTACATAGGAGTAGTTTTATAGTGGTTATATTCTTGTACATAGGAGTAGTATTATAGTAGTTATATTCTTGTACATAGGAGCAGTATTATAGTAGTTATAATCTTGTACATAGGAGCAGTATTATAGTAGTTATATTCTTGTACATAGGAGCAGTATTATAGTAGTTATAATCTTGTACATAGGAGCAGTATTATAGTAGTTATATTCTTATACATAGGAGCAGTATTATAGTAGTTATAATCTTGTACATAGGAGCAGTATTATAGTAGTTTTATTCTTGTACATAGGAGCTGTATTATAGTAGTTATATTCTTGTACATAGGAGTAGTATTATAGTAGTTATATTCTTGTACATAGGAGCAGTATTATAGTAGTTATAATCTTGTACATAGGAGCAGTATTATAGTAGTTATATTATTGTACATAGGGGGCAGTATTATAGTAGTTAAATTCTTGTACATAAGAGTAGTATTATAGTAGTTATATTTTTGTACATAGGAGCAGTATTATAGTAGTTATATTCTTGTGTATAGGAACAGTATTATAGTAGTTATATTCTTGTACATAGGAGTAGTATTATAGTAGTTATTTTCTTGTACATAAGAGTAGTATTATAGTAGTTATATTTTTGTACATAGGAGCAGTATTATAGTAGTTATATTCTTGTGTATAGGAACAGCATTATAGTAGTTATATTCTTGTACATAGGAGTAGTATTATAGTAGTTATATTCTTGGACATAGGAGCAGTATTATAGAAGTTATATTCTTATACATAGGAGCAGTATTATAGTAGTTATATTCTTGTACATAGGAGTAGTATTATAGTAGTTATATTATTGTACATAGGGGGCAGTATTATAGTAGTTAAATTCTTGTACATAGGAGCAGTATTATAGTAGTTATTATCTTGTACATAGGAGTAGTATTATAGTAGTTATATTCTTGTACATAGGAGCAGTATTATAGTAGTTATAATCTTGTACATAGGAGTAGTATTATAGTAGTTATATTCTTGTACATAGGAGTAGTATTATAGTAGTTATATTCTTGTACATAGGAGCAGTATTATAGTAGTTATATTCTTGTACATGGGAGGTAGTATTATAGTAGTTATATTCTTGTACATAGGAGCAGTATTATAGTAGTTATATTCTTGTACATAGGAGTAGTATTATAGTAGTTATATTCTTGTACATAGGGGGCAGTATTATAGTAGTTATATTCTTGTACATAGGAGTAGTATTATAGTAGTTATATTCTTGTACATAGGAGTAGTGTTATAGTAGTTATATTCTTGTACTTAGGAGTAGTATATAATAGTTATATTCTTGTACATAGGAGTAGTATTATAGTGGTTATATTCTTGTACATAGAGAGCAGTATTATAGTAGTTTTATTCTTGCACATAGGAGCAGTATTATAGTAGTTATATTCTTGTACATAGGAGTAGTATTATAGTAGTTATATTCTTGTACATAGGAGTAGTATTATAGTAGTTATATTCTTGTACATAGGAGCAGTATTATAGTAGTTATATTCTTGTACATGGGAGGTAGTATTATAGTAGTTATATTCTTGTACATAGGAGCAGTATTATAGTAGTTATATTCTTGTACATAGGAGTAGTATTATAGTAGTTATATTCTTGTACATAGGAGTAGTATTATAGTAGTTATATTCTTGTACATAGGAGCAGTATTATAGTAGTTATATTCTTGTACATGGGAGGTAGTATTATAGTAGTTATATTCTTGTACATAGGAGCAGTATTATAGTAGTTATATTCTTGTACATAGGAGTAGTATTATAGTAGTTATATTCTTGTACATAGGAGGTAGTATTATAGTAGTTTTATTCTTGTACATAGGAGCAGTATTATAGTAGTTATATTCTTGTACATAGGAGTAGTATTATAGTAGTTATATTCTTGTACTTAGGAGTAGTATATAATAGTTATATTCTTGTACATAGGAGTAGTATTATAGTGGTTATATTCTTGTACATAGAGAGCAGTATTATAGTAGTTTTATTCTTGCACATAGGAGCAGTATTATAGTAGTTATATTCTTGTACATAGGAGTAGTATTATAGTAGTTATATTCTTGTACATAGGAGTAGTATTATAGTAGTTATATTCTTGTACATAAGAGTAGTATTATAGTAGTTATATTTTTGTACATAGGAGCAGTATTATAGTAGTTGTATTCTTGTACATAGGAGCAGTATTATAGTAGTTATATTCTTGTACATAAGAGTAGTATTATAGTAGTTATATTCTTGTACATAGGAGTAGTATTATAGTAGTTATATTCTTGTACATAGGAGGTAGTAGTATAGTAGTTATATTCTTGTACATAGGAGTAGTATTATTGTAGTTATATTCTTGTACATAGGAGTAGTATTATAGTAGTTGTATTCTTGTACATAGGAGTAGTATTCAGTGGCGTAACTAGGAATGGCGGGGCCCCGTGGCGAACTTTTGACATGGGGCCCCCCTCCAAACCGACGCCAAAGACCTCAACCTACCCCCTCCTCAGAACTCTATTATGTCCATTAGTGTCCCCTGCACACAGTATTAACCCCAATAGTGTCCCCTGCACACAGTATTAACCCCAATAATGTCCCCTGCACACAGTATTAACCCCAATAGTGTCCCCTGCACACAGTATTAACCCCAATAGTGTCCCCTGCACACAGTATTAACCCCAATAGTGTCCCCTGCATACAGAATTAACCCCAATAGTGTCCCCTGCACACAGTATTAACCCCAATAGTGTCCCCTGCACACAGTATTAACCCCAATAGTGGCCCCTGCACACAGTTTTAACCCCAATAGTGGCCCCTGCACACAGTATTAACCCCAATAGTGGCCCCTGCACACAGTATCATGTCCCACTGTGGACATCCATAAACAATTATTATACTCTGGGGTCTTTTCAGACCCCAGAGTATAATAATCGGAGACCCGGGGGAATAAAAACATTTTTTTAAAAAACAGTTGCTTACCTGTGCCCGGCTCCTAGGCTGTCGGCTGCCGGCTACCGCTCTTGTCCTGCATTAATGACGTCGGACGTCACATGACCCGGGAAGCAGACCCGGGTCATGTGACGTCAGAGATGTCAGACACGAATGAGGGAGGCCGGAGGCAGGATCGTGGAGAGTTAAGTAACAGTGTTTGTTATGTTCCCTACGTCTCCCAGTCCGCTGATCATTATACTCGGGGGTCTGCAAAGACCCCCGAGTATAGTGATAGTGTTTGTGGGGCCCGCGGTGTCACTTGCCGATCCCGGCCCAGCCAGGATCGGCAAGTGAATGGGGCCCGTAACGGACTATTTAAAAAAAAAAAACGCAGCAGTAGCGGCTGTCACCGGGCCCCCTAATGACCCGGGCCCTGTGGCAGCTGCTACTGCTGCTACCACGGTAGTTACGCCCCTGGTAGTATTATAGTAGTTATATTCTTGTACATAGGAGTAGTATTATAATAGTTATATTCTTGTACATAGGAGTAGTATTATAGTAGTTATATTCTTGTACATAGGAGTAGTATTATAATAGTTATATTCTTGTACATAGGAGCAGTATTATAGTAGTTATATTCTTGTACATAGGAGTAGTATTATAGTAGTTATATTCTTGTACATAGGAGTAGTGTTATAGTAGTTATATTCTTGTACATAGGAGTAGTATTATAGTAGTTATATTCTTGTACATAGGAGTAGTGTTATAGTAGTTATATTCTTGTACATAGGAGCTGTATTATAGTAGTTATATTCTTGTACATAGGAGCAGTATTATAGTAGTTATATTCTTGTACATAGGAGCAGTATTATAGTAGTTATATTCTTGTACATAGGAGCAGTATTATAGTAGTTATATTCTTGTACATAGGAGCAGTATTATAGTAGTTATATTCTTGTACATAGGAGCAGTATTATAGTAGTTATATTCTTGTACATAGGAGCAGTATTATAGTAGTTATATTCTTGTACATAGGAGCAGTATTATAGTAGTTATATTCTTGTACATAGGAGCAGTATTATAGTGGTTATATTCTTGTACATAGGAGTAGTATTATAGTAGTTATATTCTTGTACATAGGAGGTAGTATTATAATAGTTATATTCTTGTACATAGGAGCAGTATTATAGTAGTTATATTCTTGTACATAGGAGGTAGTATTATAATAGTTATATTCTTGTACATAGGAGCAGTATTATAGTAGTTATATTCTTGTACATAGAAGTAGTATTATAGTAGTTATATTCTTGTACATAGGAGGTAGTATTATAATAGTTATATTCTTGTACATAGGAGCAGTATTATAGTAGTTATATTCTTGTACATAGAAGTAGTATTATAGTAGTTATATTCTTGTACATAGGAGGTAGTATTATAATAGTTATATTCTTGTACATAGGAGCAGTATTATAGTAGTTATATTC
The DNA here is from genome assembly GCF_031893055.1 of Leptodactylus fuscus. Classification (NCBI taxonomy): domain Eukaryota; kingdom Metazoa; phylum Chordata; class Amphibia; order Anura; family Leptodactylidae; genus Leptodactylus; species Leptodactylus fuscus. The sequence continues at coordinate 211,440,797 of NC_134268.1, read as the reverse complement.
TTGTACATAGAAGTAGTATTATAGTAGTTATATTCTTGTACATAGGAGGAGTATTATAATAGTGATATTCTTGTACATAGGAGTAGTATTATAGTAGTTATATTCTTGTACATAGGAGCTGTTTTATAGTAGTTATATTCTTGTACATAGGAGCAGTATTATAGTAGTTATATTCTTGTACATAGGAGCAGTATTATAGTAGTTATATTCTTGTACATAGGAGCAGTATTATAGTAGTTATATTCTTGTACATAGGAGGTAGTATTATAGTAGTTATATTCTTGTACATAGGAGCAGTATTATAGTAGTTATATTCTTGTACATAGGAGCAGTATTATAGTAGTTATATTCTTGTACATAGGAGCAGTATTATAGTAGTTATATTCTTGTACATAGGAGCAGTATTATAGTAGTTATATTCTTGTACATAGGAGCAGTATTATAGTAGTTATATTCTTGTACATAGGAGCAGTATTATAGTAGTTATATTCTTGTACATAGGAGGTAGTATTATAGTAGTTATATTCTTGTACATAGGAGTAGTATTATAGTAGTTATATTCTTGTACATAGGAGCAGTATTATAGTAGTTATATTCTTGTACATAGGAGCAGTATTATAGTAGTTATATTCTTGTACATAGGAGCAGTATTATAGTAGTTATATTCTTGTACATAGGAGCAGTATTATAGTAGTTATATTCTTGTACATAGGAGTAGCATTATAGTAGTTATATTCTTGTACATAGGAGCAGTATTATAGTAGTTATATTCTTGTACATAGGAGGTAGTATTATAATAGTTATATTCTTGTACATAGGAGGTAGTATTATAATAGTTATATTCTTGTACATAGGAGCAGTATTATAGTAGTTATATTCTTGTACATAGGGGGCAGTATTATAGTAGTTATATTCTTGTACGTAGGAGTAGTATTATAGTAGTTATATTCTTGTGCATAGGAGCAGTATTATAGTAGATATATTCTTGTACATAGGAGTAGTATTATAGTAGATATATTCTTGTACATAGGGGGCAGTATTATAGTAGTTATTTTTTTATACATTCCAATCAAATTATAGTTTGCTGTGTCTCTAAATACTAGAAATATAATAAAATGAACTATATGAATGGCTGGGAATTTTTTTTAATTACGAGAATATGTAAAAATATGCAAAATTTTCTATTATGATGTGTTGTCCATAAGGAGGCATTTTCCATATGTGGATTATTTGCCTCAGCGTGAGGAGGATAAATGAAGTGGTAATTTAATCAAATTTCGCAAGAAAAGTTCATTTGGTTATTAACAGATTAAACTTCCCGCTGACTCCAGGTCCATCCCCAACTGGTTTGTTAATAGCTATGTGGACGGAGATGTATCCGTATATTAAGTGTCCGGACGTATTGATGATGATCCTGATTACAGGAAAGAATATAATAATGGGCTCACACCAGGGCGGCTGCTGGAGTGTAGTTTGTCCCTTTAAAAGAAAACTGAGCGTTAACAAAATTTCTCAAAAAGTTCACGTTACATTAACATAAAATATAGAATTAGGTTTTTTTTTCAAGTTTTCACTTTCTCATTGGGTTTTCTGATCTATTTACATAACGAGCAAAATTCCGATTTCTGCCAGTTTCCTCTTAGCTGAGATTGGTGTTTTTTAGTTCCCAGCAAAAATAATCCATCGCACAACTGGTTTTAGTGGAAGAGTGAAATCGGGCAATGGCCCCTGGTCCACATTACTTGGAAGATCTCAAGGGACTGCACCCTATTGAGCAACCTGAAAGTGAGCAGGAAACCTTCTCGGTCTGTTCTGGACTACTTAAGGCTAGGGTTGAGCGATCGTGTTTGGAAAAAATCGGATTCTGATCAGTGATCGAGAAAATTTCACAATCACGATTGGAATTCTGAACACGATCTTTTTAGGTGGGATCGAGATCGGTGATTATTTCCCACACTGCTTTGCTACTGGCCAAGCATTGTGGGAAAAGCTAACAATGTTAGCCTTCACACAGAGTATACGCTCCGCTCATTCTGAGCAGAGTGTATACTAAGTGTGAAGGCTCTGCTGCGGTTCCATAGGAATGAATGGAAGCAGCCGGCACACAGCCTTAACCCCCTGCGTGCCGGCTGCGTCCATTCATTCTAATGGGAGACTAGCTAACATCTCTAGTAGCTACTTACCTGCAGAGATGGCTGGTCCGGTGCTCGGTGTTCTCGTTCTTCTTCACCTCGCTGCCCCCGCCTCCCAGGTTAGTGTTAAAGAGTTAGGAAGAAGGCGGGGCTTGTGGCTTAGGAGGGTGTGGGCGGGTACAGGGCGGGGAGATGTGACGTCTCCTATCCCAGTACCCGCCCACACTCTCCTAACCCGGGAGGCAGGGGGCAGCGAGGCGAAGAAGAATGAGAACACCGGGCACCGGAGCAGCCATCTCTGAAGGTAAGTGGACACCAGGGGGGACTAAGTAGCCAGAGGATTAAAAAAAAATCCTCTGGCTACTTAGTGATTAAAAAAAAAAATCACTACACAGCGTGGATTCTAACAATTAAAGCGTTCAATCGTTAGATTCCAAAATCGATCCTGAAAAGTCAAGATCGGCTCAACCCTACTTAAAAGCATTACAAATAATTTTTGTACAATTAGCTTCTTAAAGGGGCTGTCCAGAAAATACAGAACCAGAGTAGCAGGCCAGGGAAGGGGAAATATATAAAAGATACCCCCATATTTACCTGTCCCCAGGATTACATTTTCCCACCACTGTTCAGTCCAGTGGCACCCAGGGGCTTGTTCCAGTAGAAGTCATCACCAAAAGTGACCACGGAGACCAGTCCAGGACCTCACACACATTCGTCATCGGCGATGTCCCAGTTCCTTTCTTATGACCACTGAGGCCAATGAGTGGTCTCAGTAGTCACAAGTAGCAAGGACTTCTGCTGGAACAAGCCCCCAGGAGCTGTTGGATTGGACAGCAGTGTGGGACACTGGAGAGCCAGGGACAGGTACTTTTTTTTTTTTGTTCTCCTTCCCCGGCCTTCAGAGGCAGTTCTTTATTTCCTAGACAGCCCCTTTAATAACCAAGACATTATATTTTTTGTGCATTATTTTTTCACTCCTGTTACTTTTTCCATATACAGAGTCATATGAGGGCTTATTTTTTGCAGGACAAAATGGACCTCATAATGGCACCATTTAATATTCTAAACAATGTACTGGAAAGCTGAAAAATAAAATCAGAATGACGTCAAAATTTAAACCAATTTCGCAAATTTCACCCAGGTATCAATTTTGCAGAGTTCATCATCTGGCAAAAATGATTCTACCTATATTTAGTGGATCATTGCTGAACGAAAAAAAAAACAAAAAAAACAGTTTTTGTTTTACCATTTTGTGACCATATCTCTGTACAGTGTTGCGTGAGGAGTCATTTTTTTGTATGGAAAGTTTTTCTTTTTTGAGAATGAGTGATGTTTTGATCACTTTCCATTAAAAAATTTTGGAAACTTAAAATCAGCCATTTAGATTTTTTCCCCCTATTATAATGTTCACCGTATGAGTTGAATATTTTTTATATTTTTTATTGTATTGATATTTTCGGATATTGGTATGCCTATACTGTCTATGTTTTTTGTTGTTCTCTTTTTGTAAACTAGGGAGTGATATGATATGTATTTTTTTTACACATTTTTTTTTATAGCCCAAGGGTGGTTCAACCTGTCATCATTAGAATCACTTGTACCATAGACTGCAGTTCTACTGTATTGCAGTCTATGGTAAAATCCTTATCTCATTATTGAGTCCTGCCACAGACAAAGGCCACCTGACTACCATAGCTCTCGCGATCTCACCGGGCAGGAGCCCTTTCGTACATTAAAGTGAAAGTGACACTTAACAGAACACCTCTGATATTGTGCGTGCCATCTGATGGAAGGCCCAAGTATTAGGGTTGAGACGATCTTGACTTTTCGGGATCGATTTTGAAATCCGATTTCCGATCATTTTTCATTCGAACCCGATCTCGATCCCAATTCTGATTCCAATGCAAGTCAATGGGATTTTTTTTACTAATCGGAGATCGGATTTTAAAAACAATCCTATTCACTATACAGCATGGAATCTAACAATTGGACGCTTTAATTGTTAGAATACACGCTGTGCAGTGATTTTTTTTTAAATCACTAAGTAGCCAGATGATTTTTTTTTTTAATCCTCTGGCTACTTAGTCCCCCCGGTGTCCACTTACCTGCAGAGATGGCTGCTCCAGTGCCCGGTGTTCTCGTTCTTCTTCACCTCGCTGCCCCCTGCCTCCCAGGTTAGGAGAGTGTGGGCGGGTACTGGGAGGAGAGACATCATATCTACACGCCTTGTACCTGCCCATACTCTCCTAAGCCACAAGCCCCGCCTTCTTCCTAGCTCTTTAACACTAACCTGGGAGGCGGGGGCAATGAGGTGAAGAAGAACGAGAACACTGGGCACCGGACCAGCCATCTCTGCAGGTAAGTAGCTACTAGAGATGTTAGCTAGTCTCCCATTAGAATGAATGGACGCAGTCTTCGCGCAGGGGGTTAAAGCTGTGTGCCGGCTGCTTCCATTTATTCCTATGGAACCGCAGCGGAGCCTTCACACTGAGTATACACTCCGCTCAGAATGAACGGAGCGTATACTCAGTGTGAAGGCTAACATTGTTAGCTTTTCCCGCAACGCTTGGCCAGTAGCAAAGCATTGTGGGAAATAATCACCAATCTCAATCTAAAAAGATCGTGCTCGGAATTCCGATCGCAAAATTTTCTTGATCGCCGATAGGAATCCGATCTTTTTCAAACACAATCGCTCAACTCTACCAGGTATTTGTTGTGTAAAACAATGGACCCTCTGAGGTTATGGTGTCCCCTTAGCTCACGGAGGGGGCGTCATAGTTAGAAAAACCCTCTTACGCTGTAGTTTCCCTGGGGATTAATTGTTACGAGGTTATGACATTGTATAGCGGTATTACATAGACACTGAATAGCCATATAGTGTGGGAAGTATATGGCAGACTTATGGAAATTTGTATTAAAATTTTGGGCACTGAAGGTTCTATTTAATCATTGTATGGCGGTAATATTTTTTACATTGAATAGCAGTATAGTGTGGGGAATACATGGCAAGTATATGAGGCCGTCTATTACATTATTTATGCATTTTATGGTGGTATCGTTTGGGCGCGGAACAGTAGTATTTCATGGACACTGTATGGAGGTATAGTACTATTCAGGTATCAATTGTACATTTATTTTTGTAAAGTGCATGTACTTGTAATAACATGAGGTTATTAATAGCACAATATGTCAAAGGTATTCTATAGTGATAGTCTATCTTTAGGATTGCGTATCCATATCAGGTAGGTGCACTGGAGGCGGGGCTCAACTTGCCAGATATGCCTACAGAAAGCCATAACACTCAATATCTCTGGATCGATGTGTTTCTTTGCCCCCAAATAAAGGTGATGGTTTGGGAGTCCTTTTGGTTAAACACTCAGTTTTCCTCTCTGGATGTCATGGAACCAGACACCATACATCAGCAGAATATTCACAACATAAATTTAGAAAGTTCCATCCGGTCTTAGGATTGACTAAGTAAATTTTTGTTATTTTTTTGCCCATCCAACGACACCTCCGGCATGTTTTGGTTGGACACGGCTTTTAATGATTGACTAGGAGGCTTGACAAGACGAGGGCGAGGAGGACGCCACATGCAGGGAAGACGACTTCAAGTGAACAGCTCAGACCCAGCAATGTGACATCTGTTTCAGCCAGGTTTTCCCGCTGCTGCCTCTCAGTCAATCACATGAAATAACGCGATTTGGCCAGGATATCCATTCCCTTTAAATCAGGCTCTGTTTGCAGCCAGCCAGCAGCAGGTCAAGGCCAGTGGAGATGGTGTGACACCAGAAGGTAGCAGAAACTTTCCCTATTCATTCAACCTCACCACCAGCTGTTCTGTCAAAGTTAACTTTCTGTAATTGTATCCGCGCACTTCAATCCATCACACCACATGTTAAAACTCACTTGAGACAATTTCACATCATTATAAAGAACCAAAGAGAGCCATCCGAACAGGCCTGGGGAGCGCTTTCTGGGTCACCACTCTTCCTAATGACCTTTTCCATATTCTTGAGCTTTTAACATATAGTTTGCACCTTAATATAGCTCGCCTTAAGATGCCACAATCAGGTAGGTGAGCGATTTGTGAGTGTTTTGTTGCAGTATTCACACTGACAAGTCAGGCAGAAGGAATACATGGAGGAGAATCATCCCCGTCCTGTTCTTCTTCTGGGGTTCATGAATAACACTGCTTGTGGTATTGTATCTATCAACGCATCATAAATATGTAGTAGTCTAACGATAAGACCATATGCACACACAGCTTTTGGGAATTGAACTATAACAGAGAAATGTATTATATCATAATAATACTTCCTATGTACAAGAATATAACTACTATAATACTGCCCCTATGTACAAGAATATAACTGCTATAATACTACCCATATGTACAAGAATATAACTACTATAATACTGCTCCTAGGTACAAGAATATAACTACTATAATACTACCTCCTATGTACAAGAATATAACTACTATAATACTGCTCCTATGTACAAGAATATAACTACTATAATACTGCTCCTATGTACAAGAATATCACCACTATAATACTACTCCTATGTACAAGGATATAACTACTATAATACTACTCCTATGTACAAGAATATAACTACTATAATACTACTCCTATGTACAAGAATATAACTACTATAATACTACTCCTATGTACAAGAATTAAACTACTATAATACTGCTCCTATGTACAAGAATATAACTACTATAATACTGCTCCTATGTACAAGAATATAACTACTATAATACTGCTCCTATGTACAAGAATATAACTACTATAATACTGCTCCTATGTACAAGAATATAACTACTATAATACTACCTCCTATGTACAAGAATATAACTACTATAATACTGTTCCTATGTACAAGAATATAACTACTATAATACTACCTCCTATGTACAAGAATATAACTACTATAATACTGCTCCTATGTACAAGAATATAACTACTATAATACTACCTCCTATGTACAAGGATATAACTACTATAATACTACTCCTATGTACAAGAATATAACTACTATAATACTGCTCCTATGTACAAGAATATAACTACTATAATACTACTCCTATGTACAAGAATATAACTACTATAATACTGCTCCTATGTACAAGAATATAACTACTATAATACTGCTCCTATGTACAAGGATATAACTACTATAATACTGCTCCTATGTACAAGAATATAACTACTATAATACTACTCCTATGTACAAGAATATAACTACTATAATACTACTCCTATGTACAAGAATATAACTACTATAATACTGTTCCTATGTACAAGAATATAACTACTATAATACTACCTCCTATGTACAAGAATATAACTACTATAATACTGCTCCTATGTACAAGAATATAACTACTATAATACTACCTCCTATGTACAAGGATATAACTACTATAATACTACTCCTATGTACAAGAATATAACTACTATAATACTGCTCCTATGTACAAGAATATAACTACTATAATACTACTCCTATGTACAAGAATATAACTACTATAATACTACTCCTATGTACAAGAATAAAACTACTATAATACTGCTCCTATGTACAAGAATATAACTACTATAATACTGCTCCTATGTACAAGAATATAACTACTATAATACTGCTCCTATGTACAAGAATATAACTACTATAATACTGCTCCTATGTACAAGAATATAACTACTATAATACTACCTCCTATGTACAAGAATATAACTACTATAATACTGTTCCTATGTACAAGAATATAACTACTATAATACTACCTCCTATGTACAAGAATATAACTACTATAATACTGCTCCTATGTACAAGGATATAACTACTATAATACTACTCCTATGTACAAGAATATAACTACTATAATACTGCTCCTATGTACAAGAATATAACTACTATAATACTGCTCCTATGTACAAGAATATCACCACTATAATACTACTCCTATGTACAAGGATATAACTACTATAATACTGCTCCTATGAACAAGAATATAACTACTATAATACTACTCCTATGTACAAGAATATAACTACTATAATACTGCTCCTATGTACAAGAATATAACTACTATAATACTGCTCCTATGTACAAGAATATAACTACTATAATACTACCTCCTATGTACAAGGATATAACTACTATAATACTACTCCTATGTACAAGAATATAACTACTATAATACTGCTCCTATGTACAAGAATATCACCACTATAATACTACTCCTATGTACAAGGATATAACTACTATAATACTACTCCTATGTACAAGAATATAACTACTATAATACTACTCCTATGTACAAGAATATAACTACTATAATACTACTCCTATGTACAAGAATATAACTACTATAATACTGCTCCTATGTACAAGAATATAACTACTATAATACTACTCCTATGTACAAGAATATAACTACTATAATACTGGCCCCTATGTACAAGAATATAACTACTATAATACTACTCCTATGTACAAGAATATAACTACTATAATACTGCTCCTATGTACAAGAATATAACTACTATAATACTACTCCTATGTACAAGAATATAACTACTATAATACTACTCCTATGTACAAGAATATAACTACTATAATACTGCTCCTATGTACAAGAATATAACTACTATAATACTGCCCCCTATGTACAAGAATATAACTACTATAATACTACCCCTATGTACAAGAATATAACTACTATAATACTGCTCCTATGTACAAGAATATAACTACTATAATACTGCTCCTATGTACAAGAATATAACTACTATAATACTGCTCCTATGTACAAGAATATAACTACTATAATACTGCTCCTATGTACAAGAATATAACTACTATAATACTACCTCCTATGTACAAGAATATAACTACTATAATACTACTCCTATGTACAAGAATATAACTACTATAATACTACTCCTATGTACAAGAATATAACTACTATAATACTGCTCCTATGTACAAGAATATAACTACTATAATACTGCTCCTATGTACAAGAATATAACTACTATAATACTACCTCCTATGTACAAGAATATAACTACTATAATACAATAATATTACAGTAGTTTGGAGGGTCACATATTATTATTCTCAGTATATATTTATTATACATATTCAGATTACTATTGATCACTCCGATAACTTTATGTAACTCATATATACTAAGACACTATACGTCTTGATGTTTTTTCTTGGGCTACCTTGTATAGGTGCGGTATAACGTATGGACAATGAATGAAGACATCGTTTCATGTGAGGCACAAATACATCTTTATTTATAAGCACAAAATACACATAGTAACAAGTAAAGCATGAATATACGCTGCTACCTACAAGACCATGAAGATAAAGTCAGTCTATTATTATTATGCGCTAAACCAGCAATTCTCAAACTTTCTGTGGCCTTGTACGCACCCATTGGAGGTAGCCATTTTATTAACCAATACCCATGGACACCCCACCATATTTCATGGAGATAGCCCAGGCCTTTACGACGTATCCTGTGACTATACCGTAACAGATTATGATAGATATACCGCTATTAGATATGACGGAGGACATGGCCGGCTCTAAGGGCTCTTGGGCAGGTTCAATATCTACCCAAACCTCGACTTGACTCAGATTAGCTGTCTTCCTCCTTGACCATTGTCCAAATTTACCTGAGGTGAAGGCCTTGTGTGTCCGGTCACAAGTTCTCGGTGAACATCAACAGTCATAAAGGGCCAGTAAACCTAAATACGGAGACAAGAAATGCAGCACCATCTTCTACGTTGTGAATATCAGTCACACCTGTAAGGATATCAGTCCTGCAGATATGTATGATACAGTAGTAATCGTGCGAGCACTTGCCCTGATGGAGAGCAGTATAGTCATGGGGGGTGGGGGTGGTAATACAAAAATGCAACACCAACCTCCAGTCATCTCTTACAGTGTTGAGTTCCCATTTCCATCCTGCGCCAGCACCGGCCAGTGAAGATGTGCCGGTGGCCATTGTGGCCAGTCCCCAGCCTCTGGGAGTGGTCGTGATGTATTGGCTTTGAGGTCACTGGTACCCAACACGTGATCCCTGAGGCCAATGACTGGTGGCATTAGTCAGCTGACCTGCTTCATTTCCTGCGGGGCCAGCACAGGAGGGAATAGGGCACCCAACAAGGGAACCGAGGATCAGAGGTAGGTGAGTACTGCTGCTTCTTCTCTACCCCATCCACAAGTATTCTAATTTGCCTGTAAAACCCCTTTAAGGTCCTTTACACACAACCGTGCCCTAGGTCAGCATGCTATCCTGGGTTATTCCAGGGCGCAAACCTACGCACAGGTTCTATTCCTATCTGGTTTTGTGCACATGCTTCTGCGGTCTCTATTCATTGAATGACTGGTGCCGCGAAAGCACGGCCGGGTCATGGGTGGCACATGGATGATTTGTGACCTCTGCTGAGAAGAGCGTCTCGTTCAATCACCATAGTGGGCAAGGGGCATTAGGCCGGGGCCTCACTTTGCAAGAACACAGTGGTGTTAACGTACCTGCAAAGTAGATGGGATTCTAGCTAATCTCATCCACAAAAGATGGATTCAACTGCAGAGATAAGATAGGCCTCACACGCTGGATCCCTTTCGAGTCAACATTTGACCCCTTCGTGTAAAGAACCGCTATTGTGTAAATGCAAAAATTTAGTCTAACAGCGGACTACGCAATCTTTGGCTTCTCTGGATACAAGACTCGTTTCTTTTTTCTTTTTTTGGTATTTTGACAGCATTGGCAAATGCAAAAGTTTCTTCCCCCTGGGTTATACGGGTGCCAGGTCTTCAGTTTGAGAATCGCTGGGCTAAACAGACAAATTTAACATGAAATAGCCTAAATGTGCCGCCACCCATAGCAACCGTGGATCTAAAGGGTTAAACCACACTGGCGCTATTTCCATAAATCCGTATTTTCTGTATATCAAAAACGAGTGCGCCTTACGGAAAACTGTGAAAGGCTTGCGTCCGCCCCGTTCCGATTGCAAAGGTGCAATCTTATAAGTGCATCGGGACGTGAGTTATTCTGCCCCTAGTGTTGACAGGGTAGAATACGGTTTAATAAAAGCGTATATATGCATTTCGGGGGGCGCCAATGGGCACCCCCATCACCATCCCTGTGTTTTATTAGCCAATCCCTACACTCCATAGAAGTAAATAAAAAAAATTTTTAGTTTTCGTCAATGATCTTGGTGCGACTAGCAAATAACGTGACAACTAGTTCAAAAATTCTACAAGTTCGCAAACAAAATTTGGTTTAAAAAATGATTGTTTAGGTTTCTTATGGTACAAAATGATCTCAGGCTTAGAAATGAGAGAATGGATCCTGCCGATTTGCCACAAAAAAATAGATTAAAATGCTCAAAAAGTTTCGGTTTAGATTGAAAATTGGTTCAAAAATTGGCAAATTTGACCAAATTTTTAGATCTAATTCTAACTTCTTTAAGGGGTTAGACAAATATATTAACATATGGGTTTACGCTATGCTGACAATATCACAGTGCTGAAGTAATATTTGGAAACCCAAGTCATGTCCGACTTAGTACTCAGCCCTACTGATATGGCGTATACCAAGACGGCCTTGGCCGGAAAAGTTAACTATTGCATGTAACTAATATTATTGCATATCTTTCACCCCTAGTTGTAAACCATGAATGGTTGCCCTAAGGGTGACCAATCACATTACATTTTTAATTTTTGCTTTGGCCGATGATCTGAGAAGTAGACGCTGCCAACAGTTGTCTACGACTGGCTGACGGGAGCTAGATATGTTCAACTGGATGTCCAACAAAAATACCAGTCTTTGGCATGGTTGCCCACTTCTGGATGATCATCTGCCAACTTAAAGATTGGCTATTTAAAAAAAAAAAATTGAACTGCCCCCGATGGGGCATTTAGCTATTAATGTTGATGGTGGGAGCGTTTGTACGATGGTCTGATAGCCCTTCGAAATCTAAAACATATGGCTAACCTATGATGAATCAATGGGTTCAATGATAATCATGAAATTGCCCCCTGATGTGCCGACATGAACTTATCCATTGACTCTGTAGACCTTAGGACTCTTCCCGTGTCTTAGGAGTCAGGGTTGTAGAAAGTGGGTCAGGTGAGCCCTTGGAACTTTTTCAAATGGCTCAATGTGAGGACTCTTATTTTCCACTAAGAGTCCGTGTCGATCCATCTTCTCTACATCTATTACCCAAAATTTTAGGGATTGGGAAGAATAGTCGGCGTCTTGGGCCGTAGGTACCAGGAGAATTCAAGAGTCTCCTGTCGATCTACTAAAACATAGAATAAGGTTGACGTATCAAAAAGACCCATCGACATTTTTTTAGCCCATAATGTGCCGGCCATGTCTCCCATCATTGAGCCAAACCTTGACTGGTAGATGCACAACGGATGACCCTTTAATAGGCACTAGGGGGGCTTTATGGGCACCGATGTTGTTGTTCAGCTATTACTGATGACTAGTCCTTCGGGGCATGTCCAGTGACTGTGGTGATCTAGTAAAAGAAACTTGAAGTTTCTTTGTAGCCCTTATTTCATTGCATTACTCATCATCCCATCGGTGGTCCCGAAGGTCACTACAGTCTCCATTCACAATGGTTTGTAACCGTCTCCGTACCTCCTGCAATTGGGAAGTGGCAGCCATCAATCTGTGCCAGTAGCCCCCTGTCCTAAAAGGGGAATAGCCAATGATTGAATGGCTCAGCCCTTGGAATGGACCCTATTTCTTCTACAAGTTATGGCTTCTTAAGACATGTGGATGTTAGAAGTGATGGTCCCAACTAACAGTCTAGTTGCCTACAACCCCCCCCCCAACCTGGCAATACCCCCTACTCTAATTGCCTAATCTGGCGATACCACCTACTTTAAGGTGTCGAAAAATTGAATTGATCTTCAGGCTGAAGACCTGGCTCGGAAGTGGGAGATCGAGAAACCTTAATCCCAAGGAGAACGGAGTATGTGATACGTACGGCCGAAGCTTTGGTTTCCCCTCTCTTAGTAATGAGATGTCACATAATGAATGAAGAGGAGGGGGGCTTTTACTTTCAGGAAACATTCTAGGCTGTGCTTAGATGCTATCAAGTTGGAACTGGAACGGCTCACTTAAGAAAGCCAAGAAATAGACATAATGCACATGGGGGCGTGAAGCAATCAGTATGGAATGTGGAAAAGACGGGAAATTGGAAGCCGCCTCCCTGTGTGATCAGGAACTCCAGATAATACAAAGGGTCCTGTAAATTTATTTCATGAAATACTAAACTGCAGACCACAATCGTGGATTTACAAGGGTGAGACTCAATGAATAGTAATGTAGCTCTGTGCAAAAGTTTTAGCCACGTGGGGGGGGGGGGGGAACTACTACAGAGGAGGAAATAGAAGGGTTAATAGTCTATTCTTGTCAATGAACTTCATGTAAATCCCATCAATATTGAGTGTGACCTTTGACCTTTGGAGGAGGAGTCGTGGAAGTGATGATATAACCCTGATCTGATCATCATCCAGTCTGTCTGGGACTATATGAAGAATGAGACGGATTGGAGCAAACAACATCCCCATAAGATCTGTGCTTAGCTCTCCAAGATGGCGGTGGGAACAACCTCCAAATCTGCCAAAAACTGTCTGCAAGTACCGAAAAGAACTGATGGAAGGCAAAGGGCAAAGGTCACACCTGATATTGATGGGAGATACATTTTGGTCATTGACAGAAATATACTATTAACCCTTCTATTTCTGAAAGCATTCATTATTTTTGATGTTGTTCTAGAACTGAAAAGTTAGGAAATATTTGATATTAATTGCAAGAAGTTGCAGATCTGTAGTGTCTCTAGCGGCCACTGCAGGAGAAATGAGGCATTGCACAATGTCCTTTATAATAAATGGCTGACCATGGATTACAGGGGTGAGCTCACCACACCAGGCCATCTTTTGCAGTGCTTTAACTTGCTAGACAAGTGGGTGTGAATATTCAGAAAAAGGGGCGTGGCTTAAATCTCACATGATGTGCCAATATAGTGCCAAATGAAAGGTGGCATAAATGTAGACTGGACGATGTCCAGATTTCTCATCCAGTATCAGTCACTGTGATAAATCTGGCGTACTCTCACACTACCTGTCTATATTTGCCCTGTCCAACTATTGGTACATCTGGGCCACTTTTTGCACCTTTCTCTCTCTGAAAGACTTTGCAGATCGGTGCATTGATTACAATGGACAACATGCAATTCTTTACTTCTCCAGTGGTGGCGCTGCAGGAGAATCGTATACCTGCTATTTGTTCTCCACCCACTGCAGGAGATCACCAAGGATCTAAGCAGTGATCATGTTATTTCTGGAGACCCTTTTAACAAAACCTATTGTCCAAATAGTAGTACGCCATTTACAACACGTGATTTGTTTTTCTCTTAAATTACAGTCCAAATTCTACTGTAAGTTCAATGTGGTTGTCCCAGCAATAGCGGCTGATCAGGGCAGTATCAACAGGAAAAAGTGGTGTACAGACCAGGAACCTTTAACTAATTTAGTGCAAATACAACCCCAAAATCTCATGATCTCAGGTACCAATAGGGGCACCAGGTATAGCAGTTCTCCGGTATGGCGATGGTTAACCTGTTTTATGACATGACATTCCTTAATTACTGTGCAATGCCTTATGTCTATACAAAAGTCTGTTGGTGGCGCTGTTGTTATGGCTTCCCAAGTATATATGTGGGCTGGGAGGATAGTCTGCTCAGAAACCTTAAAGGGAATGTCACCAGACCCAGCTGCAGATAGATAGGTTACTGTCACCAGACCCAGCATATCACCCCAGCCCTGCAGATAGATAGGTTACTGTCACCAGAACCAGCATATCACCCCAGCCCTGCAGATAGATAGGTTACTGTCACCAGACCCAGCATATCACCCCAGCCCTGCAGATAGATAGGTTACTGTCACCAGAACCAGCATATCACCCCAGTCCTGCAGATAGATAGGTTACTGTCACCAGACCCAGCATATCACCCCAGCCCTGCAGATAGATAGGTTACTGTCACCAGAACCAGCATATCACCCCAGCCCTGCAGATAGATAGGTTAGGGTCACCAGAATCAGCATATCACCCCAGCCCTGCAGATAGATAGGTTAGTGTCACCAGTACCAGCATATCACCCCAGCCCTGCAGATAGATAGGTTACTGTCACCAGACCCAGCATATCACCCCAGCCCTGCAGATAGATAGGTTACTGTCTCCAGACCCAGCATATCACCCCAGGCCTGCAGATAGATAGGTTAGTGTCACCAGTACCAGCATATCACCCCAGTCCTGCAGATAGATAGGTTACTGTCACCAGAACCAGTATATCACCCCAGCCCTGCAGATAGATAGGTTAGGGTCACCAGAATCAGCATATCACCCCAGCCCTGCAGATAGATAGGTTAGTGTCACCAGTACCAGCATATCACCCCAGCCCTGCAGATAGATAGGTTACTGTCACCAGACCCAGCATATCACCCCAGCCCTGCAGATAGATAGGTTACTGTCTCCAGACCCAGCATATCACCCCAGGCCTGCAGATAGATAGGTTAGTGTCACCAGTACCAGCATATCACCCCAGTCCTGCAGATAGATAGGTTACTGTCACCAGAACCAGTATATCACCCCAGCCCTGCAGATAGATAGGTTAGGGTCACCAGAATCAGCATATCACCCCAGCCCTGCAGATAGATAGGTTAGTGTCACCAGTACCAGCATATCACCCCAGCCCTGCAGATAGATAGGTTACTGTCACCAGACCCAGCATATCACCCCAGCCCTGCAGATAGATAGGTTACTGTCTCCAGACCCAGCATATCACCCCAGCCCTGCAGATAGATAGGTTACTGTCACCGGACCCAGCATATCACCCCAGCCCTGCAGATAGATAGGTTACTGTATCCAGACCCAGCATATCACCCCAGCCCTGCAGATAGATAGGTTAGTGTCACCAGAACCAGCATATCACCCCAGCCCTGCAGATAGATAGGTTACTGTCACCAGACCCTGCATATCACCCCAGCCCTGCAGATAGATAGGTTAGTGTCACCAGAACCAGTATATCACCCCAGCCCTGCAGATAGATAGGTTACTATCACCAGAACCAGCATATCACCCCAGCCCTGCAGATAGATAGGTTACTATCACCAGAACCAGCATATCACCCCAGCCCTGCAGATAGATAGGTTACTATCACCAGAACCAGCATATCACCCCAGCCCTGCAGATAGATAGGTTAGTGTCACCAGAACCAGTATATCACCCCAGCCCTGCAGATAGATAGGTTACTATCACCAGAACCAGCATATCACCCCAGCCCTGCAGATAGATAGGTTAGTGTCACCAGAATCAGCATATCACCCCAGCCCTGCAGATAGATAGGTTACTGTCACCAGAACCAGCATATCACCCCAGCCCTGAAGATAGATAGGTTACTGTCACCAGACCCAGCATATCGCCCCAGTCCTGCAGATAGATAGGTTACTGTCACCAGACCCAGCATATCACCCCAGCCCTGCAGATAGATAGGTTACTGTCACCAGACCCAGCATATCACCCCAGCCCTGCAGATAGATAGGTTACTGTCACCAGACCCAGCATATCAGCTCAACCCTGCAGATAGATAGGTTACTGTCACCAGACCCAGCATATCACCCCAGCCCTGCAGATAGATAGGTTAGTGTTAGTTAGGCTTTAATGACACTAACTTATCCATCTGCAGTGCTGGGGTGATATGCTGGGGCCTGGTGACATTCCCTTTAACATAGTAAATCTATGTAAAAATTGTCATGTATCAATTTTTTCCTAATTTTACATTATACTATTTTCCTAAACAGGGGTCAAATGGAGGAAATTTGAACATTGTCCTCTATCAAGTAAAATGTAGTTGCCTCCCTTCCATTCAGGAAAGTCAGAATCTGAGGGAGTCTCTAGTCTCAAGGTGTCATCTGCACACATAGAGAACTAGGCTGGGTTTGCAGGCTCCTGATTGGCTGCACATATTCTAGCTTCTGATTGGTACTTTACATGGTGCTGGGATTTCCCGCTGTGCACTAGGCAGGCAGAGCTGCTTTATCTAGTGTTTGCCAACAAAATTAATGGGGTTATTCGGGACTGTGATACTGAGCTCCACTTCCTCTTCTCAGGTCTCAGGGACTGACGTCACATCTATTGGTCATGTGGCCATGCTGCAGCTCAGTCCCATTCAAATGGAAGAGACAGAGCTGCGGCATGACTATGTCACCAGTGGACGTGATGTCACTTCCTGTAAAGAGGAAGTGAAGCTCAGTATGACAGTCCTGGATAACCTTCTTAAGGAGCAAATAACTTACTAGTAAAAAAAAAATAAACCTGAGTATTAACAGCAATAGCTAATAGTAGATCCCATGTAGGGGATTACATTATTTTAATTTCATGTCTTTGGGTTTTTGTGTTTACTTCCCCTTTAAATTGAACCTGTCATGTCATTATGTCATAATGTGCAAGCGGCATGGTATAGAGCAAGAGAAGCTGAGCAGATTGATATATTACATTATGGGAAAATATTCAGTATATTTTATTTACATAAATCCTTACTATGTCTATGTATAGGAGTCCAGTGGGCGGTCCTTCTCTGTAGGACTTCCATGAATATAAATGGATAAGTGACAAGTTATACTGAATTTTCCCCCCACAATGTTATATATCAATCTTCTCAGCTCATTCTGCTCTATAGCATGCCACCTAAAGATATTGGCGTGACAGGTTCCCTTTAAACGTCTGTATGAATCACCGAAAGGAAATGGGATGCAAATGGAGAAAACACAATTTTCTGTGAGCGTGACCATCATTTCAAGGCTGAAAAAAATAAAATGCAACCCCACCCCCGCATTCCCATTCATATTCTATATATGCTTTATTCTAAAAACCATGAATACATTATTTATAGAACGTTATAGTGAAGTACAAATGTCAATGTTTTCTCATCCAAAGCCTCGTATTACAGCTCCGATGTTCAACAAAATATTGCTAATCATAAGAACAGGCCCCAACGCCCAATGATCTTAAAGTCCTTGTATAGAAATGTCTACTCAATGATCCTGGATGGATTTGCTTCAAACACTTATTGCAAATCAGAATTTTTTTTTTTCCTTTTGCTTTCCCTAAGAAAAGTCTTGAAAACCGATAAATAGTTGAATTCTAGACTCAAAGCCTTGCGGAAAAAAAAATTAAAAATTCGGAAGGTTTAGAGACGTAAGCATGTAGATATGTGTTGTCTGAAATGAAATCGAGGAAATAAAAGAACATTAAAAAAAATGATGCCGTGTAGATATTACGTTTAATCTTCATATAAATCACAAGGTAGCAAACTGCGTGCAAGGCTCGAAGCAAATAAGTGGGTGGAACGTCGTCCTCGTGAAGTCCTCAGCAGTGACGAGTCAGCGGGAGGTTGACGATCAACCACCACAAGTTCTCTCTCGTAAGGCAAATGTCTTCTCGTCCCATGGTTTTCCTTCTGCAATGATCGACGTGTTCTCCTGGAGAAGAAGAAAATATGGACTTAACATGGTGGAGAACCAAAATGGGTTGACCTAAGACAATCAAAAGAGATGACATAGGAGGTAAACATGGTTACAATTTTTGGTGTATGAGCTTATTGGTGGAGACTCAAAAGCTGGAAGGTCAATAGACACCGTAAGAGGTCTAAGGAGTCAATAATGGTGGACCTGCTTGGTGCAGGGTCTTGCATCCTACTCCGTAATACTCATTGACTTCTAAAAAGCCCTACTCTAGGTTCACAACTGCGTTTGGGGTTCTGTTCTTCGCTTGAAGACCCAGAAAACCAGTGCTTATACTATAATGGGGTCAGCCAGGTTTCCACCCAATCCCACCTTGCCCTTGGCATTCTATCTTGGCAATCACCAGGTACCAAACCTTTTCACTTTGGGATGGAGCAGATCTCCTCCTGGGAGTTTTTTCCCCCTTACTTCATAGGGGGGACCTGTAGCCAAACCCATCCGATCCCTGGCTATAAACACATAGAGGTGTGTTATACTTATGTATGTGATCCCTTAAAGCACCAATCCCTTGCAGACAACTTGTAGATCAATAAGGATCCAAATACTCAGGTCCCTAGTGATCAAAAGAATGGGGAAGTTTTGCCCCCTGTTCTCAATGGAGCAATGGTCAGACAATGAAGTGGTCAAATTGAAATTAATAGAGTGGTGCATGCGCAGCCCAAGCGCAGAACTCTCTTGCTCTCCTGATCAGTGGTCATGTGTGGTCAGACCTCCACCAATATACAAATTATACCTTATTCTGTGAATAGGGGATAACTTTCTAAGTAGGGTTGACCCGATCTTGAGATTTCAGGATCGAATTTAAAATCCAATTTCCGATCATTTTCCAGCCGATCCCAATCGTGAAATTTGCTCGATCGCCGATCAGGATCCGATCTTTTCCGATCCTGATCGCTCAACCCTATTTCTAAGATGATGTCATCTTTTCTAAAATGTCTGTTTTTGTAGGATTCTGCATTATTCTATTCCACCTAGGAGTTGGGGGTATCCCTAAACAGTCTGATATGGTGGTGTCGGTATCAGCCTATTCAGGGACACACCCCTTTGACAAGTGGAATGGTAACACCCAGTTGTCTATTTTTCAATAAGAAATAACAAAATTATTATTTATTTCAATGTGAACACAAGAATTTACTAAAACAGACTAGTCGGGAGAGCAGCTACTCTTAAAATAAAAAAAAATATCCTTTTTTGGAAAATTTTAAGATCCAATTTTGTACTGGCCTATAGATATTTTTGGACGTTAAAACCATCGAATACATTACAGACCCCAGTCCTATCGGAGCCAGATTAACAAAAGCTGGCTATAGAGCTAAAGGCCGAAATTAAGGAAAAAAAAAAAAATTCAATAAAATCAGTCATCAATAGTTTTTTGTTTAAAAACGAGACAGATGGCCCCATAAATAAAGCCGCTTCTGGATACGGCCAGGTTTGGACCAGGGGAGACTGTTTCCCCCATAAGTATAAGGTGTAACTGTTCCCTCGGCCAAGTATATTTCTGGACGTCAGCGGCACACAAGAGGATAGAAGATACATTCATTTTTATAAATGTGACTTTACGCTGGCCTCACTCCCAGTCCCGGAGCGGAGCTTGGCGACAGAATTGAACAGATGTTGAACAGAAGTCAAATTGGAAGAATATCCAATACCTAGAATATTAATGCATCAGCAAATCCACCTCAACAGCCATAGTCTGAAGTCAAAATTTCTTGACTTAATATCTTAGTCGTAGCTAGACTTTCCTTCAACTGGGTTCCGTCCTTGTATCTGGATACTTTGTTGCGCCTCTTATCTATGCACCTTATATTATCTCCTTCCCCATCAATTGCACTAAAGAAGCTCAATAGGGTATTCTTTTTAATAAAACAGGGTCAAAAAGTTGCAAAAAAGTGATACTCGCCATGACCAATCCCTTGTTGTTCCCATTCCAATGCCCAACAGGTTCCCTGGAACCTTGAAACACAATAGAACACCGGGATGTATCGGATTTGTGTTTGTAATATGACAAATCCCCATCCCCATCCCATTGGGATTTCCATTATTCTGTACCTATAACGGAACAGAAAAGTAGAAATCCCAACGTAGTCGAGATCCTAAACGCCGAGGTGGGGCCACGTGTAAATGAATGGGCTTCTGGCCCCATCTTATTAGCCGGTTCATTTATATGTCATAGAAGGGGTTAATTTTCCTCGCGCCTCTGTACAGCCAGTCCTACATGAAAGTGACTTGTGCGCTAGGCAAGGTTGGGAACCGGGACTGTACAGGGTCTATTGAAGGCTGCTTTGATGGCGTCAGCGCATGAGGATATCTATATAAAGGAGATCGTGTCCTGACACAGCTGAAGACCGTCGCACACGCGCACCATTAAGTGCAGACCTTCTGTTATATTCTGAAGAACCAAGCTCGGCAAATTTTTTTTTCTAGTTTTGTAAAACTTCACATTCCAGGTGATAAATGGATTCTCAGCACTTTTAAAATAAAATTCAGCTGAAGTCGAGTTATTTAAATAAGACGGAGAAGCGCGGAAGACGAAGACGTCAGTCAGTCCTCCACCATGTCCATCCATGAAGAAGCTGGTTATCGAGACAGGATACTGTGCAAAGAACAAAGCCCATTCATGTCTAGGCATACAATGTCATATCATGTGCTCGCTGTGATGTCGCAACACCATACATTTTACAGATCCAATGGTAAAGGGAACCAAACCGTGAAATGATCCATCCACTCTTATTAGGCACTGTCAAATATGGTCCCATATATCGGTCCATATATCGCCTATAATATCTGGTCTGAGCTATGTCCAAAGACCTGGACTCCAAGTATTGTGGTTCCCTATGAACATCTGGTCCATATATCACCCATAATGTCTGGTCTGAGCTATGTCCAAAGACCTGGACTCCAAATATCATGGTCACCGAAGAACATCTGGTCCATATATCGCCTATAATATCTGGTCTGATCTATGTCCAAAGACCTGGACTCCAAGTATCATAGTCATCTATGGACATCTGGTCCATGCATCATCCATAATGTCTGATCTGAGCTGTGTCCAAAGACCTGGACTCCAAGTATCGTGGTCACTTATGAACTTCTGGTCCATATATCGCTTATAATATCTGGTCTGAACTCTGTCCGAAGACCTGGACTCCAAGTATCATAATCATCTATGGACATTGGATCCATACGTCACCCGTAATGTTTGGTCTGAGATCTGTCCAAAGACCTGGACTCCAAGTATCCTAGTCCTCCATGATTCTAGGAGACCCTGCCTCACAATACGATAGATGTCCTCTACTGTTGGAAGAGTTATCCCACGAGGATGCAGAGGTTTCTCATGTCATAGGTGACTATGATACTTGGAGTCCGGGTCTTGGAACAGACCTCAGACCAGACATTATGGGCAATATACGGACCAGAAGTCCATAGATGACCCTGATACTTGGAGTTTGGGTCTCTGAACAGATCAGGAAATATGGCGGATGTACAGGCCAGATTTTCCAGACCATATTCGGCCATGTGTGGGGAGGACTTAAGGTTCCAAAGCTCCTTCTCCCGATTCTTGTGTCTCACTTTACTTTGCCAGGTATAAAATTAGAGAGGTTTATCACCCACTCAGGGTTGTCAGGGGACATAAGACACCTCCAGAGTTGGCTAAGTGTCCATATATATGGTGGTTATAGGAATAAATTTCAGACAAACAATTTCATCCTACAGACATTGAATGTGTGCAGACATCTTATGTACTACAAGGTACGATGTAACTGTAACAAGGTTGTCCCGTTATGGATATTGATCCCATAGCTGATTTCCAGGACACCAAGGATCAGGAGGACCCCTAAGGCCTCCTTGTGAATGGGGTGGCAGTGCACTTGCATGACCGGTGCTCCATTCATTTCTATAGGGTTGCCGGAGATTACAGTCCTGACATCCTCTAGAAATGAATGGAGCGCCGAACCCTCATCCTCCAGATCAGTGGCAGACCAGGCGTAGGACACACAGGCCACGAGAGAAATGTCTGCAATGGGACAAGCCCTTTAAGGTAAATTAGTAAGATGGTACTTGTGCGCCCCCCTCTAATATTGGGCCACACTTTACGTTATATATATCCAACCACCGCACGGAAATTGTCTTCTTCTCTACTAATATACGCGCCCATATCTGTCTATATGACTGGCATATAGCGGTAGCACTCACTTTATATCCTAATATATCCTAATATACGCTCCCATATCTGCCTATATGACTGGCATATAGCGGCAGCACTCACTTATATACTAATATATCCTAATATACGCTCCCATATCTGCCTATATGACTGGCATATAGCGGCAGCACTCACTTATATACTAATATATCCTAATATACGCTCCCATATCTGCCTATATGACTGGCATATAGCGGCAGCACTCACTTATATACTAATATATCCTAATATACGCTCCCATATCTGTCTATATGACAGACATATAGCGGTAGCACTCACTTTATATCCTAATATATCCTAATATACGCTCCCATATCTGCCTATATGACAGACATATAGCGGTAGCACTCACTTTATATCCTAATATATCCTAATATACGCTCCCATATCTGCCTATATGACTGGCATATAGCGGCAGCACTCACTTATATACTAATATATCCTAATATACGCTCCCATATCTGCCTATATGACTGGCATATAGCGGCAGCACTCACTTATATACTAATATATCCTAATACACGCCCCCATATCTGTCTATATGACAGACATATAGCGGTAGCACTCACTTTATATCCTAATATATCCTAATATACGCTCCCATATCTGCCTATATGACTGGCATATAGCGGCAGCACTCACTTATATACTAATATATCCTAATATACGCTCCCATATCTGCCTATATGACTGGCATATAGCGGCAGCACTCACTTATATACTAATATATCCTAATATACGCTCCCATATCTGCCTATATGACTGGCATATAGCGGCAGCACTCACTTATATACTAATATATACTAATATACGCTCCCATATCTGTCTATATGACAGACATATAGCGGTAGCACTCACTTTATATCCTAATATATCCTAATATACGCTCCCATATCTGCCTATATGACAGACATATAGCGGTAGCACTCACTTTATATCCTAATATATCCTAATATACACTCCCATATCTGCCTATATGACTGGCATATAGCGGCAGCACTCACTTATATACTAATATATCCTAATATACGCTCCCATATCTGCCTATATGACTGGCATATAGCGGCAGCACTCACTTATATACT